>NC_053156.1:222118915-222451415 GCF_016835505.1 Polypterus senegalus
TGGGCAGACTTAAAAATAAAGTGGTAGTTTAAGTACTTTAAGTACATTTTCAGAATAGTATTGTCTTTAAATAATAATAACCAAAATTTCAACATAAAGTGCAGTTTTTCTTCTTAAAAAATAAGTCAGAAACATAAAAGGTAATTTGACCAACTTAATCTTTAAACTCTGAGTAACCTTAGCCAAAATTATTTTGTACATTAGGCTAAAACAGTGTGATCATTGAACATTTTGTAATTAGATGTGATTAGAATAACTAACAGTCACGGAAGTCCAATGATCCCCAGTAAGAGCCACAAAGTCCGCTTTCTGTAATGCATCTAATTTTGCTTGCTTTTCAGTGTGCACAAAACCATGCTTTTATCAAGGCTTCGCTCGGGTAGTCGAAATGATCAGTCGTAGGAACGCGCTTTATTCCGACTCTAACATTTTTGTAGCTGTGATGTGTGCATCAGTGTAATGGATGTACCAGGAAATCATGCATTGACAAAAGTTCCCTTTGCTTGGAATTGAAAGTGTGATTAAATGCGTTATTTTTAACGCGTTATGGAGTACATGCATCAAGCTTCTCAGCTGTGCTTGTGCTAAGAAAAGGAAACATTTTAAAAATAACGTAACATGATTCTCGTTAACCTAATATTTTTCATTCCCAAACCAAGGAGATGCGAGGGTAAAATGAATCGGGAAGCGCGTACATACTCAGTGCATCCCCTCTCGGGAATCGAACCTCAAATGTCAGCGCTACAGGCGAAACCTCTACAATTGCGCCATGGCGTGTGGCTTGTCTATTTGAAAGTATGTAGATCGGGGTATATATATACATATATATATACCCGCGCTTCCCAGCGGAGAAGTAGTGAGTTAAAGAAGTTATTAAAAAGAAAAGGGAACATTTTAAAAATAACGTAACATGATTGTCAATATACAGTAATTGTTTTGTGAGTGTTATTGAGTGTTGCTGTCATCAAGGATTTGATTATCATTATTTCTTTCAATCAGGTTCGTATTTGTAGGATGTGTTGTGTTCAAGTTACATTCCGTGTTTGTCAATCGTTGTAAAGATAACAGGTTTCATTCATCGATTCGTTTCTTACTGCATCAATAAACAGCTCGTCTTCCTCTTTATCTGAGATGTGACACACTGCATGCACGGGTTTTTTTACACTGTCTTCCTTTAGCGGGACATTGACTTTTTCCACGTGTGCTTTGTTTCGCAGTAGCTGCACTTATGAATATGATTGTATGTATCAGACGCTTCATATTTTTTGCTGCCTTTTCAATTGTGTAATTCGTTTTTTGTTCAGCACTCTTTGGAACTGTTGCTTTTGTCTGTGCACGCGCCAGTTCACGTGAGCCGCTCGGTGTACATGCATCGAAGGTTCCCAGCTGTGCTGGTGCCATCTCGTGTGATGTCCACGGCTGTATTTAATGTTAGCTAAGACCCGGCACTTAAAACTTTCTCTCGCAGTTTCGCTGAGTTTGTGCCAAACACCACCCTGACCATCTCATCTTCCTCTGCATAAGCACAGTCCTTCACCCGTGAATATTTAGCAGTAGTGTTTCTATTGGATTTCCACTGATGGACGGCCTTATATGGGCAGGCACTAAATTACAAACGCCAGTGGCAGCCTGTCTATGAACTTAATTTAAAGTTTAGGTTTACATCGTGCTTTGTTTCCGAAGTAGCAGCACTCATGAATATGGTTGTATATGTCACTCGCTCGCTTCTTATTGTTTTGCTGCCTTCTCAATTATATAATGCATGTTTTCTTCAGAGCTTTTTGGAGCTCTTCCTGGTTTTCTACGTACTGCGTTGACAGTCAGTTCACGTGATTAGTTGGGAGGCGTGATGATGTCACACGAAACTCCGCCCCCCACAGTTTTCAAGCTCAACTCCATTACAGTAAATAGAGAAAAATAGCTTCCAGTTATGACCATTACGCGTAGAATTTCTAAATGAAACCTGCCCAACTTTTGTAAGGAAGCTGTAAAGAATGAGCCTGCCAAATTTCAGCCTTCTACCTACACGGGAACTTGGAGAAATAGTGATGAGTCAGTGAGTGAGTCAGTCAGTGAGGGCTTTGCCTTTTATTGGTACAGATTAAATATTGTTAAACCTCGGATTTTAAACATATATATATATATATTTTTTTTTTTTACAAGATTTTTTATAATAGTAAAAAGAAAAATAAAGCACTGAAAAACTTACTTCAAGGTGTCCTGATTATTTTATGTATGTGCCTACTGGTTTTCTAGAGTCTAGTCATCCAAAGGGTTTCTACTGTAAAAAGATTAGACATCACTAGTAGTATTGTTGTAGTAGTATTGCCTTGCATGTAGAATATATACAGTGGGTACGGAAAGTATTCAGACCCCCTTCAATTTTTCACTCTTTGTTATATTGCAGCCATTTGCTAAAATCATTTAAATTAATTTTTTCCCTTTATCTCTTTATCTTGGAGTTTGCTACAAGACACCTGAAGGACTCTGAGATGGTGAGAAATAAGATTCTCTGGTCTAATGAGACCAAGATAGAACTTTTTGGCCTTAATTCTAAGCGGTATGTGTGGAGACAACCAGGCACTGCTCATCACTTGTCCAATACAGTCCCCACAGTGAAGCATGGCGGTGGCAGCATCATGCTGTGGGGGTGTTTTTCAGCTGCAGGGACAGGATGACTGGTTGCAATTGAGGGAAAGATGAATGCGGCCAAGTACAGGGATATCCTGGACAAAAACCTTCTCCAGAGTGATAAGGACCTCAGACTGGGCCGAAGGTTTACCTTCCAACAAGACAATGACCCTAAGCACACAGCTAAAATAACGAAGGAGTGAATTCACAACAACTCTGTGACTGTTCTTGAATGGCCCAGCCAGAGCCCGGACTTAAACCCAATTGAGAATCTCTGGAGAGACCTAAAAATGGCTGTCCACCAACGTTTACCATCCAGCCTGACAGAACTGGAGAGGATCTGCAAGGAGGAATGGCAGAGGATCCCCAAATCCAGGTGTGAAAAAGTTGTTGCATATTTTCAAAGAAGACTCATGGCTGTATTAGCTCAAAATGGTGCTTCTACTAAATACTGAGCAAAGGGTCTGAATACTTAGGACCATGTGATATTTCAGTTTTTCTTTTTTAATAAATCTGCAACAATTTCAAAAATTCTTTTTTTTGTCTGTCAATATGGGGTGCCGTGTGTACATTAATGAGGGAAAAAATAATTTTAAGGATTTTAGCAAATGGCTGCAATATAACAAAGAGTGAAAAATTGAAGGGGGTCTGAATACTTTCCGTACCCACTGTATATCCACACACACACACACATATTTTTGCAAGCTGATTATCAACACTCAAAACTGTTGTGATACTACTCCTAATCAGATGATACGGGAAAGTGGTGGAAAGGTGGAATATCGTAAATAACCATTGCAACCAAAGGAATCTATTAGACATAGCAAACAAAATAAGTATCACAATGGGAACGTGACTTGCAGGTAAGAAATAAATGACAAATTTATCAATGGAGGAAATTAGTCTTTATGATTGAAATTCAAAAAGCATTTGTAAGAAGAGATTCAGAACTCAAACCTGGAAAACAGAAGCAACAGCAATGAAGGAGAGGCTTAAGCAAGAAAATAAATTCCTGTAGCAGTGCTATTTATGTTCTGAATCTAAAGGGCATATACTACTCTAACAGGTTGCAGGAACAGAGTTTCCTTAGTGTTGAAAAGACCACTCAAAGGCTCCAAGTAAAACAGTGATGCACATACTGAATGGCAGTGGTGAAAATTAAGTGGGCATGTATTAAAGATGGGAAGCAGTAACAAAGTGCACTCAAAATAGAAAATAGTAACATAAAGGGTTACAGGAATCTGCAGCATATTAACAAGTCATGTAGATGAAGGGGCGATACTGAATGGTCAAGTCTTGTTATGATGTATTCTTCATCTTAATCATCATTATTTCACATACATGATACACTTAGGAGATTACAGAAAAAAATAAGTACAGTATTTCAATGTAAGTCCAACTCCGAATTAAATAAATGTGAAATTATATAAACACTGACAGAAGCTTCCGCCAAAAACAAAAAGACCTCTCTTCACTGAGGAGCTGTTTCTTTGATAAGCAGATTCCAAGAAAGCATATAACATTGGATATTCTTAACATTGAAATCAACAGGGTTTTTCCTAACAAACTACATTATTTAGGACAGAAAGAAGAGGATGCTGCGTGGTGTGAAAAAAAAAAGCATGGTTACTCTAACTAGTATTATTTTGGACACAGTCTATTACAAATATGGAAAGTAAGGACGATTATGATGTAAAAGGAGTGTGAATCTTACTGATGATGTAAAGTTTTTTTTAATAGGCAAGTTAAAATATAAAATTCTGTGGCAAAATTGAAAGGCTACTTTGTGAATTTAAGTACTTGGGCAACAAGAGTAACAAAGACCAAAACGAAGAACAAATATGTGAGAGTGTCACAAATTTCACACAGAGTCATAGAAAGGTTTGGGGCAGCCACCCATGTAATTGATTTCCTGGCTGCAAAAGTCGTTTCCAATGAATACTGCACTGATGTACATACAACCGAGTCCAAGACAGAACTGAGGGAATAGGGAAAAGGTGCAGGCTTTTAAAGGGGAAAACAGGAAGTGAGATCATAGGGATCAGGCTCATGGTCTTCAGCCATTGGTTCGAGCCCAGACGTGACATCATAGGGGCAGGAGCCGGCAAGGTTTCCTTCCATAGGCCCGGTCCCAAAAGTGACGTCAGGAGAGCCAGGTGGAATCTCCCGTGAATGGTCTACAGGAAAGGGAGAAAAAGAGTCAGTGCACTCTGCCACATCTCGGTATGACTTGGAACTCTCCTTACTCAAGCCCTTTAGCTGCCTCCCATGCACACATGTGTGACAAGAGTTTGTACAAAGGATTTTAAAAGAGTAATAAAAGAGCTCTCAAATACCAAGTTGATAAAGAGGATTGAGCAAGTGAAGTTAGTTTGTGGCTGAGAATTATAATGGCCACAGAAAGATATAAACAAAATTATCATATTTGCAATGGTAATTATTCATTTCAAAGCTATTAATTTGGCACTCAAAATTTAGCTTAGGCCAATGTAAACATGATCCCATAATGAGAAATAAATTTTGTACAATATTTTACAAATAAATTACTAAATATATCATATAATAAAGGGAAGGATACGATCATAGCAAACCAGAGGAAAAATCCTCACTTGCATACAGATACATTTTCGATCACTTATTATCTTAGGAAATTACCCAGAAGAACACAGAGTAACACAGCTAGCTTCTAAGGGGATCATTATCCAGGTTATAAATCTGAAGGTCAGTTGTTTAAAAGAAGACTAAAAAAGTATTCCAGTGAAGTAATACATGGTATAATACAAACGCATAACTAAGCAAAGGGTACAAAATAAAATTAAAATCTTTGGATGCCCAAGTGAGCACCGTTGGTTTAATCATCAGGGAGTAAAGCCACGTCAAGCCACCAAGACGCTATCTGGAAATGGTCATCCCTTAAAACGTTTATGACCGGTGTTGCCACTGCAGCTTGCTAGTTGGTCTGCTGTGTACTTCAACCATGTAATGCCAGCAGCTGCATGCTGACACTCTGTTAAATAGTAAACCAATGGCAAAGTAACACAACTGCCCTTCAAAAAACTCTCTCTTAGATTGTATTTCAATGGGAAACAATCACACTCTTAACTTGGCCTCTCGGATCAGCTGCAGGTTTGCAAGCTCACCACATAACATGCTTTTCACACGAGAACATTTAAAGCCAAGTGTGGAACTGTCTGTTTGCTCACTCTCCTGTCCTCTTTCCTCCAAATTGCATCTGCCCCAGTTGCTGCTTCCAAGCCGGTGAACCTTCTCAACGAAAAAGACTTTGTGTTTTTTAAATCCGAAGAAGGGAGATTTAACCTGTGTGCTTGTGTGGTCAAGAAAAACCCCAATTCGGAATAAAGCCTTGAGACTGTTCCTGCCCTCTTGGTAATAAAGTTATTCTTTCCTTGAAAACCTGGTCTCATTTTTTGTGTAATTCAATGACCCAAACTGGACACTCTGTTCACAAATAATAAAGAAACCGGAGAGAATCCTCAGATAGCCCAACAGTCAAAACAGTCATCTTTAATATTATGACAATGGTGTCAGCATGTTATCATTGGTGGGAGCTTGTCTGGTTTGGGCACCTCCATTTTGTAGTGCATTTGCATGGGTGCTGCTATATTGCTTATGGAAATGACCTTTATTGGTAGCTACATGAACCATAACCTGTAATGTAATGCCCTGTACCTACAAAAGACGGTGGCACACATAACCATAGCTGTTTTAGTTTTGGGATTCAAACTGTAAAAGAAAAAGTGCTTTGAGCTTAGTTTTTGGTTCTGAACTTCTTACATTTGCTTAGAATTGGATTTTGAGTAATTTGTTTTTGACTATCAGTATTAAGACTTACTTCTGGTTTCCCTGACCTTTCATCCGTCTCTGATCACATGTTTGTTTACTTGAGAGGATTCAAAACACGTAATATTCCAGTCTTGTTTATTTTCCATATCAGCATTCTAGCTGTTGCTTCTAGCAGGACCATTACAGCAGCATTATGCTGTGGGGCTGTTTTTCCAAAAACGGGACTGGGCTCCTGGTTAGAATAAAAGAAATAATGGTGTAAATTGCAACCGAATACTGCAAGAGAACCTGTTCAAGTCTGATAAGAACCTAACGCTTGGGAGAAAGTTCATGTAACAGCAGGACAATGATCCCAAATGCAAGACCAAAATAACCCAATGGCAGCATGGGCCAAATCCACTCAATAACAGTGTGAAATTCGTACCCCAAAAGACTTAAAACTGTTCTTTCACTTAGAGGATTGGTCAATAGTCTGAATTCCTTTGAAATGCAGTCTATGAAAAGTGAATACATTTTTCTCAGTTACTTCTAGGATATGTCCACATATTTCGCTTTTATTCAAGTACTGAGAACTGCTGTCTTTTACCTTCTAATCAATCTTTCATTTTATTCATTTTTTACTTGAGAAAGGTTATCAGATCATCACTTGATGCAATTTCATTTGTCACTGTTAAAACATTCCTAAGATGATGTGTGGAATCTTTAACCCCCACACCTTTGCTCTCTGTATGCTACATATTTAATGTACATATCCAGATTAGTGATTTATCTAGAGATAGAAACTTATAAATTACCCCTCTGATGTATATTTACACCATATTGAACAAAATGTTCATTGTGTGTTTTCTTACTCAGTTTTACTGAGGTCCAAGGAAACATACCAGTATTGTGACATGTAGCACTTTCAATTAAGGTGTTTTTCACAATACAAATCTGAGAGGATAAAGAATAGAATTAAGACACTAAATAGATTACATTATTAGTATACAGTGTTTTATATTATTATATACCAGTATTAAATGTATAGAAGGCCTCATTACACAAAGTAAAAAATGACATACCCAGGAGACGAAGATCCACAGGGTTCAGGATAAGGTCCACATTTGACAAGCTTGGCAACTAAAACGTGTTACTAGCTAGTTTGGCATACAAGTAAGAATATCATTGCACTCTGTTGATAACAACCTGAACCTAAAAAGCCATCAAAATGATCAAAACCTAGTGAATTAGTTTTCTCAGTTGTGTCTTTAAATTAGTATTACATTTTTTTAAACTATCCTTTTGGCACACTCAAGATCTTGGTAATTTTATAGCACCTTTCTGTTTCTTTTCTCTAAAACAGGAAGCCAAATTATAGTAAGCATTGCAGATAAGGAAACACAGCGGATTGTATGTTATTGAAGGATTCCCGAAATTGAACCTGCTGAGATTGTTAACATACGTTTACATTATGTTAAGACTTTACTAATTGTTTCTTGTGCTACTTTATTTCACCTTTAACTGCTCTTGAATTTTTGAAATACTGTACAGTCAAGTAGTTTTTGCATCTTTAGTTTTTATTAAACACAAGAACATATGCCCCTTTCCTCCATCCCAAGCAGTTGTTTCCTTTTCTTTTTCATAACTTCTTTAACACACTACTTCACGAAGCCGGGTATTTTGCTAGTATATATTTATATATAGAGAGAGAGAGTAGATAGCGGGCGGCACGGTGGCGCAGTGGTAGTGCTGCTGCCTCGCAGTTAGGAGACCCGGGTTCGCTTCCCGGGTCCTCCCTGCGTGGAGTTTGCATGTTCTCCCGTGTCTGCGTGGGTTTCCTCCGGGCGCTCCGGTTTCCTCCCACAATCCAAAGACATGCAGGTTAGGTGGATTGGCGATTCTAAATTGGCCTTGGTGTGTGGGTGTGTTTGTGTGTGTCCTGCGGTGGGTTGGCACCCTGCCCAGGATTGGTTCCTGCCTTGTGCCCTGTGTTGGCTGGGATTGGCTCCAGCAGACCCCCGTGACCCTGTATTCGGATTCAGCGGGTTAGAAAATGAATGGATGGATGGATGAGTAGATAGCCATTTCAAGTTTCATCTGTGACTGTGACTGTGTCCTTGAACCTACACAGGTTTGGTTTCCTTCTTGCATTCATCAGTACAGTGAGAGGCACTGTGCCCTGTGACCCTGGGAAAACCAAGTAAAACTAGTAAGTAAACTAAGAACTGGATAGGCAGTATACGCTTATTTATTTATCTATCATATCTTGCCACCCCCCCAAATCCCCCCTCTGTTTTACCATTAAAAACTTGACACATTGGCTAGTTTGTTTTGTTTTGTTTTCATACAGATGGAGGATCACAGGAATCATGGGAAAGAGGGGTCCTTTCATCGGAGCATCGTTTCAGTCGTGGCATGGCCAAATGGGGAGGCAGCTAGATGGATGAGGTCTCCAGGACTTTAAAAATATCCAAACCTAATTATGTCATATCATCTACTGTTAAACCGTAATTCTAAAATTTTTATTATTATGCTGTCTTAAGGAATTGTTCTGTTCTGTGGTATTGTATTGACCCCCTACTTTTGACACCCACTGCACGCCCAACCTACCTGGAAAGGGGTCTCTCTTTGAACTGCCTTTCCCGAGGTTTCTTCCATTGTTCCCTACAAGGTTTTTATTGGGAGTTTTTCCTTGTCTTCTCAGAGAGTCAAGGCTGGGGGGCTGTCAAAAGGCAGGGCCTGTTAAAGCCCATTGCGGCACTTCCTGTGTGATTTTGGGCTATACAAAAATAAATAAACTGTATACAGACACACAGCCTTATTTGTCTTTGCCGGTATCACACAATGTACTCAACTCAAACTAACCTTTCAAAAAAGATCAGAAAATGGGAAACTGATTTCTGACCAAAATGTAACCCTTTTTTACTTATTCAGATTGCTTTGAAACTGGTAGTATTAGGAACCAATGTCTTCAAGTGTATACTATAAGAGAAGACTGTCTGAAGAATAAATGACTGTATACAGTATATAGTATGTGTTACATATACGTAAAGTCAACCAATTCAGAAACATTATTTTGTCAATATGATGCATTTTTAAAAGTGGTTAAGGTTATAAACATTTTAACATTAGTACAGCTATAATCTATTAATTGTTTCATTTCAAGAAAATAGTATCATCTTCTACAGTGCCTCCAGATTCTATGTTTGCTCTTACGTTTAAAGCCACCATATACTAGAATTAATTTAAGAGGAGGATCGGTTGACACAGCTCATAGGGATGATGGGAGGAAAGGTGAACTTCAAAAATTACTTTTATTATTATAAGGAAACCTTAAAAAATGAAGCTGGATTTCAACTCTCTTTATATACTCCAGCTTTGAAAAGTATGAGCGAGTTGTCCAGTCTGCCGCACTGCTTTATTGCCCTTTGTTTTCCTGTCGCTTTACCATTTAAAACAACATAACCTTCCTTGTTTAAAAATGATGGCAGAGATTTGCCCTTAACTACATAGTCTTAATTTATGACAACATAAATTACAGAGAGTCGCTTTGATTCCCTGTTTAATGAAGCCAGGTTGTTAACTGGAGCCTGACCCCAATAAACGGTGAAAACACAGGACACTAATAAACACAAGAGTGTAGAAAATATATGGCAGCTCCAGTGATTCAAACATCTTAATTTGAGGGAATGAAACAAAGGAGAAAAAAAAAAAAATAAAGATCACTGGTCTCCGTCCCTTATAATGGATGTTTATGCTTATAAGGACCAATTAGGGTCAGTCAGTTGTCACGACCCAACATACTGGTGGACGGTCAAAAGTGGCCTCTGATGAAATATGAGGCAGTTCTTCAGTTCTAGTCCTCCAAAGCATTAACGTCTACGGTTAATCAATCAACTTGTGTTTCTTCACTGATTAAAAACATGCAACACACGTCTGCAGGCCTTTGTGTATCAAGTGAGACTTTATTCAAGAACAATTTAAAAATCATTACCTGTAGATGAGAGAGAAACCAGACAGACTACTGAAGTGGCCAGGATTGCTTAGGACTCTAAGACATACTTGATAAGAGCAATTTACAGAAGGAAGAGAGTAGTTTACGTTTGACTGCACTTGCCTTGTTTGTCTTTTTTCTCAATGCCTTACTCCACTTCTACTAAAAGTCTGCGACAGTACACATTATTCCAAGCACAATTAAAAAAAAAAAAACATTTAACTGTTCCTCATGAACAATTCTGAACTCTTTGTTCCTGTCCTAAATATGGGGGCTCCCCACTCCCCAACTATTCTAGTAGTCTACCTTAGCTAGTTTGACTGTCGTGATCAAAAGTGTCCCTTTCTACTTGTTGAGAGTTGCAGCTCGTACAAACTTGCAGCCAGGACAGGTTTTAAGAAGTGCCACTGCACTCTCGCAAGGCATATTACAGACTAAACAAGCTGTAAACCAGTTAAGAAGGGCAGTGTGTCATAGTGGTTATGGCTTTGGTGTTGTGGGTTCACATCCAGACACTGTATGACCATGAGCAAGTCACTTCAACCTCCTGTGTGCCAACTGAGAAAGAAAACAAAAGAAATATAACCAATTGTTTCTTTCAGTTGTTGTAAGTTGCTTTTGATGAATACGTCATCCAGGAAATAAGTCTCCATACATTGAAGCAATAATACCAATGTTACCATTTCACCAATCAATAGCATATGAAAATTCTACATCAGCACTTCCATTAAGTTACAGATGTGTCGCGATCCAGATTGAAGTGGACTGTCCCCCATTCTGGAAGTTGTCAAGCTCAGTCCCTGGGCAATATGTCCATGCAGGTTTTCATCCCAACCAGTGGGTCATTGTTACTTTTATTTATTCACATCATGTAGATTCTCTCTCTCTTATATTGCATTCAGAAATGTGCAGTACTGTGAAAATTATAAAAGGAGTAAGATATTTTTCATTGCTTTAGCTGTTTAACTCCCGCCCGGGACACCTTGAAGGACCGGAAGAGGGTGTGTGTCCATTTCAGACCACATGGGGGCAGCCGCCCTGGTTCCTTTGGGGGCCACGGGTACAGAGCTTTGAAGCTCCACCCTGTAGGGGCCCGTGGTCACCGCCAGGGGGTGCCCCCATGTCTTTGGAGCCCTGGACCTCAGTACTTCCGCCACACCAGGAAGTGCTGGGGGGAAGAGGAGCAGGGACACCTGGAGTGCTTCCGGGGATACAGCCGGCACTTCCGCCACACTGGGGCGTGTCGGCAGGAGATTGCCGGGAAGCACCTGGAGCACATCCGGGTGTGGATAAAAGGGGCCGCCTCCCTTCATTCAGGGCGAGAGTCGGGAGTGGAGAGGACTGAGCTTGCTGGAGGAGGCAAGGAGGCGGCCTGAAGAGAAAGTAAGGCATTGTGTGGCCAGGACTTTGGGGACTTTGGGGGTTTGTGGTGCACCTTGTGACTTATATATATTGTAAATAAACGTGTTCTTGGGTGCCTGTCTGTGTCCGGGCCAGCCTCCACACTGCCGTATTCTTTTTAATTCATTTATTTATGATGAGTTTATTGTCCATATTGTACCTAAAAACTGACAATTAATTATGAGACACAGATGTAAATTGCAGCAGCAATGGGGCTTACCTTGGCAGTGACATTCATGTCTCTTGTGACTCTTCCAATTAAGCCAGTAGATGGATTGAGAGAGCATTGGGGGATCATGAGATTGCTGGAAAGGGGTGTGTGGTGCTCCCGATATCTATGCAAAAGGACGAAGGTGCAAGTCTTTAGAGTCCTGGTGCTTCCTGTCTTGCTATATGGTTGAGAGACATGGACGCTATCCAGTGACCTGAGATGAAGACTGGACTCCTTTGCTACTGTGTCTCTCCGGAAAATCCTTGGGTACCGTTGGTTTGACTTTGTGTCGAATGAGCGGTTGCTCATGGAGTCCCGAATGAGGCACATTACCTGCTGCATTGTGAAGGAGCGTCAGTTACGGCACTCTGGCCATGTGGCATGTTTCCCCGAGGATGATCCGGCTCGTAAGATCCTCATTGTTGGGGACCCGAGTGGCTGGACCAGGCCAAGGTGTCGCCCATGTAACACCTGGCTGCGGAAGAAAGAGGGTCATTTCCGGAGGGTGGGACTTGACCGCATGTCTGCCTGGGGGGTTGCCAACCGGGATCCTGAGTTGTTTCGTTGTGTAGTGGGTGTGGCAAAACACTGTACCAGTGCATGCTCCCCAACTTGACTTGACCTGACTTGATATAAATTGCACTGAATACTACATGGCAGCAGTTCATTCAGTGTCACTTATACTCGCAATAGCTAATAATGGCTTAAATAGCCAAACATTAAAAAACAGCAAATTAACAGCAAGATAGAAAGATGTAATTCATCTCCTTCAAACATACATACATATTTCACCCAGTATGCATTCATAATAATATGCTTATTATTAGGAAACAAATGAAAAGAAGAAAATGCTTTGGATGAAGTTAGCAGGACTTCACATGAAAACCCCAGTCTTAATACACTCTAGCGATCTAAAGCAACTGCGGTCGAGGTGTGGTGGCGCAGTGGGTAGCGCTGCTGCATCGCAGTTTGGAGACCCGGGTTTGCTTCCCGGGTCCTCCCTGCGTGGAGTTTGCATGTTCTGCGTGGGTTTCCTCCAAGTACTTCAGTTTCCTCCCACAGTCCAAAGACATGCAGGTTAGGCGCATTGGCGATTCTAAATTGTCCCTAGTGTTTGTGTGCCCTACAGTGAGCTGGCACCCTGCCTGGGGTTTGTTTCCTGCCTTGCGCCCTGTGTTGGCTGGGATTGGCTCCAGCAGACCCCCGTTAGGATGTAGTGGGTTGGATAATGGATGAATTTAGTCCAGTTCACCTTTGGTATAAAAAACAAGCATTTTACATAAACAACAAATCCTAAAAACTAAAGTAGTGCGTTTAAAAACCGCTAATCAAATAATCAAGTTCCAAGTCCCGTCATCTGTATGGGCCAAAACAATATATTGACCTTGTTGACATGCACTTAGGTTTGAATGGTTCACATATAGAGAAGTGGAATGAACTAAGCTGGAAAATTTAGAAATATTATATAGCGGCTTAGCCTGGTTCCTGGTGTTACTAGAAAGTGGAACATTGTCAACTCCATATGATACAGCAAAGTGTTCCACGAAGCACAAGTGGGGAAGCCAGTCCATTCATAAACACACCCACATAGACCCACTGACCAGTGCACATTAGCCCAGAGATCATTGCCTCGGGATGTGGGGAAAAACAAGAGTATTCATAGCAATAGCACATGCATATGGAGAAAACTTATATATTTCACCTATAATATTTGATCTGTGAAGCAGCAGTGGTAACCACAGTCTAGCTTGTTTTCTTTTCCCTGACAAGTTGCTGAAGCCTTTACTTTACTAAAAACTTTATTAGATAGATAGATAGATAGATAGATAGATAGATAGATAGATAGATAGATAGATAGATAGATAGATAGATAGATACTTTATTAATCCCAAGGGGAAATTCACAAAGTAAAGTAAAGAGTTCTTCCGTGGGCTAAAAGTATATAATGTGTTAGTGGTTACATGTTGAAAATAATTTACTTGGCTCTGTATTTATGACACAAATCAACTTACTCATATTGCTCATTTACTTAATTTTAATGATTCACCTCTTAAGACAAGGATCTCAAGCTTGCTTATGCAACATATGCCCTTAAATATGGTTAAAACGTAATGTTTTCAAATGTTAACGCAAGGATGTGCTATACTGGTCTTTTTTTTGGACACAATTCTGATACTCCATTTTAGATGTCAGATTTTTCACCCCAAACCTAGATAATACTGATTGACCATTTTAACCTGAAGTACACAGTGCATTGAAAAAGTTGATATCCTCAATTTTGGTATCTTGTATATTGCTCATAATGAATGCCTTCAGGTATTTAAACAAAATGTAATTATATAAATAAACCCACTATTTATAAAATGCTACCAAGTAATAATAATAATAATAAAGTTATCCTCCACCTATACTTCCCACGTGAAAAGGCAGTTGCCCCCTTAAACAGCTAACCAAAGTTAATTGATAATTAGAATCACCTGACACAACCAGACCTGATTACAAACAGACCGTCTGAAATTAAACTTTGCCACATATTGACCCATACCATGAGACTGAAGTAGTCATTCTGTGCCTTGATCAAAGGAAATTCCAGAAGAGATGAGGAAAGAGAGTTGTTGAAACTTAACAATCAAGAAATTGTTACAAAGCTATTTCTAATGCATGGGACTCTACCACATTACAGTGACAGCCATTATCTCCAAGTGGAGAACATTTAGAACAGGGGTGAACCTTCCCAGAAAACCTCATCCTGATCCAGTTACCCCAAGGGCCCAGTGCTGACTCATTCAAGAAGTCACAGAGGATCCCGGAAGAACAAACAGAGCACTTCAGCTAAGCTTGGTGTTCATAACTCTACAATAGGAACGAGATACTGTAAGTAAAAAAATGTGATTCCTGGGAGGGCAGAAAGGTAGAAATCTCTGCACCCCAAGAGTAACATTAATGCTTGTTTCACATTTGCAAATAAATACCTGGATTATCCCCAAACTTTTTGGAATAAAGTTCTATAAACAGAAATGTCAAAAGTAGAACATAAGTTCCAATATATATGGTGTAAAGCTAGTACAGTGTTTGACAGGAAGAATTTACAATAATGGGTGTAAAAGCAACTCTACAACTGAATGGCTGAGAAGAAACTAAATTAGAGTTTTGGAGTGGCCTTGTCAAAGTCTTGACATATGTAGTAAGTACATAAGTTTAATATGTCACTGTGCTCTGTACAATAAATATTTTATAAATCCACTCACATGTACAGGCCAGATTTGGCACACAGGGGCTTAGCATTTAGAACTGCTAGGTAAGCATTAGAAGACAAGAAAGGGACAACTATGAAAACGGGCATCGTACTACTTCTGTGTGATAGAGTCAGCATGATATCGGATCCTCTCTTTGCCTTGTTTGGAATGGCATGACTTACCTAAGTAAGGACCTGCACATGGAGAAAGAGTATAAAGCCTTGGAACATTGCCTGGCACACTTTTGAAGCCGACGAACAGATGGGAGATAACGTCATCTGAATCTGAAAATCCTTCCAGTGCAGCGATGAAAATGGCAGACTGTATACTGTACATCGATAATAGTCTTGCTATGGCTTCCTCGTCTGTTATGCCGTGTAAATCGTCATTAAAGATAACTAAGTTATTTTCTCTTATGTGATTTCTTACCGGCGTATCACTATGTGAAGGATATCGCCTCGTAATAATATATCAATTCAGGTTCAGGTTACCTAAAACGCCGCAATTAAAAAGAACTTATTCCAACCAGGGGGCGCTGGATAGAACATAAAATTAATAAAGATGCTGTGGCAGGGCCTAAACTTGACAGTCCACTCCCGTAAGCCTTCCAATGTGTCCAAATTAAAGCAGTTTGACATTTAAGATTAATATCAAATTATAGGAAGCATTAGTTGCAATTATTGCTGCTAAAGGTGCTGCAACCAAGTATTGAAACTATGGGAGCAATTGTGGTGAAGAGTTGTTGGATAACTTTTTAAATCATTATTTTCTTTATTTAATGAACAAACTGTTGTGTGTGTTCAATCAGGTTCATTTTATGTAATATTGGATTTTGTCTGAACGTTTGAGGGTTCGCCTCCCAGGTTCTCTCCGCGTCTGCGTGGGTTTCCTCCCACAGTCCAAAGACATGCAGGATAAGTGCATTGGCGATCCTAAATTGTCCGCTTGGTGTGTGGGTGTGTGTGCCCTGTGGTGGGCTGGCACCCTGCCCGGAGTTTGTTTCCTGCCTTGCACCCTGTGTTGGCTGGGATTGGCTCCAGCAGACGCCCATGACCCTGTGTTAGGATGTAGCGGGTTGGAAAATGACTCAATCATTGAAACGCCAAACCAGAGGTTATCAGGAAGGGGCAAAACCTTTTTTCACAGCACTGTAGAATAGATACCGTGTAGGTGGTTTTTATGGGTTGTGAACAAACAAAGTATCCTGAATGAAGAATGAATTCCATTAAGCATATATATTGGGTTGAACGTAACTCAAAGGGGATGGCATTGTTCAAAGCATGTAGCAACTATATGAAAATGTAACATTTGGAAACCATTTTTGGATTTTTGTAAAGCTACGGACCTTTATTAAAAGCCTTCCTATTTTTGAGCTGAAAGCATAACATTTAAGATGTTGTTATGGGTTATGAGCCAACACACTACCCTAAATACAGAGAAAAATCCATTAAAGTCAATGGTGGATGACAGCTGATCCAAAGACATGACCCTGACATGACTTCCATTTTTTGGAAGTTGTAAAAATTGTTTTTTAGCTGTTCTTTAATTGGAGGAAAAGTAGAAAAGGCCATCAAGTTTCACCCTGAATAGATTAAACATAGGGTGGTTTTATTTCAAACACAAAACTTTGACCCAAGGATGATGTAGGAGTTAAGCATTTTCCTAATATGCTTTCGCTCTTATTTCTCGTTAAATCAAGTGTGTTAAAATCAATAAAGTATCATAAAGAAACATTTACTTTGTGCAAGGATATGCTTGTTTGTACACAATTTAGACTGTGCTTTTGGATCCTTTTGTTCTAATAAGCCACTAACCTAAAGGACCATTCGGCCATGTGTAGGTAAAATATGAGTACAAAGAATGTCTCCTGAATGAGTCTATTTAAGCACAAAAGCTGGTCAGCTGGAGTCACAGGCTGTAAATAATCTGTGCCTGAAAGTAAAATCCTTATTTAATCAAAAGGCTTTGCCAGATCTCAGTGAAAAGTAAAACCAGCAGATTAAAGGATTAATTAAGAAAATAGTGCAGTAGTTAAAGTTAGTTGTCAACCACTGATTAAGGAATTGGTTGGAACAGTGATTTACAGACTGCCATTACCGAGTTTCAGAAACATTGCTGTAAATTGTTTCATTATGTCAGCATATTTTACTTTGTAAGTTAGATTATACAAAGAAACTAAAAGCAAATCCAAGTAGTGACTGATTACTCCTCTTTGTATGCAGAAGCAGTCTGTGGTACCATGGACAGGAATGATCTCTCATCTCCAGAGCTGCTATTTCTGTAGGGCAGATGCTCACTGAGTTACAGCATCTTTGTTTGTAAAAGTATACTTTAAAACAATGTAGCTTCTTTTTCCATATCTATATGGTTTAAATTAAACTCCTGTCCTGTGGTTTATAGAATTTTCAGCAGTTTCTCCTGCTTCCCGAGGGGCAGCAAAATAAGCAACACAGATGGGACAGAAATGAAAGATTGGTGCCACCTATTGGTCAACCTGCTAAACTTTCAATTTCTTGATGGCGAAATTTTGCTGGGTTAAAAAGTTTTTACCTATGGACTGGCATTCCGTTCACGATTGCTTCTTGTCTTGTACTTGAGGCTGCCAGAATATTGGGTGGCTCCCTGTCATGGTGTGTTGAGAAACTGGATGGATAGAGGGAAACGTACAAGGCAGAAAGATGAAAGAGTCAGGACCTTCCAGCTATTCATTTGAAATTAGTTTAAATGGTGAAGGCCATGGGAAAGCCACTTTATTACAGGACAAACATGCAAGTCACACCTGGAAAATTTTGTGACTTCCGTTATCCTGACAACATGCCTTTTGAGTATGAAAAGAAACCCAAAGCAGAAAAATAAAATCATTTGAACCCACAGAAACCATGAAAACATCACACTGACAGAATTCCAGTTTGAAGTAAAACCAGAGACAAAGCACTGAACAGTGGCAGCCTACATTCTGAGCCGCTATCCTGCCTAGGAGAAAGGTCACTGGTGACTGTGAAATAAATGAAACACAAAAGGTGAAGGGGAAAGACTCAGTAAATAGCAGGGACATTGTCAGAAACAGATACTTCTTCAATTTCTGGACTTTACTCCTAGGATAGAAGAGTTGACAGTAGCAGTAGAATACTTTGGCTTCATCAGACACAGAGATGGGAGTAGATTCATACCTGGTGCCATGGATCATGGACTATCTTACAGACAGACCTCAGTATGTGCGTCTCGGGAACTGCAGGTCTGACATTGTGTTCAGCAACACAGGAGCACCGCAGGGGACTGTACTTTCTCCGGTCCTGTTCAGCCTATATACATCAGACTTCCAATACAATTTGGAGTCCTGCCATGTGCAAAAGTTTGCTGATGACACTGCTATTGTGGGCTGCATCAGGACTGGGCAGGAGGAGGAGTATAGGAAGCTAATCAAAAACATTTTTTTTAAATGGTGTGACTCAAACCACTCACACCTGAACACCAGCAAAACCAAGGAGCTGGTGGTGGATTTTAGGAGACCCAGGCCCCTCCTGGACCCTGTGATCATCAGAGGAGACTGTGTGCAGGGGGTCCAGACCTATAAATATCTGGGAGTGCAGCTGGATGACAAATTGGACTGGACTGCCAATACTGATGCTCTGTGCAAGGGAGGACAAAGCCAAATATACTTCCTTAGAAGACTGGTGTCCTTCAACATCTGTAATAAGATGCTGCAGATGTTCTACCAGACGGTTGTGGCGAGCGCCCTCTTCTACGTGGTGGTGTGCTGGGGAGGCAGCATAAAGAAGAAGGACGCCTCACGCCTGGACAAACTGGTGAGGAAGGCAGGCTCTATAGTAGGCACAGAGCTGAACAGTTTGACATCTGTGGCAGAGCGACGGGCGCTGAGCAGGCTCCTGTCAATCATGGAGAATCCACTGCATCCACTGAACAGGATCATCTCCAGACAGAGGAGTAGCTTCAGCGCCAGACTGCTGTCACTGTCCTGCTCCACTGACAGACTGAGGAGATCGTTAACATTATACAAAGTTATTGTTCTTTTTTTTTTTTTACCTGCGTTTTTATCACTCTTTAATTAATATTGCTTTTTTATTTGTATGCTGCTGCTGGATTATGTGAATATCCCCATGGGATTAATAAAGTATCTATCTATCATATAGAGATGTGTAGTAACTGTTCATATTGATTTTCTATAACAGTGGGCATCATTGTGGTGGGCAATTACTAAGTATTTATTTACCTTTCAGTTATGCCAGTACTTGGCATCTTTTGATGGCACTTGTCATTTGCTATTTTAATTAGAACATCTTTGCTGACCTTAGAACAAGACCTTAAATTAAATGCACCATTACCAGTGACCAGCCCAGTGTTGCCCATTCATTGTATTCCATCAGTGTGATCAACTTTAGCAGCCAAGTAAAATCTTGTATGGTGTCTATAGAGGAATTCAATCAATCAATCAATCAATCAACATTTATTTATATAGCACATTTTCATACAAAAAAATGTAGCTCAAAGTGCTTTACAAAATGAATAGAAAAATAGAAGACACAATAAAAAATAAACATAAGTCAACATTAATTAACATAGAATAAGTAAGGTCCGATGGCCAGGGTGGACAGAAAAAACAAAAAAACTCCAAAAGCTGGAGAAAAAAAATAAAATCTGTAGGGGTTCCAGACCAAGAGACCGCCCAGTCCCCTCTGGGCAATCTACCTAACATAAATCAAACAGTCCTCTTTGTATTTAGGGTTTTCATGGAAGGACCTGATGATGATATGATGATGAATTAACCAAGGGAAGCTGAATTTTAATCTGTTTCTTTATTTTCAGCATACAAAACTTAGGAAAATATTACAATGGAGTTTGCAGTGGATTTACTTATTCTGTGAATCCTTCAGGATGATTTTACCCTGTCTGGCAGATGGCTCTGTGTGTTTGTGTGTGTATGCCCGTGGCATACATAATTAGTTAAGAGTTGGCACTCAAGTTTAGTCTTCAGTTTTGAAATCCAAGAACCCTATTGCTTTTAAACAAATTCATCCATCCATCCATCCTTTATCCAACCCACTATATCCAAACACAGGGTCACGGGGGTCTGCTGGAGCCAATCCCAGCCAGCACAGGGCACAAGGCAGGATCAAATCCCTGGGTAGGGAGCCAGCCCACTGCAGGGCACACACAAACACACACACACACACACACCAAGCGGACAATCTAGGATCTAAATTGTATGTCTTCGGACTGTGGGAGGAAAATGGAGCACTCGGAGGAAACCCACACAGACGCGGGGAGAACATGTAGACTGCAGTAGTGCCACCCTGAACAAATTCAGTACAAGGGAACTTTCTTTTTTAGCTGGAAGTGATCCTAAAAGTTCCCAGAAAATTAAAGATTAAAGATAGAAAATTAAAAAGTCTAAAATTCTGCATGAAGCAATTTTGATACTGATCTGTTTGCCATCTATGCCACTTGTAATTTTATGTTTACTTATTTTTTTGGAAATATTTTCCAAAGTTAAGTTAAATCAAAATAATAACAGTATTTTGTTTGAAATCTTATTATGAAATGTTCAGCTGTTTTTGAGCAATGGAAGAAATCATCAAATCACATGTGAGAAGGTCTGGCATGCACGCTTGGCGATACCCTGTCTACCAGCATTTAACAGATGCCTATGTCTTGTTTACTTCTGTCAAATAACTATTAATCCTGGGTTTGTTATTTACAGTATACATTTGGACCAGAAAGCCTTGTTTTGCTTCCAATAACTGTAACCAAAATATGGAGACATTTTAGATATTTAATTGACTTTCTGGGCTAGAAACAATAAGGAACTTGTGCTCCATAAGTTAATTTTCTGTGCGATTTCTTTAGCCTGGCAATTTGCTACTCTGTTGTCAGCTACTGGCTTTAGGTACAGTTTTCTTGCTTTGCCATTTATTAATATTTATCAAGTCAAGTCGGGGAGCATGCACTGGTACAGTTGCAGCACCCACTACATGTCAAAACAACTCGGGATCCTGGTTGGCAACCCCCCAGGCAGACCTGCAGTCCAGACCCACCCTCCAGAAATGACCCTCTATCTGCAGCAGCCAGGTGTTACATGTGCGACACCTTGGCCTGGTCAAGCCACTCAGGTCCCCAACAATGAGGAACTTATGAGCCGGATCACCCTCAGGGAAACGCGCCACATGGCCGTAGTGCCATAACTGACGCTCCCTCACAATGCAGGTAATGTGCCTCATTTGGGACTTCATGAGCAACCGCTCATTCGATACAAAGTCAAACCAACGGTACCCAAGGATTTTCCAGGGAGACACAGTACCAGAGGAGTCCAGTCTTCATCTCAGGTCACTGGATATCTCTCTAAACCATATAGCAACACAGGAAGCACCAGGACTCTAAAGACTTGGACCTTTGTCCTTTTGCATAGATATCAGGAGCACCACACACCCCTTTTCAGAGACCTCATTACTCCTCCATGCTCTCCAAATCCGTCTACTGACTTCATTGGAAGAGTCACCAGACACATGAATGTCACTGCCAAGGTAAGTAAACCTCTCAGCAAGGTCAGCACTCTCTCCGCAAACAGACACACTGCTGATATCTGTGCCCAAGAGTTCATTAAAGGCCTGGATCTTGGTTTTTAATCCAGGACACTCACAAGCCCAGACACTCAGACTCCTCACTCGGTCTCGAGCGCCCCGATCAGAATCTCCATTGACTCTGCGAAGATCACAGCATCGTCAGCAAAGTCATGATCCGTGAATCTTTCTTCAACAACAGATGCCCCACAGCCGCTGGACCTCACGACCTTGCCCAACACCCAGTCCCTACAAGCACTGAACAGAGTAGAAGCAGAACACACCCCTGATGAGCCCCAGAATCAACTGGGAAAAACGCAGACGTCCGGCCTCCACTCTGCACATCACTCACAGTACCAGTGTACAGGCCAGCCATTTTATCCAGCAACCTCGAGGGGATCCCGCGAACCCTCAGGATGTCCCACAGGGCAGCTCGATCAACTGAGTCAAACACTTTGCAAAAATCGACAAAGGCTGCAAAGAAATTCTGCCAATATTCACGTTTGCGCTCCATGAGAACCCTCAGTGCCAGGATGCGGTTGATGGTAGACTTTTTAGGTGTAAAACCAGACTGTTCCGGTCGCTGGTAGGTAAGCAAGTGATCACGGATCCTATTGAGGACGACCCTAGCAAGGACCTGACCCGGCACCGAGAGCAGTGTTATCCCCCTGTAGTTGCTCCAATCCAGGTGATCACCCTTCCCTTTCCACATAGGGATGACAAGTCCCATTTTCCAGTCAGTTGGGATGATGCCGGTCTCCCAAATGGAAGCAAAGATTGCTTGCAATGCCATGAGGACAGCCCTACCACCGGCCTGGAGAAGTTCACCCCAGATACCACAGATCCCTGGAGTCTTTCCCCCCCCTTCAGCTGGTTCACCACCTGTGAAATTTCAGTGAGATTGGGTGGTTCACAGCTAATTGGAGGATCAGCCTCAAGAACCCAGAGATATCCAACATCCTAGCCAGAGGATCAACTTTGAACAACTGCTCAAAGTAGCCAGCCCAGCGGGTCACAACTGCAGTGTCATCCGTAAGGACTGTTCCATCAGCTGCCCTGACTGTGACTATCCGAGGAACAGATTTAGATGTGTGCAATACTTCGATTCCTCTGTAAGTAGGATGTTGGTTGCTAGACCACAGACAGTGTGTCACTTGCTCACAGATTCCTCTAACAAACACCTGTTTATCTGCCCTCAGAGCCCTCGCAGCCGTCCTTCTCAGTTCCCGTTACAGACCAGAGTTGCCATTGAGCCGTGCACTGCGACTCCTCTCGATGATATCCAGGGTGCCCTGCGAGATGAAACACCTCCTTCTAGGAACACCGGTAACACCAACACAACCCTCAGCAACCTTCAGGGTCTTGTCACGGAAGGTCTCCCACATCACATTAGGATTGGCAGATATTAAATATTTATTTAATATTTATAACTTAATAAAAAGCAGGTATATATTTTATGCACTTGTTGCTTGGTATTTTTTGCTCAGCTTTAAGTATAGTAGTATTAATTTTCTGTAATTAAAGACCTCAAACATCCTGCACAGACACTTTTCTCACTCATCCTTCTACTAAATAATAAAAGACCACTCGCACCAGTAGATTCAGGGACAGATTCTACTTGGAGGTGGTAAGGTTACCAAATAGATAGATAGATAGATAGATAGATAGATAGATAGATAGATAGATAGATAGATAGATACTTTATTAATCCCATGGGGAAATTCACATACTCCAACAGCAGCATACAAATAAAAAACAATATTAAATTAAAAAGTGATTAAAATGCAGGTAAAACAGAAATAGGCAATCATCCATCCATCCATCCATCCATTATCCAACCCACTATATCCTAACACGGGGGTCTGCTGGAGCCAATCCCAGCCAGCACAGGGCACAAGGCAGGAACAAATTCCGGGCAGGGTGCCAGCCCACCACAGGGCACACACACACACACCCACACACCAAGCACACACTAGGGACAATTTAGGATCGCCAATGCACCTAACCTGCATGTCTTTGGACTGTGGGAGAAAACCCACACAGACACGGGGAAAACATGCAAACTCCACGCAGGGAGGACCTGGGAAGCGAACCCACGTCTCCTTACCGCGAGGCAGCATCACTACCACTGTGCCACCCATAGGCAATCATAACAACAAATATTGTAACATAAAAAATAACATTTTAACAGAGATACAGTATATACAATGATCAATCATAAAATTAAGACCACCTACCTAATATTGTGCAGGTCCCCCTCATGCTGCCAAAACAACTCTGATCCAAAAAGATCTCTGAAGGTGTCCAATCTTTGGGTATGTTGGGTGCATAGTAACATCCACATGAATACCAGGACTGAAGATTTCCCAGCAGAAAATCGACCAGAGCATCAAACTGCCTCCAACAAATTGTCTGCTTTCCATAGTGCATCATGCTGACAAGGAAAATGATGCACAGGCACCTGGTGGCTCACATGTTTCAAAAAGAAAACGTGATTCATCAGACCAGGCTACCTTCTTCCATTGTTCCATGGTGCAGTTCAGATGCTCACATGCCCAATGTAGGCACATTTAGTGGTGGACAGGGGTCAGCGGGGGCACTCTCATCAGTCAGTGGTTATGCAGCAAGCTGCGATGCACTGTGTGTTCTGACTGCTTTTTCTCAAAGCCAGTGTTAGGTTTTCAGCAGCTTGTGCTATGGTAGCTCCACTGTGGTATCAGACCAGACAGGTTAGCATTTGTTCCCCACACGCAGGTACTAACCACTGCATACTAGGAACCCCCAACAAGACCTGCTTTTTTGGAGATGCTCCAACACAGTCATCTAGCCATCACAATTTGTCTCTTTTCCAGTTTTCTGTGGTGGTGATCTGCATGATCAAAGCACCGTGATGTCCTTACATTGATGGATTAAAGGCCAGAAGTCCACATGACCAACATCATCAAGTTCTTCCATGAGAACCCTGAATACCATGGGGACTGATTGAGGTCATTTATGTTAGGTAGAATGCCTAGAGCGGGCTGGGTGGACTCGTGGCCTCGGAAACCGTGCAGATTTTATTTTTTTCTTCGGTCGTCTGGAGTTGTTTTGCTTTTTCTGTCCTCCCTGGCCATCAGAACTTACTTTTTATTCTATGTTAATTAGTGTTCCCTAATTCTATTTTCTTAGTTATTTTGTCTTTTTTCTCTTACTTCATCATGTAAAGTACTTTGAGCTGCATTATTTGTATGAAAATGTGCTATATAAATAAATGTTATTGTCCAAGTCACTCAGAGCCTTACGGTTGCCCATTCTTCCTGCTTCCGACACATCACCTTCAAGAACTGACTGCTCACTTGCTGCCTAATATATCCCACCCTTGACAGGTGCCACTGTAACGAGATAATCAATGTTACTCACTTCACCTGTCAGTGGTTTTCATTTTGTGGCTAATCAGTGTGTATATTATAAACATACTTGTATATGCTGCATGATATGTCTGCACTTGTACTTTTGGAAGTGTGTGTAGATGTGTCTTTATTGTAACTAGATTATTTTCAGCAGGTTTGTGCTAAGAATTTAACTGCACTATTTACACAGAACAATACGCCTAAACAATGCTTACACATGCCGACGTACTGCTGGAACTGGATTACTCATCCTTATTAAAAATGTTAATGATGACTGTAGCCATGGACTGACTAACATCACATGTACCACAAACTATGAGCTGGATAAAATCAGGAGATTGTAGACCAGGGGTCTCCAGCTCTGGTCCTGGAGTGCTAATGTGTTCTTAGTGACCACTTTGTGTTCCTATTTAACTTCTTTTTCCTTCATTTTAATTGACTTGTTTTTTAAGATTCAGTCCTCTGAATTGCTTCTTTTTTTCTTTAAACATTCCTCAAACAGAAATGAGATGTGAAGTACGTCAACAGATGACCAGGTAAGTCGAGGCATGAAGCTCCAACTAATTTCACTGTAACCACCTTCTTAATTAGAAGTCGATTCTTTTTGTTAATTAACCCCATTATTTACCTCCATGGCTTGTTGATGGTCTCATTCTGCCACCGCAGACATTTCCAGAACTGTTGATTTTCTTTTTTTCTAAGGGCCTGAGCAGATCAACCTCACCGAGAACTTCACTTTTCTTTATTTTCAGGTATCGTATGATGGACACAGGTGAGCTACTCATGTGTTGGCTTGTTTGGAATCTCATGATTGTTTGGCTGCTAATGATAGGAAACAAAAATAAATAATTAAGTGTTCTGATTCTTAAATAGCAAGTCAGTTAAAATAAAGGCAAAAGTTTTATAAAAGTAAAAACTGATCACTAATTAAGAAATGGGTTAGAATGAAAACCTGCAGCCACAGTAGCACTCCAGGACCAGAGTTGGAGACCCCTATTGTAGACTTTGTACGGTTATTGCAAGTAAATGTTTTGCAGTCAGTTCTTAAACTACAATAATTAACTTGTGCTAATTCTTGTACTTTCATGATATGGGGGAATGAAATGCTAAAAGTTCTATTAATCTAAACCATTAAAGTGCCAGTGCTCATTCACTGATAAATGAAACTTTAAGTGCACATACAGCCTTCTGAGTGCTGTTACCAACAGTTCATGTACTGGCGAGTCTACTGTCATCGCTAACTTTCTGTTGTGACCAAATGAATGAAATCTGGCATATAATTCACAAAAATGAGATTACTGATCTGGGACACCCCCTGGAAAGATGATATGATTTGGTTTTCCTAGGTATCCCTCAAAACTGTGACAGCCATCCCAGATCCTTAACCTTCTCACTTGACTAGAGCGTATGTTTTGGATCTTTATCTTTTCAATTTCAGTTCCACTGCTGACTCAGAGATATTTAAGTTTAATCCATGTGTCCTTCTACTTGCCCAATATTTTCTGTACCACTGCCATAGAATCAAAAAGCAGAACAGAGGTACCCCTGAGGTTGTAGCTGTCAAGTGTTCTTTTCATCAGATGCTTCACCCATAGCCAGTCAGTCAGTCATCATCCAACACGCTATATCCTAATACAGGGTCACGGGGGTCTGCTGGAGCCAATCCCAGCCAACACAGGGTGCAAGGCAGGAACAATCCCCGAGCAGGGTGCCAGCCCACCGCAGGGCACACACACACCAAGCACAATTTAGGATCGCCAATGCACCTAACCTGCATGTCTTTGGACTGTGGGAGGAAACCGGAACACCCGGAGGAAACCCACGCAGACACGGGGAGAACATGCAAACTTCACCCGGGAAGCGAACCCAGGTCTCCTTACTGCAAGGCAGCAGTGCCACCATGCCGCCCTCAAATAATGGTAATATATTCAAAAATATTCTAACACTAATAAAGTATACTGTATATTCAACATCAAAAACTGGTTATTTCATGGAAGTGCAGCAGTTCGTGATCAGCTTCCATTTTTTTGTGCAGGGTAATCATCAACTTTTCATAGTATGAAAAAACTTTTTTTTATCCAAGATGCATCTTCTATAAAATCTGTAAAGTGTGACAGGCAGCCACAGCTAGTACCCGGCCGGGACACCAGCTGGATGGAAGGACCGTGGGAGAGAACATCTGCGAGGCACTACCTCCCCTGGGATGCTAGAGGACAGCCCTCTTGGGTGGCTGTGGCACCATGGATTCCCGCAGGGCACTCTGGGAGTTGGAGTTTCATGCAGCCCTGCATGGGTTCCAGTGGGGGCCACCAGGGGAAGCTTCAGAGCTCTACCTTGAACTTCCATCACATCTGGGATTGACTGGAGATAACGCTAATGAGCCAGAGTTGGGTGGAAGAGAACAAAGCTTTCCAGGAGGAGTGGAGGTGGAAGAAAAAAGAGAGAAAGAAAGAAGAGAGAAAGAGAAAAGGACTGTGAGTACTTTGCTGTATAAGGTGGGGAGTAGGGGAAAAGTGCTGAAATAAAGCCTCCATTGTCCTGGGACTGTTGGGTTGGGCGTTTGGGGAGCTGAACACCCCCTGGTGCCCACAGATGATATGAAGTTAATGAATGGGACAAAGAAACAACCCAAGACTAGATAAAGGATAAGATTAGTGTTTTCAAGTCTTAAGTTATTTCTTCACAAATTGTGAAATTATGTTCCAAAGTCCAGCATTTTCTATAAACTTAAAAAAATATCTTGCCTGCACTGGCATTTTACATTGGAATTTACAGGTACAGCTGGAAAACAAAAGCCTCAAAACTTCCATTTTCCAACTCAAAAAGGTATTGATCCACCTATTAAGATTGCACACATTGCAAAACAGCACATCCATGTTGTTTCAAGAAGGCAAAAAAGCAAAAAGCGAATCAGTGTTGAGATTCCACTTTTTTAAAAGGAAACTGCAATTTGCTGCTGTGGCATCTTTCAGGAGCACAGATTCACCTTCTAAAGTCATCACCAGGTCAGGTCAGGTTGAGGACCATGCAGTGGTACAGAGCGCTGCTGCACCCACCACACGACAAAACACCTCAGAATCCCAGTTGGCAACCCCCTAGGCAGACACATGGTCCGGTCCCGCCAACCCAGAAATCACCCTCTATCTGCCACAGTAAAGTGTTTTACATGGGCAACCCTTGGACTGGTCCAGCTGCTGGGGTCCTCAACAATGAGGATCCTGCAAGGCAGATCACCCTCTGGGAATCGCACCACATTGCCGTAGTGCCGTAACTGACGCTCCCTCACAATGCAGGTAATGTGCCTCATTCGGGATTCCATGAGCAACTGCTCGATCAACACAAAGTCAAACCAACGGTACCCAAGGATTCTCCAAAGAGACACAGTAGTGAAGGAGTCTAGTCTTCGTCTCAGGTCACTGGATAGCGTCCATGTTTCGCAACCATATAGCAAAAACATGAAGCACCAGGACTCTAAATAGACTTGGACCTTTGTCTTTTTGCAGAGCTACTGGGAGCACAACACGCCCCTTTAGAGCGACCTCATAGATAGATAGATAGATACTTTATTAATCCCAAGGAGAAATTCACATACTCCAGCAGCAGCATACTGATAAAAAACAATATTAAATTAAAGAGTGATAAAAATGCAGGTAAAACAGACAATAACTTTGTATAATATTAACGTTTACCCCCCCCAGGTGGAATTGAAGAGTCGTATAGTGTCGGGGAGGAACGATCTCCTCAGTCTGTCAGTGGAGCAGGATGGTGACAGCAGTCTGTCGCTGAAGCTGCTCCTCTGTCTGGAGATGATACTGTTCAGTGGATGCAGTGGATTCTCCATGATTGACAGGAGTCTGCTCAGCGCCCGTCACTCTGCCACAGATGTCAAACTGTCCAGCTCCGTGCCTACAGTAGAGCCTGCCTTCCTCACCAGTTTGTCCAGGCGTGAGGCGTCCCTCTTCTTTATGCTGCCTCCCCAGCACACCACCGCATAGAAGAGGGCGCTCGCCACAACTGTCTAGTAAAACATCTGCAGCATCTTACTGCAGATGTTGAAAGACGCCAGCCTTCTCAGAAAGTATAGTCTGCTCTGACCTTTCTTACATAGAGCATCAGTATTGGCAGTCCAGTCCAATTTGTCATCCAGCTGCACTCCCAGATATTTATAGGTTTGCACCCTCTGCACACAGTCTCCTCAGATGATCACAGGGTCCATGAGGGGCTTGGGCCTCCTAAAATTCACCACCAGCTCCATGGTTTTGCTGGTGTCCAGGTGTGAGTGGTTTGAGTCGCACCCTTTAATAAAGTCTTTGATTAGTTTCCTATATTCCTCCTCCTACCCACTCCTGATGCAGCCCACAATAGCAGTGTCATCAGCAAACTTTTGCATGTGGCAGGACTCCAAGTTGTATTGGAAGTCTGATGTATATAGGCTGAACAGGACCGGAGAAAGTACAATCCCCTGTGGCGCTCCTGTGTTGCTGACCACAATGTCAGACCTGTAGTTCCTGAGACGCACATACTGAGGTCATGACCCCGCATGCTCTCCCAATCCATCTTCTGACTTCATAGGAAGAGTCACCAGAGACATGAATGTCACTGCCAAGGTAAGTAAACCTCTCGACAAGGTTGACATTCTCTCCACAGGCAGACATACTGCTGATGGCTGTGCCCAAGAGGTCATTAAAGGCCTGGATCTTGGTTTTTATACAGGACACTCACAAGCCCAGGCACTCAGACTCCTCACTCAGTCTTTGAAGAGCCCCAATCTAAGCCTCCATTGACTCCACGAAGATCACCCCAGAAAAGCCGTCACCAAGTGCTGTTATTAAAGCTGAATGTTGATGCCCTGATGTGAACTGTGCCACTATTCTGTAGACAACTAAACAATAATAACTGAAGAAGGCACACATACGATCGCTTGATTCACTATACGATAGCTTATTTCGTCCCTTAACTCTCAGCTGACATTCCTGTCTTAGTGTCAGGGTCTGCATTAGTTATGCATATTGTTCCCAAGTACTTAGAGACTGATTGTTATTTATACAAAGTACAACAAAACTCTTATGTGCTCTTTTCACTATGCTGTCACTCAGTGCGTGTCTTGCTTTGCAGGCTTTGTAAAATAACACAGGAAATAATGGTCACTTAGGAAAAAATAATTATGATATGACTGTGCATCTCTCTGTTATTACTACCTACAGCAGAACATAACTGATGAAAAAACAGAATTGTAGAGTAGCCCTAATAAGCTGAATATAGCTTGGTATTGGGGGACTTGGTGGGTTGTTATAACACCACTCTGCTATGAGCAGACCAGCAAAAAGGGAATGTATTCTTACCTCAAGAAAAATAATCTGTGATGAAATAATTATTTCTAGTTTCCTTTCGATTTCAGAAGGATGCCACATAAAATTTGACAGGGATATTAATAAAATTGAAACCTTGGCTGTTTTTAAAGTGTAAGTGTTTGGTAAGTTTTAAAGCTTTTACATCTGCAGCCATCTTCAGCTCCTGCTTGTTTTGGGTCTTTGTCCCCTTACGTTTTCTCTTCAGCATATTGAAGGCATGCTCAGTTGGATTTAAATTGTGTGACTGGCATGGTCATTCAAGAATTTTACTTTTTTAGCTTTGAAACACTCCTGTGTTGCCTTAACAGCATGTTTGGGATCGATATATTGTTGTAGGATGAAGCACCGTCTAATGAGTTGAGGTATTTGCTGGAACTTAAACAGATGCTTCTATACTCCTCAGAATTTATGGTCTGACTGTTGTCAGCAGTTACACCATCAATGACAATAAGTGTGCCAGTAGCTGTGGCAGCCATTCATGCCCAGGCCATAACACCCCTACCTCCAAGTTTAACAGATAAGGTGGTATGCTTTAGACCTTAGGCAGATCATTTTTGTCTCCACACTTTGCTCTTGCCATCAACTCTGATGTACGTTCATCTTTGTCTTGTCTGTCCACAAGACCTTCTTCTAGAATTCTGGAGCATATGTGGGTTTTGAATTTTGTTTGATTTGTTAAATTTGTCTTTAATGTATGGAATGTTATCCGTTTCAATTTAAAATCAATAAAAACTAGGGGTCTCTGCCCCCTGCTCGCTTCGCTTGCCCACCCCCGGGTTTGGTTTACTGGAGATACAATTTAAAGAGATTGTTATTTTCAGAAGAATTGTTACATATGCGTTATTTTCACTTTTACTTTAAAACATTTGTAAAAACAATACTTGGCCTTTATTTCTGGCCCCGTGTGTGGTTGCATCTCTTTCTCGCAGGACGTATAACGCTGCTCGCGTTGTGAAGGGGGGTGCGGCTGAACACACACTAAGGAGATGCCATCGGATCATCGTGCTCTGCTTGTCTCGCTGCCTGATAATTTCAAAGCCTGTACAGCAGCTGTCCTTTTGCCATTTTGTGTCTCTGCCACTCGCATTGTGCGGGGGGGTTAGGGTGGCTGAACTCATGCTAAGGAGAAGCGGTCAGATCATCTGCTGGCTTTCTGCTGCTGGCGAGCTGTGTGTTTTGCTTGTTGCTTGTCATTGTTTTAAGAGCTGGGAGCATATGAAGTGTGTCTGCCAAAAGCAATCCAACAACTGCTAGGTTAGATGTCCATGGACTTGTTTTAAATGATGGCTCACTGCCTTGTCTTGCGTGACATTGTAAAAACAATACTTGTCCTTTATTTCCGACCCCGGGCATGGTTAAATCTTTTTCTTGCAGGATGTATAGCGCTGCTTGTTTTGTGAAGGGGGCGCAACTGAATGCATGCTAAGGAGATGCCGTCGGATCATCTGCTGTCTTTCTGCAGATGCTGCTGTTGCGCTGCCTGTCAATCAATTTAAAGCCTGTACAGCATCTGTCCTTTTGCCAATTTGCGTCTCTGTCGCTTGCGTTGTGGGGGGGTTTGGGTGGCTGAACGCACGCAAGGAGAAGCAGTCGGATCATCTGCTGGCTTTCTACTGCTGGCAAGCTGCGTGTTTTGCTTGTCTCTTGTCGTTGCTTTAAAAGCTGCAAGCAAGTTAAAGTGCCTCTTGCTGGACTTCAAATTGCCTTCCGAGAAGATCACGTCTCGTCTCCCTAGTCTCACTCCCAAAGATTTTTTTTATTACAATAGATATATCTGCGGTGGGCTGGCGCCCTGCCTGGGGTTTGTTTCCTGCCTTGCGCCCTCTGTTGGCTGGGATTGGCTCCAGCAGACCCCCGTGACCCTGTAGTTAGGATATAGCGGGTTGGATAATGGATGGATGGATTGAGATATATATATAATATAAAACGAGACACTGAAACATACCCGAGTAGCCACAAACACCTGTGACGTCAATTGTCCCAATCATTATGGTGCCCTGAAATGGGTGACCATGTAGAAAATGTGTTGTAATTTCTAGTTGGTGTGACTGAAATGTATGCAAATATCTTTAATTTAAAGTCTGCAATGTGCACTTTATTTACATCTGAATTGTTTGATTTGGAACTTGAAACTGTGGAGCAGATGGGTAAATCAAAGACAAATGTGTCTTTGTCCCAAATATTATGGAGGGCACTATAGGTGTTTTATATTTCTTAAACATTTTAACACATTTATGAATATGTTTTTTATTTTGTATGTACTCTGATTTGTCATCCATGCTGCCTTCACCAACTGTTGATGTACATGCTCACAAATGTGCGACTCTGAAGAAAGAAAACTAGTTAGATGCCCCCAGAAGTTTGAACAGGCAAATTGTAGTAGTTTAAAAAAATGCAAGTAAAGTGTCCCATCAAGACTACAAAAACATTTAAATTAACAGATTACATTTATTAAATACAGTATACAGATATACAAAAGTCCAATGAATAATAAAAAAGTAAGCTGCAATGCATAACTTTTTCCCTAAAAAATTACAATGAAATCTTTTTACCATTATCTTCAATGGATGTTGCTAAACAGTGCCACCTGTCAGCAGTGTGAATTGCTGAATTTGTTTCTCATAATGCCACATAATGTATAAGCATTCATTTTAACTTAAACCAGCACCATTAAAATTGGGTTAACTGAATAAAATTACAAGAATATAAAACAAGTTGTGTGAGTATGTAAAAGAGAAGCAGCTAAAATCTGAATGTAACACGTTTTCCAATAAATGCCGCTCTGTATGGCATCTCCCCAATGGCACTGAATTGTAATAACCCCAACAACAAATCCATTCAGGAGATGTATCTTGTGTGAATTGTTTCTTGCTTGCATATGGATTTTAACCAACAACTTACCCTAAAGTCATCCAGGGTTTTAAATAAGGAAGAGGGGAGAGAGAGAGAGAGAGTGAAAAAGCACCATTGTAACAAATCTGAAAGACTAAGATCAGATGATACACTGTGCCTCCAACATTATAAAGACCTACTAGACAAATATTACCTGTTAAACTGCAAAAAAAAAATAATAATAATAATAATAAATAAAAGGAGACAAAACTGGAGTTAAGTTGATGATAACCCAAATCAGTTCTGCCAAAATAATAAGATGCAGCCCAGGACAACAATTAAAAAGAATGACTACATAACTTGGGACACCTCAGAGCATATCATGGTCCACAGAGATGGGCAGAAACCTGGCTGATACTTAGTGTCACTCATGTCGACGCACATTTAAAATGACCCGTTCTGTTTGTATGCTGTACGTTTCACAATACAGTGAGCCAGGCGCACCCATTTTAAGGGCACTGTCAAGTAAGCGTCTGTTGTTGTGTAGTTAACAATAAGGGTTATAATTAATTAATAGTAATATTTTGTTTACCACAGACATTCAAGGAAGTGAAAACACTGATAGAAACCAGCACTCTTACAAGACAAGAAAGAGTTCCAAGAGTTTTAACCACATTTCATAGATTGCTTCAAAATGAACATAAAACACAGTCTCACATTTCAAATGTTTTTGCTGCAAAACATTACTATTCATATTCTCAATTAAAGAGGTGGTCATTTAAAAGAGCATATTGGAATGTTGTGCAAACCCAAATTCTGATCCAAAATTATATTTATACAGTTTGTAAAATGATCAATATTAAAAATGCTTTGTTTCAAAATGACTCTGCAACTTGAAGGAAACGCTATTTTTGCACTATTTGGTATTTTATTTACCTTTTCTTGTAAGTGATGGAGAGCTCCATTCCGATGAGAAGGACTTCATTTACAATGATTAGCCGTTACGAGATATTTGGGATGCTACTCTATCACACTTCACAGATTTTAATCAATGGGTAAGTTAGCCCAATAGCAACCTGTAAAAGAAACATGATCAAGAATGCTTCCACCTGGTCAACAGGAGATCAGTCGTCCCTCACCCCCCATTTTAACTTATAAAATTCTATAAATATTTCAATTAAAAGCAAGTAAGGAAACAAGGCAACTGTTAGGTGAGCATTGGAAGGTTTCAATCAGAATACCTAACAGGCAGTCAACTTCTCTGTGTTTCGCTTAAATTTTTTTATGTCTTTGTACAGAAAACTTCCATCCTTTAGTGTTTTTACTCAAATGTTCCCCTATAACTGAAGCATCAGTGCAGAAGTTCCTCCCAGGAAATGGGCTTGGAGAAAACTTCTCGCTCAAGCCAGAGGTCATAGTTCATCTGGAAATCCTCTGGAAGTTCTACCCTCTGTCCCAGCACACTCTGTAGGCAGTTGTCCACAGGCAGGAAGTCTGGATTGCTCTGCGTCTTATCATAGCGGCGGCTGTTGAAACGCTCGATATTGGCTCGCAGAGCACATTCTTCAGCCTGGAAATCCCAAGGACGAGCATCCAGATCTACAAATAGAAGATTTTAGTAAAGTAAAGTAGAATTATAACTTTGAGAAAGTTGCCACATATATTAAGAAATTGTTATCTTTAAATCGAACGAAAAATAAGACAACACTGGGTATCTCCTAGGGCAGGAGCTGGAATTCCCAAATATTTGGAAAAATCATTACATTTAGTCTTCACTGAACCCAAATAACCATATCTGACATTGATGAATACTTCAGAGACTTCATTGTTTCAGAACAGACATGGCACAAGAGTTAAATATCCAGATTTGCAGGTCTGATACAACATCCTAAGCTTTATTAACCCAATACAGCATCTCAGGAAACAACAATCTCTCCTGGGTTATGTTGACCTCTTTTGTAAGTCACTTTGGATCAAAACGTCTACTAAGCAAATAAATGTAAATATTAGGTAAACTCTGTGTTTGTGTGGCTGTCTGATTTCCATCCATGGTTGGTTTTAGTCTTGCACATGATGCCTTCACCAGGAGAGGTTCTGGTCTCCATGACCCTGAACTGGAATAAGCTTGTAATGATAATGCTGGAAGATTGCTAGGAAGAAATGTAAGAAATGGAAATTGACAAAGGCACTGATACAAATTAGAGAAAGTGGCTCTCTAACCCAATTCCATTCCAGGATACAAGAAAAATGACCCAGCAGTCAAGATAAAACCACAAAAAAAAATGTGTATGGGGAGGAGGAGGATGACAGGCAAAATGAAAAATTAAGGGGCTCAGGAGTGCGGGAACAGGACAGCTACAAGAAGAGATTTATCCTGGTGTAGTGCTACCCATAGGGGTGGAAATCTTTTGTGATCAGGTAAGTCAGCCCTGACCTTCTAAGTCTTATTGAGTGTGAAGTGAGGAGATACGCTGGGACAAACACTCAGCTAGTGAGAGCAGCAGAGACAAGAGTGACTTTGTGAGTTACGGAAAGTGGAAAAGAGAATGCTTGAATAGGATATGGATTGTGGATTGGACTACAACAGCTTTAGACAATGAGACATATTTTTTCTTTTTGTTTTTTTTTCCCCATTTAGTACTTTGTGTTTCTCCCTGTATTCAAATCTCCTTTTTGGACAATTTACATTAAACTTATTCTAGTGCACCGTGGCCTTGTTGGTGGTATGCTGGGTGTGGACAGAATATGCAGATACACAATGTCTTAATCCCTGACATCACTTAAACAACTATTATCATACACTGATAATTTCTGTGTTATCTATATCTATTATTTATTATATTACATATCTTACACATCCATATTGCTGCTACTTCTTTGTCCTATCTTTGCACAATATCTAATTTTTAAATTTTTAAATTTTCATTCTACTTTTAATTTATTATTTGCACATCATGTTGTTAAACTGTGGACCCTAATCTTCGCAATTCTGTCTATCTGTATACTTGTATATGGTTGAGATGACAATAAAGTTCACTTTGACTAAATTGTACTACTGTGCATCGTAAAACATTTCCTAAAGTCACAACTGCTCACCAATAAAAATTCTCCACATACCTAATAATCCAACATGTCACTTAATACAGCAACATGATACAGAGCTAGCAATGATAATAGTTGATAAATTATACATCCATGACAGTGGAGTGAGTGACTGTTGTGAAATGTAATTAACTTGGCTAGCATTAGAGCAAGACAGTAGTGAGGTAGTTACATTAAAAGGCCATGTAATTAGCAGCACAACTTGCTTGTTCAGCATGCAGGAAAACAAAAATTACCAATAAGGTCTTCTCTTACTCACCGTTGCCGTAGGCCCAGTCATCATTCAGGCGATGGCGCACTTTCTGGTAGATTGCAGACATGGTTTTCATGTTGCTCTTCCGCCACTGGCGGCCAAGATATTTAGTTTGCACCTTCAGTAACTTCAAGACATAAAGTTGCATCATGGCCTGCTTCACTTTGAGTGCCCGCTTCAGGATGGGGGCGGACTTAAAAACCACAAGCATCTTTAGAAAACAGAGAAGCACAGACATTTTAGTTGAAAGTTGTTTCCCCGAAAAAGCTGCATAATGACATACTAAATTGAGACCTACTAGTGAACTTTTTACAAAGAGTAGGACATGCAGTGCACTATTATTTCCCTGTAATTTGACAGCTAAATCTCTTGGATTTAAGACAGAAAGGAGTTTCCTTACCATAGTCCTTGAATGCTTCCATTTTGTAAGCTTGTTCAGTATCCGCAGCAGATTGATGCAGGAAAAAAGATTCCTCCAGCAGAATTGGTTGTTGTCCCCAGCTTCCTAAAAATGAAACATTATGGTGACAGCTGCCAGTGGAAAAGACCACAAGAATGTTTACTCATTATATTTATTCTTTTTTTGGAAACGGATTCATAAATACAGTAGTATACTGTAATTACGCAGCCTTGTATTTATGTATACAATTGGAGCCTTCACAGATAAAATAATTTTTTTCTTCTAAAAAACTGAGTCAGTGGTGCAGACTGTACAAACAACTCTATCAGAAAAATAAACAACTAACTGAATTAGAAAAACACTTCTGATTACGCAACTACAAATGCTGCATTACATTAGAAAATTCTGACATTCAACTGGACAACTTCCATTATTTTAAATCTGACTACTTCAGTGAAATTCTGTTTACGACTAAAAACAATCTAAATGCAAAGTGTTATCTTTAAAGATCAATGTTATAGTTCTATTATCATCCCAATATTACGGTCCAAAGGAGTTATTCTCAATTTAATGAGTCTGTGATGACCACCACCCTAGTCCAACAGTCCTAAGGCACGGACCCTAACTTCCACTAAACATTGAAGAGGAATGTTTGCCCAAACTCTCAACAATCTCCAGTGCTCTCGGCAATTCCTGGTGTATCTCATCCCCCCGTGTAGCCTGGCCACAGCAAAGAATTGTAATCAATCTAGCAATCTCAACCATAGGGATGGGCCCGAACCACCCAGTGCTTCAGGCCCTGAGGTGGGGGATATCATCAGCTTTAGGAGATCCTCAATGTGCCTCTGAATGAAATCCATAGTTGTGCTCAACAATTCCCCTTACTGTCATGATTTGTATTATTTTCATTAAGCACTTAATTCTAAGTTACTGGTATGGAGCCCCAGAGTAGACACAGAGTAATTTTTTGTTTCTGGGAATTAATTTGGGAATAAATACTATCCTGTGTGCACCATATACTTTCTGAATACCCCACACTATTATGTGCATCTACATATCATTTCCAATAAAATGGAGGTGCTTATAGTGGGTCCATCAGCTAAAGCCCAAATTGGTCTTGGACTTCTCAGCTCTTGCTCTGCCTTTTCCAAACTTCAAGTTCACAATCTTGGTGTTACCTTTGACAGTAACCTCTCTTTTGAGAAACAAGTAAATTCTGTAGTCAAGAGTTGCTTTTTCCAACTTTGTCTATTAGGTAAGATAAAGCCCTTTTTATCTTCTAAAGATCTTGAGTAAGCTACTCATGCTTTTATTTTTTCTTGCCTCGATTACTGCAATTCGCTGTATTCTGGAATTAACAAATCTCTGACACACAGGTTACAGCAGGTCCAAAATGCTGCCGCTCGCTTTCTGGTTGGGGCATGAAAGTATGACTCTGTTTCTCCTATTTTAGCTTCTTTACACTGGCTGCCTGTCAGTTTTCGAATTGATTTTAAAATCTTGTTGCTAGTTTTTGAATCTTTACATTGGCTTGTTCCTCCCTATTTATCTGAACTGTGTGTTTTACACCAGCCATCCAGAGTGCTTAGATCTTCTGGTCAGTTGTCTCTTGTTGTCCCTCATACCAAATGTAAAACCAAGGGGGACAGGGCCTTTGCAGCTGCTGCCCCTCGCCTGTGGAACTCTTTACCTCATTACATAAAGGAGTCGTCTACAATTGAACAGTTTAAAACAAGATTAAAAACTCACTTCTTTTCACTTGCATTCAGTGACCTTCAGTAATACTGATGGTTTCCTCTTTGTGATCATATAACATTATTTCTATTTATTATCTATCTTATTTTATGTTCATATATTTTATTACTATTTATGTTTTATTTTTTATTGTTTTTTCATTTATTCTATTATTGTAAAGCACTTTGGCCGCAGCATTACTATGTTGTTTTAAATGTGCTATATAAATAAATTGAGATTGACATTTCCGGTTAACAGAATAACTGATAACCGAGTTTATAGAGGTATACAGTAAAACCCAAGTCATTGGATCCATAAAGCAGCAGCTCACTTCTCTACTGTGTAGTAAAAAGTTAATTAAATTTGTTAGCAAACAATTTGCAGGTACTTATTAACTCGCTGCCAGCTTGTTATTCACACAGCTTGTGAGAGCTATTCATATTCCATTTTCTGATTGCATGTGAATTTTGCCCAACCTCATGTGGGTACACCATGTATAACATCTTTGGCAAACTTGCTTATCTATTCCAATGAACTGTAGTATTTAGCATGCACTTTAAAGAGTTAAACTGCATCGTGCCAATTTAATTGTTACTGTTTTGTGACAAGAGAGATGCCATTGTTAAAATGAGATGAATTTTGCCAGGTTAAACTTGAATATTCTAGTCAAATCCATTGGCAAGCTTGGCACACTGAGTCACTCACTGCACTCTACAGAATGAACTGTGATATTTAACAGTGGAGAGATAACCCATCTGTGGTGGGCTGGCGCCCTGCCCGGGGTTTGTGTCCTGCCTTGTGCCCTGTGTTGGCTGGGATTGGCTCCAGCAGACCCCTGTGACCCTGTAGTTAGGATATAGCAGGTTGGATAATGGATGGATGGAGATAACTGATACGGTGACAGCTTTTATTATCACGTTTTGGATGGGATTCCTAAGTTAAATTACAAGTGATACATGCGTAGCCAAACATGAGTACACTAATGAAATTCATTGGCTAATCTGACATGTTAATCATGTTTGCAGTTATGCAATAAAGAAAAGACACCTTTCAGTTTAATGGTTATACAAAATAATGGCAACGAGAGTCATAAAATCTTTGGTGTATAGGCACATGCAGTCGTATCTGGTGCGCATGAAATAACAATATCTGGTGGGTACTAGACTGAATGCCAGAAAAAAAAAAAAATTACACAGTATCCCCTAGCAGGCGCTCCATGGACTCGCGTGGTTAGTCACCATGAAATAAAATGCAAAGAATGAAATTTAAAAAGTAGGAAATGGCCACCCTTTATACAATTAGAGGTCTCAAAAAAAATGACGTCTGATAATACCAATGCAGTGTCCTTTCTTTTTTTAAAGAAGCAGGTTATATTATGAACTTCTTTTTATTTAGAAGACAGTATAAATAATGTGAAGACTAATTTATTCAAATTAAAAATCACAGTCATCCATTACATAGTTTTCATATTGCCAAAAGAGGAAATAAAAACTCTCAGTCTCAGTTGTTCAATTATTTAGAATCGTACCAGACTTTCTGCAGTCAGCTCAGGTAGTTCATGGATGACACAAGAAGGGAAATCCAAAACGGATATACTGAAACAAAAAAAAAAAAAGATATGCAATATGAAACCATACAATACAAGCAATAACCATGTTCTTTTCCTCATGAAAGACAGTACAAACAATAAAGCGTTCTCATAATCAGACATTACTAGTGTTTAACCTCCTTGGCATTAACTCAAAGTGAATGAATTCAATGTAAATATGGTTAAGCCAGAGTGTCTGTCAGGTTACGCAGCACTTGGGACAGTATTCTGCTGCCATCTAGTGGATACAAAAAAGAACATGCTACAAAAAACAGTCATGAATGTTTCTATGCATTTTGCCACTCTACTGTAATTCATCCATATTCATGAGTGGGGCAGAGCAGTCAACCAAAACACACAATGGGTCTCCTTTCTCATACTTCTCTAACTTCTAGACCTTTCTGTTACCCAGGAAAAGTTATTTGCCATTGGGACAAGTAAATATCCCAAACGGGCGAGTAAATATTGTCATCACCAAGAGCCATTATTGACATTTAATGCTGATGCACAGATAAAGACAACTAGACGGTAATACCTGAAAAAAGACACTCCTATAATCCCTCACATTCTTTGACTATACAGAAGCCGTACTCTAATACAGCCATCAAGGAGACTGTAATTATGCTACAGTGTCATTAGGGATGATATTTAAAACCATCCAAATTTCTACTCATTAAACTATTTCAAAATGATTAATTGCCAAAATACTAAGTTATAACGAAAAGTAACAAAATGTGTGTTTTATTCTAATCATGTTAACAGTGCTTACCTGTTTTTTGCAGTGATATAGGACATGATGTTCTGATTGAAAAACTTCAGGATCAAAGGGATGCAGTTTGCAAACACCAAATGCTGGGCCATGTATTCAAACTAATAAAAAAGGCAATTGTGACAGAGACACAATTTCAGTACAAGAAGAAGGATGGCAACATATTTTAATACATAAAGAACATTTAGATACACACTTAAATAAATCAGAATATGTGACACCTCAAAAACAGTAGGATAGTGCAAAGTATTACATAAACATCAACTCAAATATTACTATTTACAAGAGTGAATGTCATTTAAGTACAGCAAATACTTGACAAAACAGTTGTGCATTTCACACACAATGTGCTAGGCTGATTTAAAGAGGATTACCTGATAGACATGGTTTAACTTGAAATGTTTCAGGAGCAGCAGCAGAATGGCTGAAATTGCTTTCACAATGATCTCCTTGTGTCTGTTCACATCTACCCCGAGTTTCATGCTCTGCAGCACGGTTGTGCTAGAGACAAAAATGTAAAAATCCTTACAGCATAAATTAGTATTATGTAAATACACAAACACAATTTTGAATTTAGAATTTTATTCCGAAACAAATAAAACCATAAAAATGTATTTAGGTGGTCAGTTTGTCTCCTTGATAATTTTATCTTCCCTCTCCTTTCTCATACTTCTGTAACTTCTAGACCTTTCTGTTACCCAGAAAAAGTTATTTGCCACTAGGACAACTGTTCTTACTCTTTGTCTCTGGAAGCCCTCCTTTAAAATGTGATCCTTTAGGAACTCTCAGCATTGAAGATCATTGAGGACTGTGGTTCCTGCACTGACAAATGGTCAGAAATGACACAGCTAGATAGTACACAGAAGTCCCTTGGTCACTGCCACAGCCCTAATCCTTAGGTTTCTGTCTCTTTGCCACTGGTTGATTCAGTAGCGCTCCGCACTTCTCAATCCACACAAGCTTTCCTTGTATTGTCATTTACAACTTTGAACTTTGCAGGGTGGGTTTAGAGTTATATATGGGGACGGGAAGTGAGGTGAAGGGTGCCAGACACTGGGTTGTTGTTATTACAAGTTAAAACTAATATTATGTTAATCTTAATAAAAGTGCGATAATACAAATATGTATACAGTATGTTAGTCAAAACTGCTACGATTGTGTAATTTTTTTAACACGTTTTTAGGATATGATGATTACTCTTATAAATGTTTTCCACTAATCCTTTTCAATTATGTATTGCAATTGTGATGATCATAAAGCAGTTGGCCCAGATAATATCATTTTCTCCATAATCTCCATACTAGAACGCTATGCTGATGAGCTTGCACATTTGCTTTGTGTTCAAGGCAAAGTTCTTGCCTTTTGTAAAAGGTTTCCAGTACTGTACTGCTCAAAAAAAATGAAGGAAGCACAATATCATCACAGTCTAACACCAAGTCAGTTAAGCTTCAGGGATATCAATCTGTCCAGTTAGAAACCATAAGCCATTGTGAATCAACTTCACCTGCTTTGGTGCAAATGAAAGTGACAACAGGTGCACTGGAGTAGTGTTCTTGTCACTACTGGTAGCGTGAGGCGGCACCTGCAGATGATTCAAGTTGCACAGGTAGTCCAGCTCTTCCAGGTTGGCACATCCATACATAACTTCTCAAGAAGGTTTGCTGCTTCTCCCAGCAATGTTGCAAGTGAACAGATGGGCCGTTACACAATGAGAGCTGGACAGGGCTGTAGAAGGGCATCAACCCAGCAGCAGAATTGGTGTATGTTCCTTTGTGCAAGGAAGAACAGGAGGTGCACTGCCAGAGCCTTACAAAATTACTTCCAGCTGGCTACTGATGTGCATGTTTCTGACCAAACTGTCAGAAACAGACTCCATGAGGATGGCATGCAGGCCCTACATCCTCTACTTGGACCTGTATTCACTGCACACCACCGTGCAGCTTGACTGGCAATTGCCAAAGAATACACAATTGGCAGCTCTGCCATTGGCACCTTGTTATCTTCACAGATGAGAGCAGGTTCACACTGAGCACACATGATAGACATGAAAGAGTATGGAGACACCACGGTAAATGTTATGCAGCCTGCAACATCACCCAGCATGACCGGTTTGGTGCTGGATCAGTGATGCTCTCCCGAGGCATACCTTGGAAGGTCATACAGACCTCCATGTGCTAGGCAACTGTACCCTGACTGCTGTTAGGTCCTGGGATGAAATCCTCATGGTCACTATTAGATCTTACACTGGTGCAGTGGGCCCTGGGTTCCTCCTGGTGAAGGACAATGCCAAGTGTCATGCGGCCAGACTGTGTAGGCAGTTTCTGGATGGTGAAGGGATTGATGCCATTGACTTGCCCACACATTCCTCAGACCTGAATCCAATTGAGAACCTGTGTGATGTTATGAATCAGTGCATCAGATACTGCCAAGTAGCGCCACAGACTGTCCAGGAGCTCACAGATGCTCGGATATAGGTCTGGGAGTAGAATCCCCAGAGCACCATCCACTGTCTCATCAGGAGCATGCCCAGATGTTGTCAGGAGTACATACAGGCACGTGGGGTCCATACACACTACTGAATCACATTATGAGTTGCCATGATGTAATTCAAGCAAGTTGGATCAGATTGTGATTTCAATCTTTGACTTTGATTTTCGGTGTGATGTTGAATCCAGCCCTCAATGGTTTGGAGATTTTGGTTTACATTGACTGTTGTTACATCATTTTGTTCCCAATGAATTACAAAGTATCACTCAGAGAAAAGCTAAGCAAAATGACACCTTTTATGGTACATTTTGGTGTCTTGTATGTCTGTAGTACTAGGGTGTTGTACCGTGTTAGCCATTATGAATGTAGAATGTAGGTGTCATTTTGCTTGGCTTTTCTCTACATTCATAATGGCTAACATGGTACAACACCCTAGTACTACAGTATTACTCAGTAAAGATTTTCCACTTGAATAGTTCATTCATCGAGATTGAATGTGTGATTTAAGTGTTCCCTTAATTTCTTTGAGCAGTGCAAAAACACCAATTTCCTGTCTTTTTCATTACAGCAATTACACTGACTTCTGCAAAATTAAAATTATGGCAGCTCAGTGGTTAGCACTACTGCCAGATGAACCCAGCATCCTAGCTGCAGATGACTGGTCGTGGTCCATATGGAATTTGTACATCCTTCCCTTGTCTGAATGGATTTTCCTCTCACATACTCAAAGTCATCCAGATAAGGGTTAACTGGCAACTCAGTATTGGCCTGTGTGCGTGGGAGTGAGTGGGGCCTGCAGTTCTCTCTTTGTGCCCAGTGCTGCTGGGCAACCCACAACCTTAAACTGGATGAAGTTGGATTGAGGATGAAATGAACTGCTTCACGTGTCTTTTTGGAATACATTAACAGATCTCACTGGTTTGTGTTGCACACTGTACAATAACTGAACATTCACTTGTTGATATAATATTAAAAATGAGCAGTATGAACTTAATATTATGGCATGAATCAAATATGAAGTTTTAACTTGAGCAGTGATTAACTACATATAACAGCAAAGTGGAAAATATGAAACAACTTATTATATTACTTACATTTATACTGTATTAATGGCAAATTCTAGAAAAGTAAATAATCAAAGAAGATGTATTTATATGCACATAAGAACTATACCCATCTATACTCCATACCCATCTGTAAACTAAATGGTTATTATACCAAAGAAAAGTCTCTTCCACACACACAGACTGATGTCTGCATACTTACGGCATTTCCTCTGGCAAAACATCTGCAAGAATATTGATGGAATCGGTTTTGGCTTTTGACGTGGGTGCCGCAGCCAGAAGAATTTTGAGAAGTGCAATCTGCAATAGAGGAAGAAGGTAGAAATTCCATCTCTGAATCCTTTCTAGGCCAGTAGGATGTGATCAGTGTGCTGTATATATCAGTTTAGCGACTCACCATATACTGTGGCAAGCTGGGTAACATGCCTTGATATAGCAGCTCAGCAGGACTCAGCTCAATATCCTCTTCTCCCTAAAATTCAAACAGCAACACAACCACCCTCATTTATCTTTCAAAAATATGAGGCACCATAAGAAACATTTTGACAAAAGTGGATCATTCTGCCCTATTTACTTAGTCTTTTCTTATTCACAAAATACAAACGTAAGTACTGTCAACTACATTACTTGTTAATTTAAGTCATGTGTTTTTTAGATTTCTCTGTGTGTACTTAATTCCTGACATTTGTATGAAGTTTAATCTTAAGCAGCTTCTATCGTTATCTCCATAATGTTTCCAAAGAAATAATTAAAATAACAGCTAAAAACTGTTAAATAAGCTCATAATTTAATTAATTTATAATTTAATCACTTTTATCAGTGCCTCTTAATCACTGTTACTTTAAACGGAACGGATACTCCTTTCAAATCTACTAATAGCTTGTATGCCAAATTCCTAAAATAAGCCTCTTTTTTTTTTTTTTGGACTACCTTTAGTTAAGGTTTGTCCAGTTTGTAAAAGTGGTGACCAAAACTGGACACAGTGTTCCAGATGAGGCCTGAAAAGTGTGTTGAACACTCTAATCATATCCTCCCCAGACTTGTACCTGGTGATAAACAAACTTGATTTCACAACTGCAACACTCACTAAAAAGAAGTTGTTTGTGCTTTTTAAAGTTTGTTTTGTGGTGAAGATTGTAGAGAAGGATTTCTACAGACCAGCATCCCTGTCAGGCTGGCTAATTATACCTTTCCCAGATGGGAGGCCAGTGAATCATTGGATGGCAGTGCACTAGATGGCAGGATACATTCTATGCTGCTCACGTGTGGATTTCAGCAGGGCTGCACGTGAAGTGTAGTTGCAGTGGGCAGCTCTATTGGGAACTTTTAGGACCACTGGGGGAGATCATGGAAGGTGCCCATGTCCTCATCCATTTGACACATCTGTGATGTGCTAACTCCCAGATCTTTGAAGGAAGTGTAACCTCCTTTTCAGCCAAGTTGGATGTGGAGTAGGACAACACTTAAGTGGAGTAGAAAAGGAAGAATAACTGTATTGTGTGGCATTGTTTTCTTTTGTGGTGAAGAGGAAGAAGCCTGTGAAATGGTATTCTGAAAAATAAAAAAGGGACTGGGTTTGGAATGCAAGATGTCCCCTAACTAACTCAAAAGTAACGGCTTATGGTCTTTGGCCTCATTTTACACTTCTGTGTTTGCCTCCGTTTTGTCCACATCAGCCTACTGCAGGTAAATCTGCATTACATTAGATCACATCAATTATATTATCTTGTTCATCTTCACATTACTCTGGAAAAATGTAGCAAATTTTTTAAAAATGTGGAAGGCTACATATTTTTCACATGAAAAGGCAAAAAAATGCACATTACTGAAATTTTCTCAGCAGGAAAAAGCACTGCACAGGAAGTCTAATTTTTGTAGCTACCTGGCAACTACCCTTTTCTCATTCTTGATTGCGGAAGAGATGAAAGCTCCCAGTACCGAGGAAAATTGGACTACCGGTAAGATTCAATTCTGTCTTCAACACATCACAACACAACACATCTTTGGAACTGTAGCTGACAAGACTGCCATCATGATTGGCAAAGTGGGCACTGTACTACCAGATCAACAACAACATAAATCTCACAGCTTCACTAGAGAACTTTATTTAAACAGTACATGACAGTCAGGCACATGTGGAAATTGCACATGGAAATGTTCGCAGACAGGAACTGAATATTTTTTTTCTTTTGTCAAAGGTCGCATATTTCACTGGTTGTGAAACAGTAGAATTTCACTAAATTTTCGGTAAAGCGTACAGTTCTGATGTGAATTTTCTTCAAGTGACTCACTGGCTCATTGTACCTTATACTCAAAACTGCATACTAAACCACCATGCATCCTGTAAGCAGAGCTTATAAGTGCTTGTGCACACGATATAACAAAGCAGCTGAAATACCAGTGAAGGCTATAGGCAGGCATTAATTCTTCATCCATGGCACAGACTAGTCAACCACTTTCTTTTCCCTCATTTTAAAGATTATCAGGAAAGTCAAAACACAAGAAGAACAATGCATTAAAAAATGAGCAATTCTTACCCCAGATAGTGGTGTCTTCTGATATTCTTCTTCTTTCTGGATCTGGATCTCAGAGATTGAGATGTATTTGTGCTATAAACAAGGACATTAATGAATAACAGAAAAAATAATACCATGGAACTTAACAGACCTGTACCCCAGAATTATAACAAAACCACCACCTCTGCCACACACACATGCTACTATATCTGGTTACACAAGGCATACCTGTTTGAGGGTTTTGATGCTTTCATGAATTGGCCTTGGCAATCCAACTACAGTGTCTGTATCTCTGGAACAAAGGATGAGACAACAGCAAGTGAGAACCATGTAACCTTTTAAGTTACAGAATCTATTTGAAGATGACTGCGAGGCAGATGGACACTACTCAATTGTATATTATGGGCAGTTAAGTACAGTGAGTAGACAGCTAGCAAGATGAGAGTTGCAGATTCAGTATGTGACACTGATACAAAAGAGGTCCACATTTTATTACTTCCAATGATATAAGCCAGAAGATTCATAGGAGGTCCTCTGGTGGAGGAAAGCAAAGCAGGGAAAACCAATCTGTACATCAATATTTAATTTTATGTTGCATCTAAACCCTCTTAATAAGAATCAGTCCAAAGAGATTTTAAAGCTTCACCCTTAAGCAAGTGCTGATGATTCTTTCCAGTACATGACTAAAAAGAACACCCACAGTGTTTAAAACAGCAAGTACTATAAATAATCACCCCAACAAAAAAATTCTGAAATATTCAGGCCTGAATATAGAATGTAATTTAAATCTGGTTATTTTAAAATGACTGGTGCTTACTTTCCTAACGTGTAGCCAATAAATTTGCTTCTACTGGTTTCGAGGAAGTTTTCAATGTCTTTCTCTCTGTAAAATAAAGAAAAAAGAAACAGATTAATTTGATGGCAAGCTAGCAAATAAAATATTTCCCCTTTGAATCATATAGATTCCAAATTTTGTTTATCAACAGATGCACACTGTAATCATCATTGGGCACTGTACTCCCCCAAATCCTACCAGACTTATGAACACTGCATTCATATACATGGAAGGGCATAGCTCCTGAAATTAGTGACAGATAATTTTATAAAGGTGTTTGAAAGCTATTCAAAGGTGATTTAAAACAGCTGCTAACTGGGACTGGTTAAACACCAAAGTTATGGATTGGGGAGTTATCTTTTCTCAGATCATCAGCGCACAAAAACAGAGGACCACATCATATACTGCAGAAATCATTTCTAGCTAGAAATCTATTTAAGATTTTTTTTTTTATATGCAGAAAATGTTATCTGTTCTTTGGCCCATTATCAAACGAGTTTAATCCATATCCAATCCTGAGTAGCAGAAACACTTTGTCCAGGTAGCATCAAATTCAAGGTAGGAGTCAAACCTGGACATGTAATTTCCAGAATTGAATGAGGATTTGAGTAATATTAGAGAATTCAGCAGGACTAGTAGGTGCTATTCCATTAACACATACATTTTAATATATTTTGCTTCAGTGCAGCATACATTCCATCCATATTCCAATCTGTTAAACAAATGCAGAGTTGTAGGGAACCAGTGCCTATTCCAGCAGGACTGAGTGCAAGGCAAGAAGCAGTCCTGGATGGGGATGCAAGTGTTTCTTCATAATAATGCTGGAAACTACACAGTGTTTTCTCTTTACTGTTGATGTTGAATCTTTTTCTGCACACCTTCTCAATTTCACTGCTTTCTTTGCAAATGATTCTTTATTACAGCATCTTATGAACTATATTATTAAGAATTCAGCATTCTACATGCTTTCATGGCTGGTTTCAATATCTACCTGTCGCCTCATACTGTATACTGATGATACATAAATCTTTGTGAAGATCTCCAGCGGCTACATTATGAAAGATATGCTCACCACCTGCCAGAACAACATATGTGCAAGGATGTTCAAGAACGTTCAAGACATGAATAGAAGCAAAACAAAACTACTTCTTTTAGGATCTCTAGGTACAATTCCAAAAAAGGGTAACCACATTGGACTTCAGTTTCTAAAAACTTTAGCCTTCACCCTTTGTCATTAGTCTTGTAAGTCATTCTAGAAGACTCTGTCAATTTTAAAAACCACATGCTTGTAATCATAAAGACATACAGTGCATCCAGAAAGTATTCACAGCGCATCACTTTTTCCACATTTTGTTATGTTACAGCCTTATTCCAAAATGGATTAAATTCAGTTTTTTCCTCAGAATTCTACACACAACACCCCATAATGACAACGTGAAAAAAGTTTACTTGAGGTTTTTGCAAATTTATTAAAAATAAAAAAAAAACTGAGAAATCACATGTACATATGTATTCACAGCCTTTGCTCAATACTTTGTCGATGCACCTTTGGCAGCAATTACAGCCTCAAGTCTTTTTGAATATGATGCCACAAGCTTGACACACCTATCCTTGGCCAGTTCCACCCATTCCTCTTTGCAGCACCTCTCAAGCTCCATCAGGTTCGATGGGAAGCGTCGGTGCACAGCCATTTTAAAATCTCTCTAGAGATGTTCAATCGGATTCAAGTCTGGGCTCTGGCTGGGCCACTCAAGGACATTCACAGAGTTGTCCTGAAGCCACTCCTTTGATATCTTGGCTGTGTGCTTAGGGTCGTTGTCCTGCTGAAAGATGAACCGTCACCCCAGTTTAAGGTCAAGAGCGCTCTGGAGCAGGTTTTCATCGAGGATATCTCCGTACATTGCTGCAGTCATCTTTCCCTTTATCCTGACTAGTCTCCCAGTTCCTGCCACTGAAAAACATCCCCACAGCATGAGGCTGGCACCACCATGCTTCACTGTAGGGATGGTATTGGACTGGTGATGAGCGGTGCCTGGTTCCCTACAAACGTGACGCCTGGCATTCACACCAAAGAGTTCAATCTTTGTCTCATCAGACCAGAAAATTTTGTTTCTCATGGTCCGAGAGTCTTTCAGGTGACTTTTGGCAAACTCCAGGTGGGCTGCCATGTGCCTTTTACTAAGGAGTGGATCCCGTCTGGCCACTCTACCATACAGGCCTGATTGGTGGATTGCTGCAGAGATGGTTGTCCTTCTGGAAGGTTCTCCTCTCCCCACAGAGGACCTCTGGAGCTCTGACATAGTGACCATCGGGTTCTTGGTCACCTCCCTGGCTAAGGCCCTTCTCCCCCGATCGCTCAGTTTAGATGGCCAGCCAGCTCTAGGAAGAGTCCTGGTGGTTTCAAACTTCTTCCGCTTACGGATGATGGAGGCCATTGTGCTCATTCGGACCTTCAAAGCAGCAGAAATTTTTATGTAACCTTCCCCAGATTTGTGCCTCGAAACAATCCTGTCTCGGAGGTCTACAGACAATTCCTTTGACCTCATGCTTGGTTTGTGCTCTGATATGAACTGTCAACTGTGGGACCTTATATAGACAGGTGTGTGCCTTTCCAAATCATGTCCAATCAACTGAATTTACCACAGGTGGACTCCAATTAAGCTGCAGAAACATCTCAATGATGATCAGGGGAAACAGGATGCACCTGAGCTCAATTTTGAGCTTCATGGCAAAGGCTGTGAATACTTATGTACATGTGCTTTCTCTGTTTTTTTATTTTTAATAACTTTGCAAAAACCTCAAGTAAACTTTTTTCACGTTGTCATTATGGGGTGTTGTGTGTAGAATTCTGAGGAAAAAACTGAATTTAATCCATTTTGGAATAATGCTGTAACATAACAAAATGTGGAAAAAGTGATGCGCTGTGAATACTTTCTGGATGCACTGTATGATACCACCAGAGTCAGGCCCTTCCTCACCTCCTCTAATGCAGAAATATTATCTAAGAACCCCCGACTGCATTATTGTAGTTCTCTTTGTAATGGTCTCCCAGCTCAAAATACCAATCAAATATGAAAAGTTGAAAAATGCTGCTGCAAGATTTCTAACAAGACCAAATGCAGTAAGCTCATCTCCCCTCATTTGGCTCATGTATATCAACTGCCTGTATGGATTATGTTCAAAACGTTTCTTCTGAGGTAATAAGATGTTAATTTCAAAAGCACAGAGCACCTGCCATCACTTAAGGACCTTCCAAGCAACCGAGACCATCTGATGTTTGCCTTCTCAAAGCACAAAAGGCCTAGCATGTTTTGCAACTCTGGGTAAGCATTCATGTGACATTGAGCTCCTTACCTTTCAGAACCTTCTCTCCCCAGAACTAGTCATGACGCTCCATCTGTAGACTCTTTGAAATCTAACTTCAAGACCCACCTCTTCTCTCTAGACTCTAACTGTATTCTTACAAAAACTTCAGCCTCAACTTTACTAATGCTGGCTAAACAATATTGTGTCTGACAGTTCACAAACTCCACTGTACCATTTGGTTCTTTACTAATGCACACTTCAGATGTATATAATCTTGCATTTATAGTTTACTAGCCAAATACCCGCGCTTCGCAGCGGAGAAGTAGTGTGTTAAAGAAGCTATGAAAAAGAAAAGGAAACATTTTAAAAAAACATAACATGATTGTCAATGTAAGTGTTTTGTCACTGTTATGAGTGTTGCTGTCATATATATATATATATATATATATATATATATATATATATATATATATATATATATATCAATCAAAATACCCGCGCTTCGCAGCGATGTCATGTGTTACAGAAGTTATGAAAAAGAAAAGTAAACATTTTAAAAATAACATAACATGATTGTCAAAGTAATTGTTTTGTATATTTGGCGGCAGCATGAAGTTGTTTTCGGTAGCTGCATCAGAAAATGTACCACAACGTCTGACACGCCTCCTTTTTACTGTTTTCTCACAGCTTGGATTGCTGCTGTCATAATGGGTTTGAGTCTACATATATATATATATATATATATATATATATATATATATATATATATATATATATATATATATATATATTACAGGTATATATATGTATGTGTCTATATGTGTGTGTATAGCTTTGGTCACTGAGTGCAAGGGAAAAATAATAAAATGTAGTCTATAAGTTATTAAACAGTGAAACATTAACATTTTAAGAAGTACAGGTACATTGAGCACTACTGGAGTGGTTGCGGGTAAACTACATTTTAAAGACCGTGCAACACAACAGGTAAGTAGTACTAACAGCAGCTGAAATGTATATGGATCATCTCTCCTACACGACGGCTGTGTTATAGAAATTACATTTTCTATGTGAACGTCCAAATTTCTGCCTCTGGTAATGTGCCTTACCGCCATTTAAAGAAAATTATTTTTGTGTCCTCTGCAGTGTTAAAAGAGAAAGGCTTTGGTTTGGGATAAAAGGAAAAAAGGTGTAAAGAAAGGAAACTTGCCTTTTTCTTTTATATTATAGAGAGATGTGTTCGCTGACGATATGAGTGCCTTTTGGGGATAGTCGCAGTGGGTCTTGTGTAGACTAGTGAGACATCCCTGCCATTAATCAGCTGTGATGGCACTGTCAGTCCTCCACTCCTGTGCGTGTCTTTATAATCCGAGCTGACGACCTCATAATCGTATACGTGCAAAAGAAAGTTCGAATCGCCTTAATATTAGTTTGCCGCAGTGTAGAAAAGGGGTCCCGTGTTTGCATTTGTCTGGGCTATAGCTCAGGGGGAGGATGAAAAAAATTAAAAGTGCTCACTTTGACTTAAGGCAGAAGCGCAGTCAGCGTCTCAAAGGCCGTCACAGCTATGCGCGTACGCTGGCTGCTTGACTTTCGCTGGGCAGGAGACCACATTTTTTGCAGACTCGTTCACGTGATCAAAAGTCTCAGCGCTCTTTGGAGGTCATTCATATATATATATATATATATATATATATATATATATATATATATATATATATAGCAAAATACCCGCCTACAGCGAGAAGTAGTGTGTTAAAGAAGTAATGAAAAAGAAAAGGAAACATTTTAATAATAACGTAACATGATTGACATTGTCATGAGTGTTGCTGTCATATATATGCCTGCCTGAATAAGTCACCTCGCGCTCTTACTTTTTACCGTTCATTTAATCATGGCTAGTGGTGGAAAAATTATAAAATGGAAGGAGGATTACACTGAGTATGGCTTTAACAAAACAATTATTGATGGCGAATCGATTATTCATAAAGCTTGAATTGGTGATCTGTTTTTCTGTGTTAACCTCATATTTTTCATACTTCTTCTCAAACCAAGGGAGTGCGAGGGTAAAATGAATCGAGAAGAAAAGGAAACATTTTAAAAATAACGTAACACGATTGTCAATGTAACCTTTTGTAAGTAGTGCCTGGAGGATTCAGTGTGGAGAAACTCTAGAGACAGCGTGTGTATTAACTTATGGATTTTTCTGTATTTGGTGGCAATGTGACGAATTTGCTTCGGAAGACGGTGTTAGCCGCGGAGCTCAGCTCAGAGCGAAATGAGGTAAATGGGAGGGGAGATGATGACGTCACTCCTCCACCCACCTTAACTGTCAATCCCCCCACAAACACAGTCTCTCGGAATTTGCATAAGCACAGCCTTTGACCAGCAATTTGAACTTAGTTAGAAAGTGATCAAAACTGTCGTTTATACCCTGCGTCCTCTCATTAAACTTGTATCCCGCATTAGCGTGGGCATGACAAACGCCAGCGCAGCCTGTCTATGAACTTAATTTAAACTTTAGTTTTACACCGTGCTTTGTTTCTGAAGTAGCTGCAGGCATGAATATGCTTGTACAGTATGTGTCACTCGCTCGCTTCTTATTGTTTCGCTGCCTTCTCAATTGTATAATGCATGTTTTCTTCAGCGCTTTTTGGAGCTCTTCCTGGTTTTCTACGTAATGCGTTGACAGTCAGTTCATATGATTACGTGGGAGGCGTGATGATGTCACACGAAACTCCGCCCCCCCCACGGCCATCGAGCTCAACTCCATTACATTATATGGAGAAAAATAGCTTCCATTTATGACCATTACGCGTAGAATTTCGAAATGAAACCTGCCCAACCTTTGTAAGTAAGCTGTAAGGAATGAGCCTGCCAAATTTCAGCCTTCTACCTACACGGGAAGTTGGATAATTAGTGATGAGTCAGTGAGTCAGTGAGGGCTTTGCCTTTTATTAGTATAGATTTTGAAATGTATCCTTGTTTGTTGTGCAAAGTACTTTGAGATAGTTTACTCTATGTATATGGTGTACAGTGGACCCTTGACTTACGAACTCAATTCGTTCGCAAGAGCTGGTTGTAACTCAAGTTGGTTGTAAGTCAAGACTATTTTTCCCATAAGAAATAATGGAAATACCCATAATGCGCTCCGAACCTCCCACAGCATTACTTACTTAACCTTTTCATAATAAAAAAGGGTTGTATAATGCGCATAATTTACCAGAACACCAATAATTTTTCTAATGTACTAACCACAAAGTTATAAAAAGTGCCTAGCCTACCAGAAACAACAATTTCATACTGTACTCACCATTTAATTTGACATCTTTGGGCTGCAGGAAGGGAGGAGGAGGAGAATGAAACGGAAGGTGGTTATTGTTTAGAAGGAGCCTCCTTATGCAAATCTTTTCTTTGTAAAATTGTCGAGATGGTGGATTTCGACATGCTGTACATATTAGCGAGATCGGTCACGATCGCCACTCTCATATTTCCGCACAATTTTCTTCTTTGTTTCGATTGTGATCGCTGTTTCTCAAGTTAATAATGACAGTAGTCGAGCACTCAGTTCAAAGCTGGCCGTGTTGTGAACTGCTGTAATAATACACTCCAAAGCAAGCCGGTGCTGACTCAGCCTGATGACATCATCATGTGCGCGCCAGCCCGCTAGCTAACATCCCTTAACAATCGCTTTCTTTACCTTCATTACCTTCTCTTCCTTCCTTAGCAATTATGCGTCTTGCTTGCCATGGTCTTAGTGAATTATATATATATATAGATAAATCACTGCACTGACCGAAATTACATCCACAAACACATGTATCTGGGCTCCGACTGACGCTTACGAACGCTCTCGGCTGTTTGTTTACAATCGTACAAGCGGATATACGTGACCGCATTTGGGTCGTAACGCAAGATGTTGGTCGTAAATCAAAACAAAAATTTTGGTCATAAAGCAAGTTGTTCGCATGTCAGGCCGGTCGTATGTCAAGGGTCGACTGTATTTTACAGCTTTACATAGGCTCATTATTGTCACATGTACACAATACAGTGAAATTCTTACTTACAAGTGCTAATCAGCATGCAACAGCATATGAAGGCACTATGAAATAAGTATGGATTTGTGCGTATAATTGTTCTTACTTCTTGATACGGCTGAAAATTGTAGACAATAGCTAATGAACATATCCATGAGACACATGCTACATATTTCTATCAGTAGAACGTTCATTCAGTACCAGTTGTCAGTTCTTGGTAGAAAAACTTGAGTAAAATTTCAAAAACTAATATAAAACCTAAATATAATTAAAAAAAAAAAAAAATTAAAATAAGACCTTGTAGTGGAATTTGATTTTTATGCTCTTGCATATAAACATTTAAAAAGTAATCACTCTTACTTGTACCCCATACTTCAAAAATCCTCCAACACCTGTAAATGCTGATATGATTACAAGTTACAAATAAGCAGATGTGCCAACCATTTCAGTGAAAAGATTCACAGCTAAAACATCCGATAGGCCCAAATAATTTAAATTACAATGAGCTTAGTGATCACTATTAACATAATTTTCAGTAACTGAGGAACAGACGGCAAGGCGCACCTAAATTAACATCTCTGAGAGTGGTACAAGAATGTGGCAATCAAGGATTACATTTCATTTCTGATGTGTTCATAATGTAATCATTTTACACCTAGAATTATGTGTTATTGTTATGGAAACCTCCTTAATTAAGACTCTCTAGTGGTAGTAAATAAAGAACAACTTATTGTCTATTTGAGAAAAAAAAAAATCATAATAAAGCAGTTTACAACTGTTCAACAACACATGATCATTATTTGACTACAAAGTCTCAAACAGAAACGACTCCATTCAACCCCCAAATTTTTTATGAATCACTTGCATAAACTGCATTTTCCATTGTAGTACACATTCACAGTCCAACAGAACAGAGTCCTAAAATTTCAAATTGCCATATTATATATCTTTCTTGAGTACAGGTTTCATATTGTGTTAGCCTGTAAAATTTCTTATTCCTCACCTGACTTTGGGGGCCCAGGGTAGCCCCTTTGGGAAAGAGATCCTTTCAGAGGGTGGGTGAGGGATTGGTGGAGGCATGACCTCATCACGCTCCAAGGGGAAGGTCTCTGCCTCTAGACTGTTATCATTGTCATCATTTTCATCATCATCTTCGCGGGGGTCATCTGTTTTGTAGGGGTCTTTTTCATTGAAGGCATCAAGGTTATCTTGCTTTATAAGAGCCTGGAAAAAATTGAAAACACAATAGAAAAAAGGTAAACATGATAAAAGGTTGAGTGATGATGCATATAAGCCTTTTATGACTGCAATGATTTCTGGGTTTTTTTTTTGTTTCGTTTTTTTAATTACACAAATTCTCGTGGAGTTTCTGGCTAATCATTTAGTAATTAAAAGGTTTAAATATGCAGAGATTCCAAATGAGATGTTTGTTTTTGTGTTTCATACACCTTAACTATGTTTTAAAAATTGTTTATATTTTTCTGCGCTTTGATTTTGTCTTTTTCCTGGACTCCACCGTTTTGTGGATTCCATTGCTATGATGCTTCTGGTTATTGGGAGTGCATTCATTAAGGTTTGTGACCCTGACCTTGTTAGGTCAAGTGTTTATAGGTTTGAGCAACAATGTTTTATGTGATTTTGATAGATAAATCTTTGAATATCTGTTCCAAAGACTTTCTTTTTGCTTATTTCATGGTTAAAGAATCCTTGATCTTGTTTTTGACTCTAAATTTTTTATTGCGTTTTGATTCTAACAAAAGATCTCTTTGATTCCTGGCTTTGACTTTTTCGTCACTCTCTCCGTCTTTGATTCCTGGGTTTTATTTTTGGTTCTGGCTTAAAGATTATTCTGACCTCCTCTTAATAAATTTGGCACAAACATGCCTAATGTTCATCATTTAAAATACAATCTCTAATCTTTGAGATAGTTCCAAAGTTCAGCTTTGATAAAATAAGTGACCCTGAGATGCGGCATATTTACTGTGATGTTCACGAATTGCAGGACGAAGTAGAAGAGCAATGTAAACAAATACCTGTGTGCCAATAATTACAATGTTATGGTGCTCTTGTTAAAGGAATGGCGTATATAAAAAGGGAAAATGGTGAGCAATTTGTTAACCAGGAAATAATAAAAAGAAAATCTTTGGAACAGTGAATCAAGGGTTTATCCAATAAACTCAAATATTTCTGCTTGAGCTGACCTTTAAACCCCTGACCTAACGAGGGCTGGGTCATGACCTCTGTGGACATGCCTCCATCAACCGGAGGACGCATCGTAGCAATAGGATCCATAAAATTGCACTGCCCAACAGAAAGAAAAATTACAATCATGGAAAAATATAAGCAATTTTAAAAATTTGTTAAGGTGCATGAAACACAAAATTAAACCTCCAATTTGGAATTTTTGCATGTCAAAATCCTATAATTGATGCACAATTAGCCATAATTTTTAAAAAGCAGAAATCACTTAAGTGTCTCACAATTAACTGTATTCTTTCTGCTTAGGAAGTCTGATGTCTGAGGCTTTGATTGAGCGCTACATTTGCCAGATCCAAGAAAGACTAACAAAAACAAGATGGATCAGCAACCAGCAGCATGTACCTACCACTTGAAAAACAACAAAAGAAAAATGTAGATTACCTTGTGCTCACGGCGGGCTCTCTTCTGTTGCTGCTCAATGAGATCTGAGGCGGATGCTGGAGGGGAGGCAGCCCTCATGTTACGGATCACACAAATGCTGTCCTCTGGCAGAGGTGGGAGGCCCATGATCTCTCGCTTCTTGATTTTGATTGCCTGTAGCTGCTCAAACCCACCCAAGGTAAACTGAAAAAAGTAACAACATCTGAAAGCTTAAGTGTTTTGAGCTTGTCTTAGTTAAACATTTTAAGAACTAATTGGCCAGAAAGTAAAAAAAAACAAACAAGCTTTTATCTATGCGTGTTTTCCAATTCAATGTGTTAAAAAAAAAAAAGTAAACCAATAGGAATGTACACAACTGTACAATTCGGAAGAAAACAAAAGCACAACACTTACCAGCAACAACCGCTACCACTTACATATGGGGTGGGCAACTCTGGCCCTAGTGGGCTATAACCTTAATCAGAAACCATTTGTTGCTAGTTTCTAACGTGCCATTCAAGTTTATATTTTGATCCATGTACCTATTATTATTCTGCAGTGTCAGAAATTCCTTTCAGCTAATACTTTACTATTTTGGGGATGAGGGAATTAAAATATTTCAACAATTTTTTGCCAGTTTAGTAAGTAATACACAAATCAAACTTCCACCAGATTAACATATTATCTGCTGTTTCACTCGTTACTTAGGATTCATTGCTAACTCTAAAAAGAAAAGCAAGCAAGTGAAATAAAATTAAGCAAAAAAGTAGAATATTATGTTACTCTAGTGCATTGTCGGGCAACCAATGGAATTTTCTAGGGGCACCGTGAAAACTTTTGTAAAATATTTAAAATTACTAGTGTTTTTGAACTTTTGGTTGATTAAAAAGATAATGTTTAAAAAAATATATTTTATTTTGGAAAAACAGATAACGGAACACTTACGGAAATGAAGTCTAAGAAACACGAGAGACTTCAAATGATCGACAAGGAAATGCGCGTCTGTCTTTCGAAAATTGATCCTCGCATCAATCTCATATGTGTAGAAAAAACAATCTCAACGTTCACATTAATTAAATTTAAGATTTATCCTTTGATACTTTTATTAATAAAATGTCTTTCAAACTTGTAAAATTAACTGTTTTTATTGGCGATTGTCCATTGATTGTGTCGTCACGACTATATTAATGGGCAGTCCCTCAGGTGCGCCGCAAAAGAAAATTTTTGGACTTAGTGCGCCGCAACTCGAAAAAGGTTGCCTTTCACTGCTCTAGTGTAAGGGTCTCGAATTCCAGGCCTGGAGGGTCACAGTGGCTGCAGGTTTTCATTCTAACCCTTTTCATAATCAGTGGCCCGTTTTCACTGCTAATTAACTTTTTTTCGCCTTATGTTAATAGCCTTGTTTTTAAGGATTCAGTCCTCTGTATTTATTCCTTTCTTCATTAAATGACAGCCAAACAGAAATGAGATGTCAAACGAGCCAACAGATGACCAGCTAAACTGAGAATTCAAACTCCAACCAATCCCTTAATGAGAAGCAAATTCTCACTGTTAATTAAACCCGTTATGTAATTCCATGGATTGTTGCTGCTCTCATTCTAACACAGCAGACATTTCCAAAACTGTTGTTTTTTTTTCAAAGAATATTTTCAAAAGGTTTTGGTGACCTAAGAGATCAGCCTTACTGAGACCTTCACCCTTCTTTATTTTCAGATCTTGCTTGATGTGCACAGATGAACTGATCATGTGGCAGCTTGTTTTGTGCCTCATTATTGTTTGGCTGCTACTTAAGGAAAAAGAGACAACTAAGGGGCCTGAGTCAAGTTAATTAAAACAAAGGCAAAAGAAGTTAATTAGCAGCAAAAACTGGTCACTAATGAAGAAGACGGTTAGAATGACCTGCAGCCACTGCGGCCCTCCAGGACCGGAGTTCAACACCTGTACTCTAGTGCATCAAAATTCATGTTAGCACTAAACATATTTCTGAATATTGAAGAGCAGTCATTCATTTTGAAGCAGAAAAGAGCTTGAGTGAGTCATCAATACTTAAAAATGTTTAAATGATAACATTTATGTTTATATTAAATTAAAAAAATTAGGTGGAATAAAAGACTTCAGGCACTGCAGCCCTTCTAGACGGGGACTACCCATCCACAATTTACACCAGGCAATTTTTACTACGCCTACCTGATTTTTTATTTTGTTGTGCTGCTTAATTTAACAAAATGGTATATGGCTGATGTTAAGGTTCTGACTTTTTCCACTTTTTTACAAATATTTTTAGTTTGCCTTTCAACAGCTTGATTTTCTGATCAGAAAAATGACAACAAAAATGAAAGGTAATACTTCAAATTAATACAGTACTCCCCTTCAGTAAAGTACTCAGTTTTAGTCTGTAGGTAAAGATGAAACACATCATCTACAGGAATTTCATCCTGTTTATTATTTTCAGGAACTTTAAATAAAACAGTATGCAACACACGCATATACAGTGGTGTGAAAAACTATTTGCCCCCTTCCTGATTTCTTATTCTTTTGCATGTTTGTCACACAAAATGTTTCTGATCATCAAACACATTTAACCATTAGTCAAATATAACACAAGTAAACACAAAATGCAGTTTTTAAATGATGGTTTTTATTATTTAGAGAGAAAAAAAATCCAAACCTACATGGCCCTGTGTGAAAAAGTAATTGCCCCCTTGTTAAAAAATAACCTAACTGTGGTGTATCACACCTGAGTTCAATTTCCGTAGCCACCCCAGGCCTGATTACTGCCACACCTGTTTCAATCAAGAAATCACTTAAATAGGAGCTGCCTGACACAGAGAAGTAGACCAAAAGCACCTCAAAAGCTAGACATCATGCCAAGATTCAAAGAAATTCAGGAACAAATGAGAACAGAAGTAATTGAGATCTATCAGTCTGGTAAAGGTTATAAAGCCATTTCTAAAGCTTTGGGACTCCAGCGAACCACAGTGAGAGCCGTTATACACAAATGGCAAAAACATGGAACAGTGGTGAACCTTCCCAGGAGTGGCCGGCCGATCAAAATTACCCCAAGAGCGCAGAGACGACTCATCCGAGAGGTCACAAAAGACCCTAGGAGAATGTCTAAAGAACTGCAGGCCTCACTTGCCTCAATTAAGGTCAGTGTTCACGACTCCACCATAAGAAAGAGACTGGGCAAAAACGGCCTGCATGGCAGATTTCCAAGACGCAAACCACTGTTAAGCAAAAAAAACATTAGGGCTCGTCTCAATTTTGCTAAGAAACATCTCAATGATTGCCAAGACATTTGGGAAAATACCTTGTGGACTGATGAGACAAAAGTTGAACTTTTTGGAAGGCAAATGTCCGTTACATCTGGCGTAAAAGGAACACAGCATTTCAGAAAAAGAACATCATACCAACAGTAAAATATGGTGGTGGTAGTGTGATGGTCTGGGGTTGTTTTGCTGCTTCAGGACCTGGAAGGCTTGCTGTGATAGATGGAACCATGAATTCTACTGTCTACCAAAAAATTCTGAAGGAGAATGTCCGGCCATCTGTTCGTCAACTCAAGCTGAAGCGATCTTGGGTGCTGCAACAGGACAATGACCCAAAACACACCAGCAAATCCACCTCTGAATAACTGAAGAAAAACAAAATGAAGACTTTGGAGTGGCCTAGTCAAAGTCCTGACCTGAATCCAATTGAGATGCTATGGCATGACCTTAAAAAGGAGGTTCATGCTAGAAAACCCTCAAATAAAGCTGAATTACAACAATTCTGCAAAGATGAGTGGGCCAAAATTCCTCCAGAGCGCTGTAAAAGACTCATTGCAAGTTATCGCAAATGCTTGATTGCAGTTATTGCTGCTAAGGGTGGCCCAACCAGTTATTAGGTTCAGGGGGCAATTACTTTTCACACAGGGCCATGTAGGTTTGGATTTTTTCTCCCTAAATAATAAAACCATCATTTAAAAACTGCATTTTGTGTTTACTTGTGTTATATTTGACTAATGGTTAAATGTGTTTGATGATCAGAAACATTTTGTGTGACAAACATGCAAAAGAATAAGAAATCAGGAAGGGGGCAAATAGTTTTTCACACCACTGTAAATACAAAAAGAGCTGATTTTTTTTGATGTGGAAATTACAGATGCTGAGAGTACTGGAGAGCATTAAATATACTTTCCAACACCATTTTCGAATGAGAGTTTCTTTATTATGAATTACAGCACACCATTTTCACTATCACACAGTGCATCCTGTCATATAATATATGTTATCATGCATTCTAAAATAGCAAAAGGAACAGCAGGGAAAGAGATACCCACTTCGGATAATTTGATTACATAACTGAAACTGGTAACAGTACAGGAAAAAGTGTGGGTAGTTGGAAAAAAACATGTAACTTGAGGAACACAAGAAAAGAAGAACCATTTTAAACACAAATGTCCTAAGAAACTGATTGTATAAACTATTATTCTGTTATATGAACTGCCTCACTCTTTTAACACCAATAGAAGTTTAACAGATTTACTGTATCATATACACTTTTTTAACTGACTCGGAGTTTTAAAGTTTATTTTGCATGTGATATGCTTCCCACAGAGCTACAAATTACAACAAACAAGCGTGACAAAAATAGATGGAATTTTAAGATAAAAAATAGCTTCTTCTTTATAGGGGGTGAACTAAAAGTCAGAAGAACAGAAGCTGCTGATACAAAAAGACAAATGTGCAAACTGAACATAAAATATGATTCTCATATTGTCAGAAAAGCTTCAGCATCAACAAGATTATGAAATGTGATTCATAAAGACACAATATTTTAAAAAAAAATGAATATGTTATTAAAATAAATGGTCTGCTATTTTGGAGCTTACATTTATTCACAATACAATATTTTAAATAAAGCACTGTCCAGAATGGAGGACATCTCTGGCCCTGCCCTCCAGTGATTTAAGTCCTGTATGACTGATAGGCAAGAGTTTGTCAGTCTTGTAACAGCAGGTCCAGCTCAGCACCAGTCACACAAAGGGTTCCTCAAGGCTCCGTCCTCGGCCCTCTGCTGTTCTGTATCTATATGCTTCTCCTTCACTATATTATTTGTAGCTTTGGACAGTGTTATCATTTTTATGCAAATGATACTCAGAAGTGACAGTTCATTAGAGCCTTCTTACCTCACAACTTGCCCCAGTGAAATTAAAACTTGGGAGGAAACATAGAACTCTAAAATTAACCTGCAACAAAACCAAAGTCATGCTAAATGGCACTAAAGCCAAGGTTAAAAACTTGAATATATTCTAAGTGACTCGGCTATGATGCCATTAGACCTTCTTCTTCTGCTAGAAATCTTGGCATCATTTTTGATTGCTCCCTTATTCTACCCATATTCATCACATTAAAAAACTGTCTTACTTCCACCTCCATAACATATCCTGTAGTTGATCATTTTTCTCCTTTTCTGATGCCAAGCAACTTTTCCATGCTTTTATTACACCCTGCATCGACTACTGTAACTCTTTAATGGCATGTTCCCCTTCTAATCTGTCATCACAACTCCAGTTAGTTAAAAACTGCAAGAGTCCTCACACAGACCAGCAACATAAAAAAATCACATCACATCCATTCTTCTCCACCATCACTGGCTCCCTGTGTCCTACAGAACTGAATATAAAATTCTACTACTAAACTATGACGATTTACACAGCATTTGCTCCGGACTACATCAGTAACATTCTCCTTCATTATGCTCCCTGTTTGCCCAATAAGGTTCACCGACTCTGGTAATCTTGTTGTGCCGCACACTAACCTGTGCACTATGGATTACAGGGCCTTCACCTGAATAGTGCCCAGACTTTGGAAAGACCTCCCTAAATTAGCTGATGACTCAATTCATTCTTTTAAGAAACAACTTAAAACTCATTTGTTCAGGAAGGCTTTTAACTTAACCTAACATTGTGACTCTTCTTTTAGTGTAGCCTCTTTGTCCAGGTGCCCAGGGAGATTTGTGTTTATACTACAAATTACAGGTTATTGTTGTAGTATTGATATTTTTGTAATTTATGCTGGTTTACTGTCTCGTCATATATCCTGTATTTCTCTTTATTTAGTGTTTCATGAAGATATTATTTGTGCCTAATGCTATTCTTTGTGAATTTCTCTGAATCATGTTGAGCATGGGAAAAGTGCTATATAAATAAAATGTATTATTATTATTTATGATTACGGATAACCCTAAAAGTGATCTTAGTGTTTGAAGAGAAGCATTTTTATTCTCTCCTTGTGGTCAGTGGGTACCACAGCTTATTCCAGTAGCATCAAGTCCAAAGAACCAATCTTAGACAAAGTGTCAGCTCATCACAGAGACCCTCATTGGAATATACACATTTACTCATATCAAACCACTCCAGCCACCATAAACAAACCTCACACTGGTTCCATTCCATCTGAACTAATGTGGTGCTGGGGTGTCACCCGTTGCATGGCTGCACTTGGGTCCTAATCAGGGATATTGAGTTGGTTTTTCATGTGGTGGGTGCAGCAATGAGCTGTATCAGCGCCTGCTTCTAACCTAACCGAAAATCATCACTCTGGACCAAAATCTTTGAAAGCCTATCAGACAGCCTTATGGTGGTACAACCACTCCAACCCATTAACAGCTGAGCTGTGTTTGGTGTACTCCGAGATGGCCTTAAAGTGGAAAAGAACAAATTGATTGTGATAGCTTATACCACACTACTAGCATATAGACCTATCTTGCTCAAATGGAAGAATCCCAGCCCACCTGTTATAAGTCAGTGGGTAACTGATGTTCTATACTATTTGAAACTGGAAATAAAAATCTCATTTAGAGATTTTAAAAATATGGCAAGACCTGACTGATGAAATCTTAGAATAAGCACTTATGTTGGGGAAAGGCATAATCTCCTTTCTTTGTTGTTTTTAAAGATTTGCTCATGTTGTACTCTTTCCTTTGTTTCTCTCGGGCGGGTGTTGAATTCTGGTTTGTTAAGCTTCACATGATTGCATGGAATGTTGCTTTCTTCAAATAAAATCAATAAAATTTTAAAATATACATATCAAACCAAATTTGAGATACCACTTAAACTAAGTGGTGTGATAAGAAATAAGAATAACTAGACAAAACTCACAGACATAACAGAAATGTGCAAACCCAAGGCACCACCAAGGTATAAACATTTAAATTAATAGTTTAATAAAAAAAGAGAAATTGTTTAAAATATTGATGCATTTGAAAATATGAAAGTAATCAATAAAGGTCAAATGAACATAAAAAACAACAAAATTCCAGCAGGCCCAATGCTAATCTCTGTCCTTAACTGACTCCCAACAGCCTAACAAAATCATTCATTGCACTGCAAGTCTCTTACCAGAATAGTTTTCCACAGCAGTAAGAGAACTTTCTTCATGGGGAAGTGAGGGGCATGGCCACTGCAAAATTTGGTCACCATCCCAAACAACATCACCGAAACAGACTCGTTATTGTAGAGAGGAGAACCTGCCAAGGTTAAATACATCATGTACAGTTAACACAGATTATAACAAAAATTAAGAATTTGTGACAGTGGTTACAGTACAAAGGAATATATTGCGCATTATGCCTTTGGTTTGACCTTTGAACATTTAATCTGAATACACACACAGGCTTTAAAATGACCATAAACTCTTAAAAAGAGCTAACAGCCTTAATAAAATCCATGGCCTAACTGTCTCCTTGATTTAACCAGATTTGTGTTCTACTTGTCGTACATGTAAAATATAACATAGTAACAGCAACAACAAACAATTTATTAGTTTTCATGAACTATTTTAGTGCAAACCCATCCCATACAATGCCATCCCCAGTGCTAACCAAGCTCTGTTTTGAAGGTTTCCCTTGTGGCTTTCCATTCTGGCTTATCAGCTTCATCCTCCTGCTGAATGGTTTCCACCATCAGATACATGATGTTTAACAGCACCCTGAATGTAAGAAAATTGAAAATTGCACCATTTGTGTTGCAGGATTAAGTTTTATATACAGTCAGTAAAAGTCACTTACATAATTAATAAATCACAATTAGATTAACATATTAATAAAAAAATGTACATATATTAATACACTTTTCACATAGTAAGGAGAACTGTAACTTTTTAATAATAGATGACTAATGTAACATAATTTATTGAATTGCACATAACAGGATGGTACAGTAGTGCAATAATTCATTCTACTGCATCACAGCTACGGAATCCTCAATTTGAATTTGGGCATTGGGTACTCTCCATACCGTACCCACAATGCACAACAATGCCCACAATGCACAACTAAGCGATATGCTTTGTAAAAAAAATACCAGAAATACTGCAGGAATGAAGGTCAGTATAACTGAAATGGAGGAATCTTTGTGGCAGGTAAAAAACAAACAAGGCAGTGGAGAGAGTTGGCATATCAGGTCGAGACCTCTTTCGAGCGGTTCCCTCCAGTTTTTCATTTGCTTTTTAATGGTCGCTGAGCTGTGCTATTGTACCTGAACAGTGAAAACAGCTGGTCATTACCCAAGTTCCTAGGGTCTGAATAATTATAGACCAGTAGCACTCATCTTCCTTCCAATGAAATGCTTTGAACACTTAGGAAAAAAATGTTTTAATGACAGTCACAAAGTCATTTCAAAATAACCAACAATTTGCTGACTTTGCAAACAGAAGTGTGAAAGATGCTCTGCAGGTTATCCTCCCATCATATCTATACTTTTCTCAATAAGCCTGGTTCTTATGTCACAAAGAATTATTTCTGGATTTGTTTTTCAGTGTTCAGTACCATCCAACCTCACATACCCAATACACGCAGAACTTATTTTCAGTAAATCATTATTTTAGGTAAAAAGATACACTACCAAACTGCTAGTAGTAGTCAGCAAAGAATTTGTTTTTTAAATGATGTAAATATTTTATCATTTCTTTGTAAATTTTTAACCTGCCTCATCTGTATTGTTTGTATTATTTCATTTCTGTCTGTTATGAGATGTGCGTTGACCTTACCGAAGATCTGTGCTGTCAGCCAATGAGATTGCTGGCTTTCTCACCGCACTGCTGCATGCTGCACTGTTGCTACAAAAAACAAGACCAAAAGGATGACTGAGCACCACATCAAGACTTTACAATGCATTCACAAAAGAGTTTAGAATCACAAAGCCCAGTTACATTTATAGGAGTGTAAAAAGATACATTTCTCAATGCCTTGCTTGATGAGGGCATTTACACACTCCTTACTCTATTTCCATGTTCAGCAGCTCCACTAAGGCCATGAAGGTTCCAACTTCAAGAAGTAAGAAGATGTTGTATCTCATCCAATGCTGGACTTCTGCTTCGGAATCACACTCTCCAAATGTGCCTTGAAGAAAAGTGACCAGCATTATCTTTATGAAAACCAAAAAGTAGGGGTCCTTATCCAATGGAGGCGATCAAACTCAAAATCAGAAATCTCCAATGTGCACCTTTTCCAAAATAGTAACATTTCCCAATATTAACAATAAATTGTGGCAGCTTGCACCAGAACAATGAAACACACAGGGGACTAAATTAAAGCCCTGTGCTGCGCGTCACCTCTCTTCATCTGTGTCCCCTGCCCTTGTGAGTTTGGTCAGCTACAAACCTTGGGCCATGTAAAGAATGGCTCTTGCCACCTTCAGACGTTTTTCCCTTGCAGTTACTTCTAATCCGTCAAGAAGTCGCATGGCATGAGCTCTGTGCTGCACAATATCCAACTCTGTCCATTTCTTATCAGCCACTGAAAAGGAAAAGATAAAATACTAAACACATTACCCCCATAACCTACCATTTCTTGTTAACCAAAACAAACTTGTTTTCTTTTCCCTGCACGTATTACTTTCCCAAATTTGCTTGTTTTTAGAGCACGAGGACTACAATAACTTCACAATAAAAATATATGAACCCTTAATATAAACAGAACTCATATATGAGACCATTAATGAACTTTACAAATATTGTTAAATTAAAAAACAGTAAACTTTATTAACAGTCAACACACTCGAGTGAAGGTAAGTGCTGCTGCTTCGCAGCTCCAAGAATCCTGGGTTCAAACCCCAAGCAGGACAACATCCATGTAGTCTCCTTATACCCACTTGCTTTTTTTCTGGTTATTCCATTTTCCACCCACATCCTACACTTATTAATTAGTGTTGTCTTATTTTAATTCTTACTTTGTCTTTTTTCTCTTTCTTCATCATGTAAAGCACTTTGAGCTACATTATTTGTATGAAAATGTTCCATATAAATAAAGGTTGTTGTTGTTGATCTATAGGTCGGATTTATTGGCTCCTCTAACTTAGCCCGATGTGCGCTGGAATAAGTGGTTTAAAAAAATGAACAAAAATAACTACCATGAGTTCTAAAATCCTCTTCAAAACACTTTCTGTTGAGGACAAACTCTGGCCCTTCTGTGTAGCTGTACAACTCTGCAAAACAGAAAAAGAAAAAAGTCAATGAACTTAAAAATGGAACCCGCTTATGTATATGTCAGAGAAAAATGGAAGAAATACGCACCCGAGAGCTCGGAGGCCCATTTGTCTGTATCTGCATATTCAAATTCTAGGTCTGGACATTCAGAAAAACCCTGTGAAGGAAGAAAAAAAAATTCTTGTGATAATTTCTACATGAAAAACAACCCAAGGTAGTCCATTAGAGATGCACTGATTGTAATGGCCCACTATCAGTCTCGGCCGATAAAGTATGAAATTGTTGGCTGCTTGTTAGAAATAAGCCGACATACAGTGCATCCGGAAAGTATTCACAGCGCATCACTTTTTCCACATTTTGTTAAGTTATAGCCTTATTCCAAAATGCATTAAATTCATTTTTTTCCTCAGAATTCTACACACAACACCCCATAATGAAAACGTGAAAAAAGTTTACTTGAGGTTTTGCAAATTTATTAAAAATAAAAAAACTGAGAAATCACATGTGCATAAGTATTCACAGCCTTTGCTCAATACTTTGTCGATGCACCTTTGGCATCAATTACAGCCTCAAGTCTTTTTGAATATGATGCCACAAGCTTGGCACACCTATCCTTGGCCAGTTCCGCCCATTCCTCTTTGCAGTACCTCTCAAGCTCCATCAGTTTGGATGGGAAGCGTTGGTGCACAGCCATTTTAAGATCTCTCCAGAGATGTTCAATCGGATTCAAGTCTGGGCTCTGGCTGGGCCACTCAAAGACATTCACAGAGATGTCCTGAAGCCACTCCTTTGATATCTTGGCTGTGTGCTTAGTGTTGTCCTGCTGAAAGATGAACCGTTGCCCCAGTCTGAGGTCAAGAGTGCTCTGAAGCAGGTTTTCATTCAGGATGTCTCTGTACATTGCTGCAGTCATCTTTTCCTTTATCCTGACTAGTCTCCCAATTCCTGCTGCTGAAAAACATCCCCACAGCATGATGCTGCCACCACCATGCTTCACTGTAGGGATGGTATTGCCCTGGTGATGAGCGTTGCCTGGTTTCCTCCAAACGTGACGCCTGGCATTCACACCAAAGAGTTCAATCTTTGTCTCATCAGACCAGAGAATTTTGTTTCTCATGGTCTGAGAGTCCTTCAGGTGCCTTTTGGCAAACTCCAGGCAGGCTGCCATGTGCCTTTTACTAAGGAGTGGCTTCCGTCTGGCCACTCTACCATACAGGCCTGATTGGTGGATGGCTGCAGAGATGGTTGTCCTTCTGGAAGGTTCTCCTCTCTCCACAGAGGACCTCTGGAGCTCTGACAGAGTGACCATCAGGTTCTTGGTCACCTCCCTGACTAAGGCCCTTCTCCCCCGATCACTCAGTTTAGATGGCCGGCCAGCTCTAGGAAGAGTCCTGGTGGTTATGAACTTCTTACACTTATGGATAATGGAGGCCACTGTGCTCATTGGACCTTCAAAGCAGCAGAAATTTTTCTGTAACCTTCCCCAGATTTGTGCTTTGAGACAATCCTGCTTGGTTTGTGCTCTGACATGAACTGTCAACTGTGGGACCTTATATAGACGGGTGTGTGCCTTTCCAAATCATGTCCAATCAACTGAATTTACCAATTAAGCTGCAGAAACATCTCAATGATGATCAGGGGAAACAGGATGCACCTGAGCTCAATTTTGAGCTTCATGGCAAAGGCTGTGACTACTTATGTACATGTGCTTTCCCAATTTTTCTATTTGCAAAAATCTCAAGTGAACGTTTTTCACGTTGTCATTATGGGGTGTTGTGTGTAGAATTCTGAGGAAAAAAATTAATTTAATCCATTTTAGAATAAGGCTGTAACATAACAAAATGTGGAAAAAGTGATACGCTGTGAATACTTTCCGGTTGCACTTTATGCTGCCAATTATTCCAGCTGCACAAACATTTCCTATGATGCTTCAGCAACAAAACTTAGCAGACAGAAATATGTCTACAGTGTAGGCTCACTTTAGAGTTTTTGCAGATGACACCAGAAATGCTATTTGCAAACTCTGCTTTGTGAAAATTTCAAGAGGAGAGAATACTAGTAAAAACTACAACACCACAAATCTCTTTGCTCACCACAAGGCAAGGCATACTAAGGAACATGACGAGTTTCTGAAAAGCAGATCTGCTTCAGTCAAGAATGCTCCAAGTTTCAGCGCTGACCAAGGATCGCAGAATTTGATAGCTGCAGAAAATTCAATTGAGAGAGTGCAAAAGCTCAAGGTATTACTTGGTACGTAATGGAATTTATCACACTAGATGATCAGTTAAGGCAGATTTTTTGCTACTAAATTTTAAATAAAAGTTATTGGAAATGTGTAACTGAGAGTGATTATGTAATAAAATATATAACTATGAGACTGTATATTTTGTTTAAGCTAATGTTGTTACCTACACTGAATTAAACTGACTAACTAGTGACTTAAAATGAACAGAAGTTATAAAATTATACAACACTGAGACAAGAGTTGGTATCATTTGCGTATCAGAAAATCAATGCATTTTGACTTTTCATATTTTGCAAATGTTACTTATTACACTTTTACAAATGTGTTTATCCACTGTTGGCAGAACCACCAAGCAACTGGCATTGGTAGTGCACGGTCTCTGTTTTTTTTTTTTTTTTAAATAATTGGCTATCTGCATCGACAGAAAATTTCTTATAAGGGCATCCCTAGTACTCAGACAAGTATTTCCTTTTAGTGACTAAGGAGTTGGATTGGCTTCCAGTTTAGTTCCAAATTCAATTCAAAATTCTCCTACTAACTTTTAAGACTATCCAAAACCTTGCCCCTCCATATCTGTCTGACCTCCTCCATGTTGCCATTCCCTCCCGTACCCACGGATCCTCTTCCTCCATCCACTTGACTGTTCCCTTCGTCCGTCTTACCACCAGCTCTGGACCTCACTACCACCTAAGCTTAGACATACTGAACCATTTTCACTTTTCAAATCTAAACTTAAAACTCATTTGTTTAAGACTGCTTTTTCTCTTTGATTACAATTGCTCTGTCTGAGTTTAACTTCTGTATTTTACTTTTGCTTTATAATCTGTGTTTTGTCTATTGTTCGGTGTCCTTGAGTGTTTAGAAAGGCACCTACAAAAAAATAAAATGTATTATTATTATTAAAATACTAAAGCAGTTCTACCACTGGCTTCTTGTGTGAAAGTAAGCAAGTCACCAGAAATGTGAGCCAAGTGTAAGAAGGGATGCCCATGTTGAGCTGCAGTTTAGCACAAAACGTTTAGCTCATGAGCACAAAAGGCAACTGACTTACTGATGAGAGGTTTTAGGTCATTCAGAGCTGCACAGGCAACCAAATTTGTGTTTCAACCAATACCTGCTTTTAAATGGACTCCCGTCTCAATTCACACTGGTGCTATTTTGTTCTTATGAATTACTTATAATCGCTTATCTATATCTATTATTATATTACAGATTTATTGACTATATTTATGTATCTAGATTGAATAATAGGGCGGCGCAGTGGGTAGCGCTGCTGCCTTGCAGTTAGGAGACCCAGGTTCGCTTCATGGGCCCTCCCTGCATGGAGTTTGCATGTTCTCCCTTTGTCTGCGTGGGTTTCCTCCGCGTGCTCCAGTTTCCTCCCACAGTTCAAAGACATGCAGGTTAGGTGCATTGGTGGTCCCTTATTGTCTCTAGTGTGTGCTTGGTGTGTGGATGTGGGTGTGCCCTGCCCGGGGTTTCTTTTCTGCCTTGCACCCTGTGTTGGCTGGGATTGACTCCAGCAGACCCCCATGACCCTGTAGTTAGGATATAGCGGGTTGGATAATGGATGGATGGATGGATTGAATAACACCATACATTGCATCAATGTTCATATTGCTTACTACACGTCAATATTGCTGCTACTTCTTTGTCTTGTCTTTGCATAATGCCTCATCTTGTTTGTGTTTTAATTTTAATTCTACTTTTAATTCATTTTTAATTTTTTATTTGCACTTCATGTTGTTACACTGTGGACCCTGAGCTTCTCAATTTCATCTGTCTGTATACTTGTATATGGTTGAGATGACAATAAAGTTCGCTTTGACTTCAGTTTCTTTTGTTTGGTGCCTCCTGACTCACTGGTACAATAAAACCCCTAAATATGACATACCGTTTGATGCATCTTGATGACTAGCTATCCAAGAAGTTGAGATTTCATGGAGTTCCTCCCTATTTTTGGCAATCTAGGCATGAAAACCACTCATTTTTAGGTCCATATTCTGTACAGGAAATTACACCCTCAAGAAAAAAGAGTAAACAATGGAGGTCTACTGCAAAAATGATCACAAGGACTTGAAGGTGTGCATGACACATGAGCCGACTCCAGGGGTTCACCTCTTAATAGAACACAAGGGGTCAAAGTTAGATCGAAAACTTGGGGATCGGTAGTACAGGCATGTGGAGTGTCGTTTTGTTATTTTGAGGCTGCTAAAAATGAATATGATATTACTTTTGACATTTGATTCTTTACTGGCGATCCTAGCCCTCTCACAGCCACCCCCAGAAGGTAAAAAAAAAATGACAAATTTCAAACATAAGCATGTCTGGTATTGTTATAGACTATTTCAATGTCATTAATCATGAACATGACAGTATGTTGATTTTTGATGCTTCACTAGGAATCTAGTGCTCTATGTACCTCTATCAAAGAGTGAAAAACGACAATTTCTATTACAATCGCAAATTATCAGACTCTAAACATTTAAATTGAAGCACGCATCTTAATATTTCAAATATCTGATACAACTTTTCCTGTTTATTTAGCTTGAGGCGGTCTGTCCTGGGCGGCCCATTTTTGGGGGTGTCATTATTGGCCAAAAGGCTCAGTACAATTCGGGTGTAAGCAGCAAGGTTCAGAAAAATATCACTCATGAATGAAAAAAGTAAACTTCTCTGATTTTTATCCACAACTTCAAAAATCATGTTCAGACTGTCCTTCTGTGACGGCATCAGGCACAGCAGTTGAAATTTATGAGGCAATAACAAAAATAAACATTACACCAATAATAATTTCAAGGAAGATAAACAAGTAATTTACAATTTATAATTTCGTTTCGTTATCAATCCGAATGCGTTCTATCACTTGTGCACTGCACTGGTTCTGGTTTTTGCAGCGTAATTATATTTAATAATTAGAACACGACCTATTAGTGCATCTATACTATATTCGTGTCTTATAAATAATTGTATGTGAAAAATGATTGCCGTTTCTCTATATATGGATAAATCTATGCAAAATATATCTTAATTTTTCTCTATACGTCATTTTCATTTTCTATTTAAGTAGGTCAACATATTCAGATATTTTGGAGGGCGGCAAATTAAAGCACCGGCCCACCCTGAGCGGCACGAACTCAAGCTACGCCCTTTACCTCATGAAGTTAATCATTACACTTCTTATGAGCACCTCGAATTATGTAATGCTAATACTATTTCCGATTTTTTTTTTTTTTTGTTGTTGTATTTGTCAGTTCCTTACAGGTTTACATCCAGTTTTATATAAATTTAAAAAGTTTAAGTATACTGATCTTATGAAGATATGTCTTTCTTCTTTATTATGAAACTAGCACAACGAAAAGCCCGTTTAGTAAAACAGGATTAATGGTACCATGGTAAGTCCGCCTGTTTTGATTACGACCTGCATTTATGAACGTCTGGTCACTGGATGTGCCAAACCTTACATGTCACTTTCTTTGGGCTTCTTAGTGTCTTTCTTCGTCTGACATTCCTGCTTTGTTGCGGACGGCGTGACGCCCAGACGCACAAACGCATGCGACACAGTTCTTTACTATCTGACGTCGGTTACTTGACACTGTTCTACGACATTACTCTTCTTATTCTTGTGGATGCCGGACAACATTACGCTCGGCAAAGGCACGGACGTCAGACGTCTTATCACTTTATGTATTCAGAGATGTCTTGGTTACGCCTTTGCCTACTAATGATCACACAACTGGAAAGCGTCTAGCTGTTTGCAGGAACAATCTTTGTACTTATACAAATATATGTGCTTATAAACTTTCAGGATAACAACCAAAGCATACAAGTCTAAGTCTTTTACAACAAACAGCAGTAAAGCTGGATTAAGAAATACAAAAGTGAGCTTGTAATGGGAGAACAGGTTCAGCTGTTCTCCCAGCTCCTCTTTGAATATTAGTGGTAAAAGAAAACACCATTTAGAGCAGGGGTTCTCAAACAGGTCCTGGGGACCCCCTGTGGCTGCAGGTTTTTGTTCCAATCAGCTTCTGTTTTTAATTGGACTCCTGGGCTTATTAAGTGAACTGTTATTTCTCAGATTCCCTGAATTAGAAAACTAAGTTTGATTAAAATAAAAAAATATATATTAAAATGTACAAAGCAGTTATATGGGAAAAATCTTTAACAATATTTTCATCTTTCATTCTATTTTTCCAGGTATTCTAATTATTTAATTAATCCAATGTGGGTCTGACACTAAAGTACTTGCAGCCTTTCGTGATTCAGTGTTGTTTGGCTGGGTGTCTGCGCTGCTTGATTTTAATTGTCATTAATAAGATACAATGAAGGGGAAAACTACACAGAGAAAGGGCAAAATACAATGAAAAGAGAGTTAAGCATTTAAATCCATAGCAAAAACAGAAATATTTCTAAGTTTCTTATAAATGTAAAAATAATACTGCTGTACTTTTCTGAATGTAGAATAAGAGAATAGAAAAAATACCAGCTAATTAAATGAGATCAGTGTTGTTGTCACTGATTATGAATCTGGTTGGAACAAAAACCTGATGCCACAATGGGCCCCCAGGACCAACATTGAGAACCCCTGATTTAGAGCAGCTAAGACCCAGTATCCATTAAGACAGTGAAGCCCCCTCTACACCTGGCAGTGTGTATTTTCGATGATCCCCTTATGATCGGATACAACTAGAAAAACCAGGCGCATTTGTGATCAGAACACCGAGACCTCATTCAGAAGTGGTCTGAAATGGATAACAACCCCTTTTAACATGAGTGCAAACACAACTGTGTTTGATATTCGCATACAGCAGCCATGTAACGAGAAGATGATTATATTTTGTGTGCCAAAGGTGATATCAACTTCCTATTCAGCCAAACTGTAGAAACTACAAATGCATATTAATACCAGACATAATTTAGATAGGAATACTAACCAGACATAAAATGTAATGTAGAAGGGTCTTCAACAATTATAAGTGAGCCTGCCATTCATTAGAATAAAGGTGTTTAAAATCAGTAAGCAGAAAAAGAGATGTGCCAGAGTCATTCAAAAGTTTCATATTTTCACTTCACTTTATGAACTTCTTCAATGAGAAAATTAAAAATATAAGATCCCAGATCTCAGCATCACAGTACAAACCAAATACTAGCTTAGCAGACCCTGTCGCACATTGCATTCAGCACTTTAATAATTTTAATCCTTTAACTCACCAGGAAGTCTTAACTTTAATTACTAAAATGAAGCCCACTACTTGTTCCCTAGATCCAGTGCCAACAAAACTAGTAAAAGTGCAATGGATGTTCTTGCAGCGCCTATTTTAACCATTATCAATAGTTCATTACTGCATGGCACCATACCAGATGCACTAAAAGTGTCAGTCATTAAACCTTTACTTAAAAAGTCAGACCTAGACCCACACATACTAAATAACTATAGGCCTATTTCAAATTTACCATTTCTCTCTAAAATACTAGAGAAAGTAGTCGCCAGTCAGCTTCAGTCACATCTTACGCATTACAATTTATTTGAGAAATTCCAGTCTGGCTTTCGCACTGGTCATAGTACAGAAACGGCACTAACACGGGTTGTAAATGACATTCTGATATCCTCTGATGAAGGAAATTCCACTGTAATTATGTTATTGGACTTAAGTGCAGCATTTGACACCATTGACCATTCTATTTTACTGCACAGGCTAGAAAACGATGTTGGGCTTACAGACCCCGTGCTCGCTTGGTTTAGTTCTTATTTATCAAATCGATTCCAGTATGTACAGAAATGTGCTGACAGTACTCCATCATTATACACAGAAGTTCAATATGGTGTCCGCAGGGCTCAGTACTGGACCTTTACTGTTTTCACTTTACATGCTTCCACTGGGATCTCTCATTAGGAAACATAATGTTAATTATCACTCGTATGCAGATGACACCCAGTTATACCTTTCATTTAAATCAAATGAAGTTTCTCCGATGTTGTCTTTAATTAGTTGTGTTAGTGAATTAAAGGAATGGATGAATGAGAACTACTTGTCTTTAAATACAGATAAAACAGAGATGTTAATTGTTGGAGGGAATGGCGCTGATCACAGCAATATTTTGTGTCATTTAACTCAGTTGGAATCCCAATTAATTTTACTGAATCAGCCCGCAATCTAGGAGTTATCTTTGACTCTAGCATGTCATTTAAAGCATATTACAAAGTCGTCCAAAACATGTTTTTCCATCTTAAAAATATTAGGAAATTAAGGCTTTCTAAATAAACAGGATTGTGAGAAATTAATTCATGCATTTATCTCTAGTAGGATTGACTACTGCAATGCGGTGTTCACTGGCTGTTCAAACTGTTCTCTATACAGCCTCCAGGTAATCCAAAATGCGCTGCAAGAATTATTACAAGAACAAGAAAATATGAACACATAACCCCAGTTCTTAAATCTTTACACTGGCTCCCAGTTAAGTTCAGGGCAGATTTCAAAATCCTCCTTTTAACATATAAAGCATTAAATGGCCAAGGTCCGCTTACTTGTCTGAACTTATCATGACTTACAAACCTGAGCACATTAAGATCTCAAGATGCGGTCTGCTTAGGATTCCAAGGATTAATAAAATAACAGTGGGAGGTCGAGCTTTTAGTTACAGGGCCCCTAAACTGTGGAATGGTCTTCCTGCTTCCATAAGAGATGCCCCTTCAGTCTCAGCCTTTAAATCCCGGCTGAAGACTCACTACTTCAGTTTAGCATATCCTGACTAGAGCTGCTGATTAACTGTACATACTGCATCTCTGTTGTTAGTCATTAGCACTATAACATAAGTAACATGATAATTATATTTGAATACTAACCCTCACCTATTCTGTTTCTTTTCTCGGTACCCAAATGTGGCATTGGTGCCACGCCCACCTGCCAAGTTGTTTGCCTGCCTATGGTAAAGTCATCCCTGATGGAGGATCACAGGAATCATGGGAAAGAGGGTCCTTTCATGAGCAACGTTTCAGCCGTGGCATGGCCAAATGGGGAGGCAGCTAGATGGATGAGGTCTCCAGGACTCTAAAAATATCCAAACCTAATTATGTCATATCATCTACTGTTAAACCGTAATTCTAAAATTTTTATTATTATGCTGTCTTAAGGAATTGTTCTGTTCTGTGGTATTGTATTGACCCCCTACTTTTGACACCCACTGCACGCCCAACCTACCTGGAAAGGGGTCTCTCTTTGAACTGCCTTTCCGAGGTTTCTTCCATTTTCCTACAAGGTTTTATTGGGAGTTTTTTCTTGTCTTCTCAGAGAGTCAAGGCTGGGGGGCTGTCAAAAGGCAGGGCCTGTTAAAGCCCATTGCGGCACTTCCTGTGTGATTTTGGGCTATACAAAAATAAACTGTAAACTGTATATTTATTTTACAATGAACACTGCCTGCTAAGACTGGTAGCCTAGTTCTCGATTAAAGGTTTTCCCCCTTGTAGAAGACACTGTTGGAGATGATATAGAAGTAATTAAATGCTGGCAGTGCTTATACCATGGAAAACATGAACATATGGATTCAACTTATTTTCACAAGTTTTATTATGGCATTGTGCCTGCGGGACTTTATACTGTGTGTGTGTGCATTAGTCAACAAGAGCAAAGTCCCAGTACATGGATGGATGCTTTCAGTCAGTTTAATAGGAACCACACATTACAGATTTATAAATGATCGCCACTGTGTGTACCTATGCCACTGGACAGCTGGATATGACTTTCTACTGTTCATTTAAAAAGTGTGTTTTTACTTGGGGGACGGCTAATATATTTATCCAAATTTTTGTGACGCAACACCAATCTGAACTTGCACCCATTAGGCGGTTCAATAACAGTAATGTCACACAATTACTTTCTTCACCGTGGCCTCATAGTTTGAAACATTCTTGAAACAAGTACACCCCCACCAACCCCATCAATCAAGTAAAGTAATAGAATATCGATCAACTAAACTCAACTAAAAAAATAAGAGAATAAATACTGATCACTGAAAACCTGCAATAAGCCATAATGTACTGAAGTCTCCCACTCTATCACACTGCCCCACAGATCTATTCAGTTTCTACATCCATCACCGAACCATTCACCACTTTATTAAAAAAATAACAAACCATAATGCAATATTTTTCAAACCCAATTTAGGGTCACAAGGAATCGGAGTCTGTCTTGATAGCATAAGGAACCAGCCCAGCACACTGGACCCAGACGCACATACACCCACAGTGCAAAACGATGACTCGAAGGCTTATTCTGAGACACCATTTTCAGGAATTTTATTATCCCTGCTTGATAGATAGATAAATATGAAAGGCAACATATGATTGATAGATAGATAGATAGATAGATAGATAGATAGATAGATAGATAATACTTGATTAGTCCCCATTATACTCAGTTATCCTTAATCCATCTGAATTAATGGTTGCCTGTGAGATCAGTTTTGTTATTTCTGTCATGCATAACTACTGCCTCATTTTCAAAACTGCTCTTTACATATTAAAATAAAAATAAAGAATTGACTGCCAAGCTAAGCATTCGATAAGTTTACATGGACAGGGCAAAAAAGTGTGACTAGCATCGCTTGCAGAATTCATGCAGGTTTAACCTTGCAAACCAAAACTCCTCCCTACTATATAATACAACAATTTTACTGCAGAATGTACTGAAGAAATACTAATGAAATCTAACCTAGAATAAAATAACATTAAATTAATTCTTAGATCAGCTCTCTAACATTTCGAAATCACATCATATTTCAGACGAGGAATCTCAGATGCTGACCACGGGTTCATCTCTCTCTCTCTCTCCTGTTTCTTGAAGTAATATAATTTGCATGTTGACTGAAGGAATGCACCTCTGGAAAACTGTGTTAAGACAGGCATGAATGCCACTCTATGTGGCGCTACATGCCATTCCGCCCGAATACAAATAGGATGATTCCCACGAAAAGACAACTTATCACAAAAACCTAAAAAGATCCAGTTAGGTGCTTCCTCCGCGTGCTCTAACCCTTACACGGTTACAGATGTTCTTACTCTTCTCCACCACCCCCGACATTGTACCCGATGACAGGGTGTTATGGGCAGTCTTAACAATCTAACGTTCGGATCAATCAAGGTAACGCACAGCCCTGACAGGCTTCCTGGACAGGGTAAGGCGCTGTCCGAGGGCAGCATTCAGCAACAGGTAATCACGATCTTTCCAACCTGCAAGAAATCATTTACCTCTGAGTCCTTCCTCTGATTTCGAATGAATTCTCCTCTGCTTTTGTTGGGTAGCATGGATCTCTGTTTGTTGTTGACAATTAGTCCTACGCCTCCTCCAGCTTCCATCTTCCTTTTTTTTTCTTTTAATTCAACGCAAACCGTGACCCCTGCATCTCGCGAGACGAGAATACAATGACCGCGGAAGTGAAGGCGCCGGCGTTTCCGCATTAGACAAGAAGGACTTCGCTAGGGAGCGACAGTTGCATTAATCGGGTCGTTTTTGTTTACTGAAGTTTATTTATTTATATTTTAAACAACTTGTAATAAAAATCAATAATGTAAATTATAAATAAAACTTTATGGAGTGCTTTGCTGTTAACTTCACGATTGCATATGTCTCGTTTTAGAGCTGTGCGGTTGGTCTCTTTACAGATTTTTACATTTCTCCCGTTTACTTCAACGTAACCAAATAATTTGCACGTAGAATTAAAATGGGACTGACTTGATGGAGGTCGTTCTGCGTGTTCATTGATGTACTGGCGTCTCTTCCATGTGCTGGTATCCGCAAAATTGTAATGAAAAAGTAAGTCGGCACAATTCTTTTTAATTATAATTCAAGTTATGTGCGAATACATGATTAACTTAAATTTAATAAAATCTGCACATGTTTGTATAGCTATTTTATATATCGTAAACGAAACACATCATCACATAGTAATCATAAACTCACTATTGAGTCGGGTAGTTCAAGCGGAAACATCAGCAGCTTCGATTAAATTTTCGGGCCGTAACAGTAAAACAAGTCACCTGAAACAGACGCGTGCTTTGTATGGTGGCCTTTTGTCTGCACAAATGCAATCCGAGTTTTCGCTTTTAATTCTCTTTCTTAAAAACGAACAATTCGCTTCCATATTATTGCCGAATGCAGGTGAAGAATGGCCCAATGTGATTTGTCTTGATGTAAGCCTTTGCATTAACAAAAGGGTAAGTTTTAGACAGGGTAGATATTTATCCATTGCATAAAGTTTATAAACCTTAACCGTTGAGGTTTAATTGAGTATTTATTGTTCCCGTTGATGAAGTTCAGGATTGTAGGGACTCTTATTAGGGCAGGTACCAACCCTGGATACAGGGCTGCTGTTGTATCCAGTTCCGCCCCTCCTTGGCAAAACTGTCAATCAAACTGATGAGGGCTTCCATAGAAGTCAATCGTAGGCCACGCCCTGCCCTGCGGATAATTGCAAGGTCCAAATTCTGTTGGCTCTACCATTAAGTCAAGGTAGGTAGTTGCCTAGAGAATCAAAACTGTGGGGGTGGTGGCTTCATTATTTTAAACAATACAAACCGACTTATGAACAACTTGGGTTCAGTACAACTGGTAGATTCCCAATTACTTTATTATATTATTTTCATGTACTGCCAATGTTTGCTGTTAACATCTGATAACCTACCTGAATCATTTACAGGTGGTCTTCCAAATCTCACCTTGCTTGGCACTCACAGATACTTCCTTTACATGGAATATGTTTTAGTTTTGTTTTCATAGGGGTCAGCTTGGCATAAACATGTTGGAGGGCCATAGGCTACAACATAGATAATAATCCAACAGTAACAATACTACTACTAAAGTGCCATGACCTGGTGTTATATTTATAGTCTAAGGTGTACACAATTGAGAGGAAAGGAGACAGGACTGTTCCTTGTGGTCCTCCGTATCAAAAACACAGTCCTTGAGTCTCACAAACTTCGTTCTGTCTGACAGTCCATTATCAATGAAAATATAGAATCATCCACCTTCTTATCTCTGAGTTTACCTCTTAACAGGGATGGCTGGATAGTGTTGAAGATGCTTGAGAAACCAAAAAACATCCTCACAGTGCTGACAGCTTTGTCCAGGTGACCATAAGCTTTGTGGAGCAGGTAGATAATTGCATCCTCCACTCCACTCTTTGTCCAATAGGCAAACTACAGTGGGTTCAGGTGGTCTACCACAAAAGGTCTCGTGTTGTCCTGGATCAGCCTCTCAAAGGTCTTTATGATGTGAAGCTTTAAGTGGCATTTGTCTGTAGTTCTTAGGTGAAGAGGCACCCGCTTTCTTTGGAACAGGAACAATGCAGGATGTTTTCCACAGTAATGATAGTTCTTCGAGTGTGATGTTAGCACATACCAAAATCCAATTTAGTGTTCCTAATGAAACTAATGCATGTAAGATGAAAGGTGACCCAGAAAGATTCTTAAAATTGTTGTAGTAAGAATGCAGTCAAATAGGAGGTGAGCCACACTATATTTCCAAAACTATTAGGACGCCTGCCTTTACACACACACATGAACTTTAATGACATCCCATTCTTAATACATAGACTTTAATATGGAGTTGGCCCACCCTTTGCAGCTTCAGCTCTTCTGTGAAAGTTTTCCTCGAGGTCTAGGAGTGTGTTTAGATGATCATTCTTCCAGGAGAGCATTTGTGAGGTCAGGCACCGATGTTGGACAAGAAGACCTGGCTTGCAGTCTCTGCACTAATACACCCCAGAGGTGTTCTGTCGGGTTGAGGTCAGGGCTTTGTGCAGGCCAGTCAAGTTCCTCCACACCAGATTCGCTCATCCATTTCTTTATAAACCTTGCTTTATGCACTGGTGTGCAGTCATGTTGCCATCCGCAAACTGTTCCCACAAATTTGGGAGCATAAAATTGTTCATAATGGCTTTGTATGCTGAAGGATTAAGAGTTCCTTTCACTGGAACTAAGGGGCCAACCCCAACCCCTGAAAAACAACCCCACATCATAATCCCCCCTCCACCAAATTGTACACTTGGCACAATGCAGTCAGGCAAGTACCATTCTCCTGGCAACCACCAAACCCAGACTCATCCATCAGATTACCAGACAGAGAAGCGTGATCTGTCACTCCAGAGGACATGTCTCCACTGCTCTAAAGTCCAGTGGTGGTGTGCTTTACACCACTGCATCCGACACTTTGCATTGCACTTTGTGATGTAAGGCTTGGACGCAGCTGCTTAGTCAATGGAAACCCATTCCATGAAGCTCTCTCTCTATGCACTGTTCTTGGCCTTATTGACTCTGCAGAAAGTTGGCGACTTCTGCACACTGTGTGCCTCAGCGTGCGCTGTCCTCGCTCTGTGATTTTTCGTGGCCCACCACTTCATGGCCGAGTTGCTGTTGTTCCTAATTGCTTCCACATTGTTATAATACCAGTAACAGCTGACCGTAGAATATTTAGTAGCGAGGAAATTTCACAAATGGACTTATTGCACAGGTTGCATCCTATCACGGTATCACGCTTGAATTCCCTGAGCTCCTCAGAGCGACCCATTCTTTCACAAATGTTTGTAGAAGCAGTCTGCATGCCTAGGTGCTTGAGTTTATACACCTGTGGGCATGGAAGTGATTGGAACACCGGAATTCAATGATTTGGACGGGGGTCCCATTTGGCAATATAGTGTATGTATATTTATATATAAACTGCTCAAAAAAATTAAAGGAACACTTTGAAAACACATCAGATCTCAATGGGAAAAAGAAATCCTCCTGGATATCTATACTGATATAGACTGGGTAATGTGTTAGGAACGAAAGGATGCCACATCGTTTGATGGAAATGAAAATGATCAACCTACAGAGCCCTGAATTCAAAGACGCCCCAAAAGTCAAAGTGAAAAAATTATGTGGCAGGCTAGTCCATTTTGCCAAAATTTAATTGCAGCAACTCAAAATTGTACGCAGCACTTTGTATGGCCCCTGTGTTCTTGTATACATGCCTGACAACATCGGTGCATGCTTCTAATGAGATGACAGATGGTGTTGTGGGGGATCTCCTCCCAGATCTCGACCAGGGCATCACTGAGCTCCTGGACAGTCTGAGGTGCAACCTGGTGGCATTGGATGGACCAAAACATAATGTCCCAAAGGTGTTCTATTGGATTTAGGTCAGGAAAGTGTGGAGGCCAGTCAATGGTATCAATTCCTTCATCCTCCAGGAACTGCCTGCATACTCTCACCACATGAGGCCAGGAATTGTTGTGCACCAGGAGCCATTGTACCAGCATAGGGTCTGACAATGGGTCCAAGAATTTCATCCTGATACCTAATGGCAGCCAAGGTGCCTTTGTCAAGCCTGTAGCGGTCTGTGTGACCCTCCATGGATATGCCTCCCCAGACAATCATTAACCCACCACCAAAGTGCTCATGCTGAATGATGTTACAGGCAGCATAATGTTCTCCATGGCTTCTCCAGACCCTTTCACTTCTGTCACGTGCTCAGGGTGAACCTTCTCTCATCTGTGAAAAGCACAGGGCACCAGTGGTGCATCTGCCAATTCTGGTATTCTATGGCGAATGCCAATCGAGCTGCATGCTGCTGGGCAGTGAGCTCAGGGCCCATTAGAGGACATGGGGCCCTTGGGTCACCCTCATGAAGTCTTTCTGGTTGTTTGGTCAGAGACATTCACACCAGTGGCCTGTTGGAGGTCATTTTGAAGGGCTCTGACAGTGCTCATCCTGTTCTGCTTTTCCCAAAGGAGCAGATACCGGTCCTGCTAATGGGTTAAGAACCTTCTATGGCCCTGTCTAGCTCTTCTACAGTAACTGCTTGTCTCCTGGAATCTCGTCCATGCCCTTGAGACTGTCCTAGAAGACACAGCAAACCTTCTGGCAATGGCACGTATTGATGTGCCATTCTGGAGAAGTTGGACTACCTGTGCAACTTCTGTAGGGTCCAGGTATCACCTCATGGTACCAGTAGTGACACTGACTGTAGCCAAATGTGAAACTAGTGAAAAACAGTCAGAAAAGAGGAGGAGGGAAAAATGTCAGTGGCCGCCACCTGTTAAACTATTCCTGTTTTGGGGATCCATCTCATTGTTGCCCCTCTACTGCACCTGTTGTTAATTTCATTAACACCAAAGCAGCTGAAACTGATTAACAACCTCCTCTGCTACTTAACTGACCAGATCAGTATCCCAGAAATTTCATTGACTTGATGCTATACTCTCATTAAAAAATGTTCCTTTAATTTTTTTGAGTAGTATATATATATATATATATGGATTGCAAAATAGCAAATGCTTTGAACTTGCACTTTGTTGAAGGTTATACGTGTGAAGAAGTCAATAATTTCACAAAAGTGTCAGGGACTACCATGGAGGCACTTCATGACTTGGTCATTGTAGAGGGAGAACTACTTAAACAGGCTTAAATCAATCAAATCACCAGGACCAGATAACATTTACCCTGGAGTGCTTAAGGAAGTTAAGAAGTTCATACATAGATCCTTGATGCCTACTTTTTTAAAAATCTCTACACAATGAGGAAATTCCCAAAGACAGGTGGCTATCAAACAGGTGATCGGTCTGATCCAAGTAACGATAAACCAGTGCACCTCTGGTAAATCAGCAAAGAAATGATTAAAGAAAGGGTCGAGCAGCACATGAACTCATGAAGGGGAAGGTTATGTTTGACTAATCTGATGGAATTAAATGAGGAAACAACAAAAATAAACAGAAGTGCATATGAAATTATTTATCTTGAAGGTTAGTGGTCAAACTAAATGAAAGGGGGGATTCATGGTGCAAGCTGCAGGTGGATACAAAATTGGCTCAAATACAAGAAGAAAAGGATTATTGTGAGCAGACTTTTTCAAAATTACTTAATGTTAAATGTGGTGTTCCTCACTGCTGAGGCTGTTGCTCTTTTTAATCTACATTGCCACACACGTGGACTTGGGAGACAACTTTAGGGCTTGCTGAATAGTAATTTCACCCCAAGTTGAGGTTTGACGCTGTCACCTATTGCCTGTCCTCTTCCTCTAACTGCAGATCTGAAGATGGATGGTGTGATGAGATTTGACGTCACTTCCAGTTTTCAGTTGCTTTATAACCCACTTCACCACCATCTTTAGTCAGTCTTAGTTTGGACTTGCATCTAGAAGGATGTTGCCTCGACTAAGTGTCAAACGTTTTTCTTTTTTTTTTACCAGTTTTATGGGGATCCCATCTCGTGCTCCAAACCTTTATGATTCTATTGTGTTTTTACTTACACCATAAATAATCTAGCTAGCAATATAATCAGTAAGCTAGTGAAGTTTGCAGATGATTGCATCTACTAAGTAGTAGGGTAGATAGTGCAGAACCAAATAAATTGTTACCAAGAGACTTGGATAGATTTGTGGCAGATAAAATGTTTATGTAAGTAAATGTATTACATGTAAGAAAGTAAAATGTCATGTTTGAATACACAATGGGAGATCTGAAACTTAAAACTACACCTTATAAGAAGAATCTGGGAGACACTGTGGACTCAAAACCATCTACATATTGTGTGCAGTACAAGTCAAAAGAGGCTATACTGTATCCCAGTGAGTCCTCATGTAGAGTTCTGTGTAAATTGATGGTCTCCATCTTACAAAATATACACAGCAGTGCTGGAGAAGCCAAGAGACAAGTGACTAGGCTGATTCCAGGACTGAGAGTTACATGCTACGAGGAGAGTTGAATCATTTAAATTTAAGAAAATGGAGATTAAGAGGGGACATACATATAGTGTTTAATATTATGAAAGGGATTAATACAGCAGATCCCAGTTGTTACTTCATCAATAAATTCTTCATGAAGAACACAGGGAAACAGAGTGTGATTAAGAACAAAGGTCACACAATGTTAGAAAGTGGTCCTTTATTTAAAGAACCATAGACACATGGAATAAAACTATCAAGTAGTATGATGGAAGGCAGAGACCTTCAAATGTCGACCTGATGCTGTTTTTGGACAATCTAAGTGAGCAGGGTGAGCTCAATTGCCTGTTCTTATCACTGTTGTTTTAATGTTGGCAAGAAAATGGCCAATCCTGAATGAATTCTGTGGGGATGCTGCTACATCTTGGTGATTTGCCTTGAATGAACACATGATTGGTTGCTCGCATAGAGCACTAGAGGAGGAATGTTGGTAACAAGACAGAGGTGAAGTGGGAGGTTCAACAACTACATCAGGTAATGACAGAGACACAGAAACTCCTCTACTTAGGATCTTTTCACAGAATGAACATTTCAAACATCTCATACAGACAACACCTCTGTTGTACTAACCTGGTTGTTCAGTTTTTATAAGCAATCATTCAAATTATTATAAGAGATCATTCAAAAGGATAAAGATGCTAAAAATAACTACAACAGCACAATTTAGTTTGAAATTTTTTAATTTTCAGTGAACCCAAATTATATTCTTCCCCTTCACTGAGAGAACCTGTTGAACCCTTTAAAGGACAAACTGATTTTAATTTTAGTAATAGACGCACATCTGGAATGGGGCCAGCTTTGCAGATTCTTGGTTGTGTCACTGTGAACCTCCACATTGTGCCTTTTCTTTTTTTTTTTTGTTAATCATTGACTACTCTTCAGTTCATTTAACCGATTTGATGTGTTTTGGCAGGTTTTCTAAGGACATTTGTTTCCCCGCTTACTCCAAAGTCACTCAAGCAGGGTGGTGGCTCCTTCAAATGCAGATTTTCACCCAAGTCAAACTGCGACTGTAGGCTGAAGCAGGATCTTCACATGTATTTGCCCTCATTTACTGTAACCTCTTACCCTGAGATTTTGTCATTGTGGGGTCCAAGGGTGACCCTGTTCATACTCTTTATTAAGTCCACCTGAACAAAAGGTCAAACAAATCCCTGCTCTAGTCCTTAAATGTGACAGTTTATAGCTAAGACAGGTCAAACAAATCCCTGCTCTAGTCCTTAAATGTGACAGTTTATAGCTAAGACCTCGGGCAATGAGACAGAGCACTAAAACAAGTAGAAAAGAAAGTTCATTTATAGATGAGTACAAGTTCAACTTATGGTTTCTGATTATGACAAAAATGTAAATAAGCAGAGTGAATTACATGCTGGTAAAATAATACAATCTAAATAGAAGTTCACCTTGAGTCCGTATGCTTAGTACCAGGTGGGCTCTCTACCATTTTACTCACCTGTGGGGTCCTAAGGTGACCCCATTTTTTCTTTCAGACTCTACAATGTGGACCTTAACCGAATGCCCCATCTCATACTCGTACCATACTGTCAGGATTGACTGCTATTGTAATTAAATACTTCCCCCTTTCTTTCATATTTATAATCCCAGGCAACTAGATGGTACCAGAACAAACAGGAGACAATGTTACAAACTTGTTAACGTTTTAGAGAGGTTACGTCCTAAATAATAATTGTCAGCACATGAGGGCGCCAGAGAGCGCCAAACCACAGAACCAGTAATACAGCACATGTTAATAGAATAAAATAATGGATTTTTAATTCTCCATCTAGGCACTTTTCCCCAGTATTCTCCCAACAACAAGCTACAAGTATGCAATAAATATTCAATAATCCACAATTCTTCCTCCTTTTCTACTACCTCCATTGAGTTTCACCCGCTGCCTCTCAACTCTGACTCTCCCATGTGTGGAAGCTGGCTTTCTTTTATGCCAGCCCTGGGAATGCTTCTGGTGCCATTCTGTCTTTTCTTGGAAGCACTACCAAGCCATATACAATGTAGGGTGGTCCTCCTCCTACAGCATCGTGTACCCCTACGGGGCTGCACTTCTGGACTCCATTTCCCTAGCACCCCTGCAGGTGTCCCAACTGGGTTTTCATACAAGGAACACTGCCACCTAGCTCATGGCAGATAGGACCACTCCCAAGTTCTAGCTTCCACTGATCTATCCATCATTTTATATCGAATGGGAACAGAGCTATCTTTATGCCCTACTGGTCAATCCATCCACTGTTCCTCTCGGGCCTCCCGTCCAGTTAATTGTGCATCCTCTGATACAGCCAGGATGCCTGTTCTCCTCCTACATAATCCAATTGCAATGAGCATTGCAAAATCATACAACCAGAATAACAGGCTACCAGGTGGGTCTCTGTCATATGTTAATTGGTCTTGGGTCCAGAGTGGTCCACAATGGCCAGGCAACATGACCCATCTGAATAGAGCCGCAGAAAGAGAGAGAAAGGATCATTGTTAGCCTGTCCTTATGCTTGTCATGACCTGGGAGTCTAAAAGCACTAAAGATTTTCAATGTACATTTCCAATACTGCCCACTAGATGGGGATATTACTACCAAATCCCAGCAAATCACAAGGACAAGCACCGAATTGTTATGGAATAAAAGGGTGTAGTACTAGGGTGTTATACCGTGTTAGCCATTATGAATGTAGAGAAAAGCCAAGCAAAATGACACCTTTTATTGGCTAACTAAAAAGATTACAATATGCAAGCTTTCAAGGCAACTCAGGCCCTTGCATTGCATATTGTAATCTTTTTAGTTAGCCAATAAAAGGTGTCATTTTGCTTGGCTTTTCTATAAATAAAAGGGTTAAATTCACAAAGGGCTCTGTAAATAGAAGAAGCTCTGTAAAGCACACTAGGCAAAAAGAAGTTGACAGCAAGAACAATCCAAGACAAACAATTCCCAATACAAAATCCCAAAGAATAATGTACATAATCAACAATATCATACATCATGAGCATGTATTCATTCAAGGGAAATCACAAAGATTTAGCAGTATCCCCACAGAATTCATTCAAGATTAGCTATTTTCTTGCCAATTGCCTATGCGATGTTGTAGTGCGGGGCCAACTGCCCTGGTTCATTCAGCATGACTCAGACCCCATTTTATCTAAAGCTTTGTTCCTGCATCATCTCCAGGTCAGACAAACATGAAAGAAAGGATGCAATGCTCAGGTAATTAAGTCATAAACTGCTCTCTAGTGCCTGATTTTTTTTCCAGAGTCATAAACGTCCTTTACAGTCCAGCTTCTCTTCATGGGGAATGAGCACATAGAATGTAAAGTGTCCCTCACCCTCCCCTCCACAGAGTGCTTATAGCAGCACTTAGCACTCCTAAAAACTCTGAACTTGCTATCTTTTTTTTTTTAAAACTTTTCACACACATACATTGTATATACATATACCATACACACACCTCAAAAATTTAAGGAAACATTCAAATCACACTTGGATTTCGGAGAACAAAATCCTGAAGTAGACAATCTATACTGTGTAATTTTGTTAGGAACAAAATTTAACAACAGTCAATAGAAACCAAAACCATCAACCCAGTAAGGTCTGGACTCAACATCAAACTGAAAATATATATACTCGGGGACATTTTAAGGGATCAGATCATTTCCCACCGGAAAGCTAGGGGGTCTTGTCAACTGATGCCTTTTCTCTTCTTCTCTCTGTAGACCAAAGATTGACAACCATGACATTGCTGATGTCACTTCTGGTGTCCGTCTCCCTGGATCCACCTCCTCCTGCCAGGAGTCAATAATACCATCTTGAGCAGTCTGTTTTGAACACATGCGTCAATACAATGTTTTCTTTTTGATGCATCAATACCCACTTTTTTTTATAATATAAGGGTTTGGCCTTCAGGTGCCCCAAAGATTCATCCTCTTTTCTCATTTTATTAAAGTGGCACACTCAGCAGGATTTAACGACCATTGTTGAGGATGGAGAGACAAGAGGAAATTAGCCAGTTACATGCCATGATGGCACAAATTGGGGCTCAAAAGGTCCATGTAGAGGAGCAACAGACACAGCTTGCTGAGGCACATAATTAAACCTCTCTACAACAGGAACGATTGCTGGTCCATCCCAGTTGTTGCTTCTATTACACTCAGATGACGATATTGAGAATTTTTTCTAGTGTATGAATGCATCACTGCCCATCATCAGTGACAGCATGCGGAATGGGCACATGTACTGGCACAGGTTTTGAGGGGCCTATTATTATTTTGATGAGCAGGCTGCTGGTGAATATGACCAACTAAAAGTAGAGGCTTTAATCCCTCATCTAGTCCCATAGTCCTGGTCTCTAAGCCCAAAGAGAGCTGGCGCTTTTGCAGTGACTTTCATCAACTTTATCAATAACAGGAGCAGCTGAAAGAAGAATAATAATAATCAAGTCTGCCAGTTCAATGCATATCTGATGCTGCGAGTGGACAGACTCCTCAAGTAACTCGATAAGGTTCAATATTTGACCACACTTGATACGACGAAAGTGTACTGGCAAATTCCTTTAACAGAATTTGCCAAGGTAAAGACTGCATTCAGCAACCCTAGCAGCCATTGGCAGTATCATGTTCTCCCATTTGGGTTGCATGTGGCTTCTGTGATTTTACAGTATCTGGTGGATAGAGTGCTGCGGTTGCACAATGCTTATAGTGTCCCTTTACATGGATAACATTGTCATTGATTCAGCACATTTGAGGAAAACATTCTATTTGCTCCTGGCACTAAGCAAAGTTGGCATATGCATCAAAACAAAGAAATGTTTCTTCGGATTGACCGAAGTCAAATATTTAGGCTACTTGGTGGGCCGGGGCATCATTCATCCACAATGCACCAAAATGAGCTGCCACCATGAACTGGCCCCATCTGAAGAACAAGAAGCAGGTGCAAGCTTTCATAGAAGTAGTAGGCTACTACCGCCAGTTTGTTGCTCATTTTCCTGAGAAAGCAGACCTTACGAAGAAGAGGGCTCCTAACATGGTAGTATAGGATGTTAAAACAGGCAAAGGTAAAACATTTAGTGACTTAAAACGGGTGTTTATGTCAGTACTGGTGTTGATCACACTTTTCTTGTGCTTTTATCTTACTACCTCCTAGGACATGAGTTCACTCTGGTGACCCTACTGTGGAATCCTTGTGTGACCTGGTGGTTCTTGGATCTGCAACCTTTTTGGTTCAAAGTCCTTCATTGTTGGGGCTCACTCCATACCAATGCTGATTTACTTTCCCAGGTTCATGACAGGTCTGGTGATGTCACTTCTGGTGTCCGACTCCCTATATTCACTTCTTCCTGCCAGGAGCCAATAATACCAGAAGTTCTGCCATCTTGAGGAGTGTGTTTTGAAGTGTTAAAATCTGCATTTATATATATATATATATATATATATATATATATATATATATATATATATATATATATATATATGTCCCATTTAATATTAAGGGAAAATAAACAAAAGTAACTCGCTCTTGGTGTGCTTGCCCTCAATCTCTGGCCAAAAACAGGAAAAGAATCAATCCAAGTCATAGGGTCATTTTGTATCAGGAGCTCCATCTATCAGCTTGTCCTTGAGTCAAATGGTGCCTCCTTACAGGAGTCTGGTATTCTTATGGATGGGGGACCAGGAGGGACAGTGTCATGTGCTCCTGAAACAAGGCGTTGAACCCCAGCCAATGGAGGAACCCTGGCTAAAACATGACAATAGGAGGGGCAATGGGAATAAAAGCAGCATCTTGACTAAAAGATAAGTTTTTAGATTTCTGAAGTCAAAGCTACCTTTACCTATTTAAAACATACATTCCTTAGCTCCAGGAAGCTGGCAAGTGAAGCATCATTTGGTAAATTAAAACTAAATTTGTTCTCTCTGGTGAACTACAAATAGGGTTGATGAGGAACCAGAACAAACAAAAGCCTTGAAACTTCTTAAACATCCCATTTGAAGCCCAGACTGTTACTGTGTCTTGAGGAAGCACCCATATCAGAAAGGTACTTACTCATATTGTTTATTTTGCGAGATTCCACCATTTTTCCATGCATGGCAGCCTTTCACTCTTTGGATTACTGGTAACCATCTTTAACAAGGCTGAAGTTACTTGCATACTTTGATACAGATACTTTTTTCTGAGGAAACAATACATTTTCCTAAGGGTGTGCATAAATAATCTTTTATTTTACACCATCAATATGTTTGACTATGAATACAATGAAGCTTTTATCTTAGCACTAAGTCAGAGTGCACCGATGAGGCACTTCAACAGTTGGAAGATAGGATAAAAAATACATGTATTTGAAAAGAAAGCAAGGAAAACCTACAGCCTGCAGCTAGACAGTGAAGCTCAGGACAACCTGGGACTGGTGGTTGCATTGTCATGATTACATTTTATTTTCCCTTTATGTTGCACAATCCTTTCATTCTTTCACATAACAGATTTTATTTAGGAGTTTTATATTATGGAGAATTGCTTTTAATTTTTGGCATCATTTTCACTCATTCATTTTTCACATCATGCTTTTTGTTGTTCCATTGCCAGGTGATTCCTTCAATACAAAAGCCGGCACCATGTCTTTAACGTTGTCCAAGACTGTAGATAAATTCCAAAATAACTTTGACTTTTATTGTGTAGGATTATTTTGACTTCAAAATTTAGGATTACATATTTGAGTAATACGGTAAGGTATAGGAATCATTTGGTTTTGAATTCAGCAACGGCAAGCTACGAGTTTGAGATGGGTGAATTGATACTAAAGTATTGATGCTTCACAACCAGAACTTTTAATTTAAACATTGATTTTCAGATTAAAAGCATCGATATTGGAAATTTTCAATAATATGCAAGTTTATCATAAATTATTTTTAAAAAGCATTTTATGGTGAGTGCATGAGTATTAAATTAAACATGTGATATGGAGCTACTTTTCCTTCCACGATTTTCATCATCCTGCATTCACCCTGGCAGTGCTGCTTACCACAAACTAAAGCAGTGCGACTGTGTATGTGAGGCAATGGCAGAAAGAAAGCAAAGCGTTGGCTGGAGTTGTTTTACTCACTGAAGAATAATGAAGCAAAATGTGATACGTGTCGGAAGACCGAACGTTACTGCAGCAACACCACAAACCTTGTAAACCACATGGAAGTAAGTCACATTGCAGAACACAAGGAATTACAACAGAGGCAATCAGAAGAGAGCACAGACACTCAGGCTATAAAGCCTGGCACAAGGTTGCCAAAGGGCTGTAGTCTACTCTTAAAGAAGCCGTCCAGAAAGGCAGGCAGTACCCAGGTAACGTTAGTACTGAAATCCGATGTAAGGTTGTTGTAATTGTCTCTCTATTAATAATAATAAAATCCTGGGATGAGATTAGACTTTTTAGCTTGTGACGAGACATGAATTTATCAGAGATACTCTTTCACATCCCACAAGACGTGCCAAGAGATTTAACCATGCCCGGGGTCAGAAATAAAAGACAAAGAGTAGAAAACAAAAGTAGAACATCGTAAAGAATTCAAAAATGCTGGCGTAATACACATGCAGAGTAGGTTAGACATAATAAAAGTACTAATATTTGAAAGTCTCAAAAAAATAATAGTAAAGATGGCATTATTGTAAACAAATGGAAATTATTACTCGGTGAAATAACAGAAGAGTGAAAAAAGATTGAATATATTGTTCGGATTTAAACTTTAAGTTGGAGACTTGTAGATAATCTAATTCGCATTGCCATCAGGGAAAAGTAGTGTTTCTTCCCAATGAAGAGGCATATCCGCGAGAAATAAAAGATTTGTTGTTTGGTGAAAGTGAAATCCATATACCCAAGTGGCAGAGTTGCAAAGAGGCTGGCACGTAGTGCAGGCAATGGGTTTGGGGGCGGGGGGGTTTGTGGGAGATGGTGAGTGAAGTGAGCAGATTTGAACAGAAAATTATCAATTTCTGTTTTTAGTGAGGAGTACAGTACATTTATAGCTTGATAAATGAACATACTAAGAACACATTTTCAATCTTTCCATCTTTATTATGTCCATATAGCTTTACTTCATTTAGGCTGTAAAAACAATGCTAAAAGCAGTAGTCCCAAGTGTTACCCAGGAAATGTTATAGGCGCATCTTCAGCAGCCCAAGTGTTGCCCGCGCTTGTTAGTGATAACGAGCAGTAATGCTGAGGAGCCTCTCATCATCAGTGATGACAAAGTGAATCTGTCTGTTGAAACGAACAGTCAAACCCAAAGTGAGTCTGATGAATCTGAAAGTGCCACTTGCTCAGTATTTACATCATTATTATACCTTTTACACTTCTGACTGTGTACTTTTATTAGTGTTTTGCACATTTTACAGTAAAAAGTAAAAATACAATTTGTTGAGCCAAAAAATGCTGTTATTCCACATATCATTTGCAAGAACTGAACATGTGTAATAATTTCGTTAAAAAACAAGCAAAGAAGTCAGATCTCTAGCACTATATGTAAAAGTCTACTGATGAAACATCTTCAAAATGTGACTTTTTGATGTCCACTCATACTGTACGTTTTTATCTAACCGTTCTTGCAAGATGACACTCTGGCTGCATCAGTATGTGTATCGGTAATACTGGCCTCAGTATCACCCACTATTGGAATGAAAAGAAAATCAACAGCATCGGACATCACTACTATGAATGGGTCTAGTGATTAGGATTTGGTGAGACCTTCAGACTCCCCGATTCTGACCTTGACTTTATCTATTTTCCTCTCCCTGTGTCATTCCATCACTCCATGTTGGTAAATACTTGTAGAAAATGTAAAATATTGTCTACCTGTATATGCAGATGAGCCTGTTCTGTCACACAAAACTGTCATTTCTGTTAGTAATGGGGACTGTTTTTCTGTTGATGCTGGAAGGACCAAAATAACTTTCATTAGCGGCTGTTTATTGATCTTGTTAACAGCAGCAGTGCGTGCTTTAGCACAGAAATCTTACAGCTCCCATCTAAGTGCTACAAAGATAACTGGAGGGGGGTTCATAGAATCCTAAACAACTCTGCTTTTACTTCACAGGTAGAGACATTTTTCAAACTATTTTAGTTAAATGGAAATTTTTTGTTTAATGGCTACTGCCACATAGTTTGCTTGATATTCCACTACACTTCCACTTTGCACCATTTCTTGCTTTACACAGGCTTTTATTCACAGGAAAACTTGAGCCCCATCAGTTGCTTGAACACAGAGGAAAGCACACATCCTTCTCCCAGGAAAGACAGTGCCAAACAATTTGGTAAAAATAAACAACTTAACTTCAATTTCTGCTAAGAATAAGGACTTTTTAAGTTTTAGTACATATTATTTACATAAAACAATATTTTGCATTTATTTGGGGGGGTTTATAGTCCTGGAATCAAATTATAGCATTTATTGAAACTACACAGTAATTTTGGACTATGTTCCTTGGACTGTGAATACCGCTGCTATAATGCGCCTCCGGTTGCTGGAACATGTTCACACAGTTTGTGACTTTGACCTCATTAGGTTAAGGGTTAAAAGTTTGGCTTGAACAGGCATTGTTTATGTGTGTTTGCAGATACAAAACTCCTTTTTAACTATTATTATTTTCAAAAGTGTTTTTTTTTTAGGCCTTCTGGTTTTGAACTTTAACTCAAGCTTTTTGACTATGATTTTTGATTCTTGCTTTGGTCATTTTGATATTGGCAAAAGAGGAAAATGATCTACCAGTTTTGACATGCTTGATGATTTAACTACATCTTTTCTCCCAGTCCTTTTCCAAAATTCTTGTGAGAAAAATGTAGCACAACAATTTGATGCCATAAACATATTCCTATAACAAGGAAGAAATATTTTCTGAAAGTGAAACCTGCGTCACACGTCAAACCATTTAGGTGTCTTTTTGCAAACTCCACGCTGCTTCCATGTGTCTTTTGCTGAAGAGAGGCTTCTGTCTGGCCACTCTGTCAAAAAGTGCAGATTGATAGGGTGTTGCGGTGATGGTTGTCCATCTGCAACTTTCTCCCATTTACACACTGGTTCCCTGGTGCTCAACCAAAGTGACCATCGGGTTCTTGGTTTCCTCTCTTACCATGGCCCTTCTCCCATGATTGCTCAGTTTGGCCATATGGCCAGCTCCAGGAAGAGTAACAGGTGTTCCAAGATTTTTCCTTTTAAAGATTATGGAGGCCACTGTGCTCTTGGGGACCTTCAATGCTACAGGATTATTTTTGTAGCCTTCCCCAGATCTGTTTCTTGACACAATCCTGTCCCTGAGCTCTGCAGGCAATATCTTCAACCTCATAGCTTGATTTTGTTCAACTGTGACCTCCTATAGAGAGCTGTGTGCCTTTTCTAATCCTGTCCAATCAACTGAACTTACCATAGACGAACTCCAAAAAAGGTGTCACAACATCTCAATTATGATCAATAGAATGGGATTCTCCAGTGCCAAATTCACCTTAAAAACAATTATTTAGTTCTTGAACCTTCTTATTTCAGTACTTATTTGCTGGACAAATTAGCTCTTCCTGACAGCACTATGTTCAAAGCAAACTATGGATGGACACATTCACACCAACTAATTCTGATCTTGGGTTAATTTACAGTTGTCTTTAATCATATCCTGCATGTCTTAGGGATGTGGAAGTAAAAACTTCTTGGGGAAAACCCATGCATAGACAAAAATACATGAAAACTGTCCAGAATGTGATGTGACGCCTGACTCTAAAGCTGCAAGGCAGCAGTACTAGAAACTGCATTACAAGGAAAAGCAAATATATATTAATGTAACCAAGTAACAGTAACACAGTGCTGCAGCTTCACAGGCCTTCTGGTGTCCACATGCATGTACCTGACGCACCTGGGATAGGTTTCCATCCATCCATCCATCCATCCATCCATCCTCTTCCGCTTATCCGAGGTCGGGTCGCGGGGGCAGCAGCTTAAGCAGATAGGCCCAGACTTCCCTCTCCCGCCACTTCTTCCAGCTCTTCCGGAGAATCCCAAGGCGTTCCCAGGCCAGCCGGGAGACATAGTCCCTCCAGCGTGTCCTGGGTCTTCCCCGGGGCCTCCTCCCGGTTGGACGTGCCCGGAACACCTCACCAGGGAGGCGTCCAGGAGGCATCCTGATCAGATGCCCGAGCCACCTCATCTGACTCCTCTCGATGTGGAGGAGCAGCGGCTCTACTCTGAGCCCCTCCCGGATGACTGAGCTTCTCACCCTATCTTTAAGGGAAAGCCCAGACACCCTGCGGAGGAAACTCATTTCGCCGCTTGTATTCGCGATCTCGTTCTTTCGGTCACTACCCATAGCTCATGACCATAGGTGAGGGTAGGAGCGTAGATCGACTGGTAAATTGAGAGCTTTGGCTTACGGCTCAGCTCCTTTTTCACCACGACAGACCGATGCAGAGCCCGCATCACTGCGGACGCCACACCGATCCGCCTGTCGATCTCACGCTCCATTCTTCCCTCACTCGTGAACAAGACCCAGAGATACTTGAACTCCTCCACTTGGGGCAGGATCTCTACCCCAACCCTGAGAGGGCACTCCACCCTTTTCCGGCTGAGGACCATGCTCTCGGATTTGGAGGTGCTGATTCTCATCGCTTCACACTCAGCTGCGAACTGATCCAGAGAGAGCTGAAGATCACGGCCTGATGAAGCAAACAGGACAACATCATCTGCAAAATGCAGTGACCCAATCCTGAGTCCACCAAACCGGACCCCTTCAACACCCTGGCTGTGCCTAGAAATTCTGTCCATAAAAGTTATGAACAGAATCGGTGACAAAGGGCAGCCCTGGTGGAATCCAACTCTCACTGGAAACGGGCTTGACTTACTGCCGGCAATGCGGACCAAGCTCTGACACCGGTTGTACAGAGACCGAACAGCTCTTATCAGGGGTCCGGTACCCCATACTCCCGGAGCACCCCCCACAGGATTCCCCGAGGGACACGGTCGAATGCCTTTTCCAAGTCCACAAAGCACATGTAGACCGGTCGGGCAAACTCCCATGCATAGGTTTCAAGTTTTGTAACCTGGTATATCTGATTTGAATTAAAGTCTTTATCTGATGTTAATTTTACAATTTCAGATTTGGAGATGTCCGCTTCAAAATATAACCTGGCTAAGGTCAATATAGTGTCAATCACAGTTGTTCCCATATGATTCTTTTTGGTCATCAAAATAGGAAGAATAAAAGTATAGTTCATCACGTGCTACAAATGGGTATTCTATACTTGAAAGCAAACAACGCTTAACATTTTCCAGCTATTTTTAATATTCAATGCTTTAAATGGCATTTTCTGAATATACACCCCATTAAATGGCTCACCACTTTTTGACACCACTAGTTTACAGATTAGTTCCCATAGAGGTGTGGAAGTTAACAAACAGGATTTTTTGGGATCACATTCTTTCATATAAAAGAGGAACTACTGGATCACCCATTTTCTGCAATACTGGATGTCTAGAGGGCAAACTTTCTATCCAACTAACACACTATTTAGTGAACTGCCAGTATGTTTAGGCCCACTTTATGTTACACAGCTCCATTATTTTCAGAGACTGGGTAAAAGCACATAAATTGTTCATAAAATGTATGGCATGCCATGACTGTGAGATTTAACCTGTACTTTTGAAGTCTGACATTTGAATGCCACATCACAGGGGATGCAACTTCAACATCCAGTTCTTGCCTACTGAGCACAGTTCTTTGAAAATCTTTTTTAATAATGCATACTGACATGGTAAAACTATCAAGTGTGAATGAAAGTTGGAATAAAAAAACAAAAACAAAAAAAAAAAACTAACAAAAAAAGTTCATGTTCAGTCAAAACAGACATGGTTAGAATAATGTTAATGGTACTTTAACACAAGGAAACAATACTAAAAAGTGTAATCAAACCCTTTAATTAAGATTTAAGATGTACTATATAACCAAGTATATTACTGCCATAAAAATGAAACTGTATGTTATATAAAACTATGTGTTTCCTTTTGCCATGCTCTAACGTACATTTTTAGAAAAACAAAACCCTTGAAGATTGATTGTGCTCAATCAAATCACTCAGATGCAGTCCCTTCAACCCCATTCAAGCAGGTAATATGCATAAAAGTTACTGATTTAACAATACAAAACAGCATACTTAATGGAAGATACTAACAAAATAAGGGAAGATTTTTTATGCCAATGCCTTATAAAAGTGCTCCTGCAATGATATACAAGAAAATAATGTTTTAAAATAAACCTAAACAAATGTCAAGTGAAATAAGGGCAAAGGCAGTTGTACAGCATTCAGATATGTGCAGTGATATTCAGCAATTAACGAGCGTATAAAAATAATTAAAAAGTGTGAGATAACATAAATGATACATTGCCAGTATTCTTAAAAATACTTAGAATCACAAAATAGATGCACTGGTAACAATTACTGATAACATTTTCTGAAAAAGATTTAGCAGGAAATATGTTTTTATAGGGTAAGAGAATTTATACAAAATTTCACAGCATTTACTTATCAAAAGTTCCCAATTTTTGAACATTTTTTGCAATATATTAATGGATATATAATGAAAATCTTGTTCTACTAGTTATTAGGTTATTTAAAAGTTTAATAAATCAAGAAATAAGGAATACAAATTTTATTCAACTAAGAGTCAATATTCCATATAATTTATAATCAATACCTAAGATTTGACAGAAGAAAGATCCTCTTTGGCAAAATAACCAGAATATTTGTAGATTAAATTTAGACAGTCCATTAAGTATAAATACATTAAACTAATTCTTTAAAAATAATTATTTTAATTTTATAATGAAGGCTAAAAATTTTGTCTTCTAATATAAAAACAATGTTTTTAAACAAACCTCTTTCTGAGAATAAGGCGTGCGTCTGTGTTGTCACAGTGTTACCTGTTAAAATGCACTTCCTAGCCCTGCAGAATGAACTTGTAGATTAAGTGTCCGTCCCTTGAATGTTAATGTGTGAAGAAATCAAATATATTCTTAATCTAGTGATTAGCTTGATTACTTACAAAGACCCACTTTTGTTAAAGTTATTAAACACCCTCTAATTGCCTTCCTATTCAGAGCATAATTTAAATTCTGTTCTCAAGAACAAATGGTAGCTCAGATTTATATTATACCTTAATATTTTAGCCACCAATGTGTATATATTTTTTGGCTTTTCAATTCTTAAAGTTTCACTAGCTGAGCCTAAGATTTCAGGATGCAGTGGCACAATACAATTACTGACAAATATGATTTTGTGCTTTCATTTGATTTGATCACATGACACTGTCCAACATGAACCTTAGAAATGTGGTACATGCATGTCATAAAAAGCTGTAAAGTCAGCAACTATGGCAATCAATAGCAGATTAAATGGCAAAGAACAGAGTTAAAGGCATTTAAAGGGTACAATGCTGTGAGAGTTTGTTATGTAAATGTATAAAAGTGTGGCATTCAGACATGCACATTTTATAAAGAAGAATTCATGCATCTAGCAAAAGAGAACTTCACAGTATGCTATCAGAATTTTATTCTCTAGTAGAGCCCTTTATAAAAACTGAATAAATTGTTAAAATGTATGTATCTGAACATCGTTCCCAGCTCTTCGTTGCTATATTTGTTCCCGTTTTTACTTAAAAATGGTCCATTCACTGAAATAACACTAAAGAGAGTGCACCATAAGACTAAAAAACTATATTCATTGGGGCTGTAGTTTTGTTTGCCTGTCATGCCAATGAAAGGAAATAAGTAAATTACAGTACCAAGAATCAGCTTTTTTACATAAACCTCTTTCAGTCTTTAACGTTAAATATACATTACTCATAGAAATCCTAGAAATTCATTCAAGATTAAAAGTAATAGAAGCTAACTACACTTCAAGAGTGGTATGTGGGGTGATGAGGGATTCTGATCAAATGCTGTGCAAATTATAAACGACTTCTTGGCAATTACAAAGATCAATTTAGAAAACACATAAAAGTAAAATCACCGAGCAGCACACGGTCCTTGATCTTATTTCTTAATGAACTGCATAACATGAACCATAACTTCAAAAAGTCAATCCTATTGCATCGTATTTCCTCACTATTTGCATTTCAAGAACATTTGTCTACTCCTCTTAACTTGCAAACCATCACGTGAGACATTTATAAAGTCCTGAGAAATTCACAGGTTAACCATCCCAGGAATTTACAAAGAATTGCTCTCTCATATGTACAATGGCAACCCAGCAATATTCAAGGTTAATAGCGTTTATGCATGAAGTTCCCATTCTATGTAAAGCAGTGGCAGTCTTCATGCTCTGAGGGTTGTGTAAAAATGCCACAAGTATTACAGTTATCTTTGTTTAAAAAGACATGTTGATAAACAGCAATGGATGATGCTGTATTAATTTTCTTTAAGAATTCACTAGTCCAAAACAAAATATCCCACAAATATAAACTACTATGGCAGTGCAACTGAAAAGCATGACAGCCAATATGTAGCACAACCGCCCTACAGATGCTTGGCTTCCATGAGATAAGTGCCATACACCCCACTTCACTGCTACATGAGTGCATTGCTCATAGGCAACAGCATCCACAAAGCAGTTCACATTTATGCCTGACAGTAACAAAGGAGAATGGCTCAGTGGTTTGAAAGTCTGTCATATCTACAGACATTTCTAAAAGCTAGCCTAAGAAAAGAAAATCAAGAAATTATCAAGTTAATTGTAGATTTTCATACATCACCTGATGATTAGCTCACTCACATAAACATCAGTTTACCAACAAATTCCAGGCAAAGCCTGCATGTGTAAAAGGGACTAATATCACTCAGAATTAGTCCTTAATAAAGACATCAGTCTTAAAAATAAGGGTAAGAGCAGTGAGAATAAAGAGTCTTGTGTTAATGGCAGACAACCAAGACAAAAACATATGTTACAGTTCCTGACATCTTAAAGTTAAAACTTACATGGTCTATGAAGTATACTGAACTACTGTCAGTTTTATAAATTCATGATAGACAGATGCATAGGAAAACAGGTAGTTACTGTCTGAAAATTCTACAAATTGCAAAGATTTTTTAAAACAGGATTAAAAATTGTCATTTATATGCAGTGAGCAAAATCTCTGGAGGTGGAAACCTGTTAGGGGTAGTAGTTGCATGATCATTCACAGTTTAATCTAACAATCTGCAAATCAATGCAGGTATCAGTGCTTAAAAACTGTTGACAGGAATAGGTCACCATAGATGTTTTTTAAAATGCATCACTTTGCAACTTCACTAAGATTTGGTCTTTATCTAATCAAAATACCAAAACAAACTTTCCCTAAATAAGAATGTCATACTACTGTCATGTGAATGCAATCTGGATATAATATGTACAACTTCCCAGAAATAAAAAACATGGAATGATTCTTCTCTCCTTTGGCACCATTGTGGTATGCGTAACACAAAATGATTTTCTTTGTGGCTGCATAACTCATTAAAAAACAAAAGTAAAGAAGGTTAATGATAAAATGATACATGTATGCATCTTCCTGATTTACACTTTCTGGCAAAACCTTTGTTTAGATTTATATATAACTAATAAAAGTATACACAGACACGAACAGTAAAATACAGACCAAAAAAAAATCTTTTAGGGAGTCAAAGAAATACGACTGTTTGAGACATCACGGTCTGTGCTGGATTCAGCAGTCTGAAGAATTAATATCTGCAAAAAAAAAAAAAAAAAGTATAATTGTTAACTATTTCCTTTAAAATAATAAATATATCACAAGGTTAAAATTTTGGTTTATTATCTTGAGCCAAATTAAATTTGTTTGCTATAAGAAAAAAATGCCAACTGAAGAAATATTCCTATTTGCTGCACTCAAATCATGTTTACAACACACATATTTTAAGATGAAGTCTTTACAAACAACTGAAAGAGCTCCTTTAAGAAGGGTTTAAAGAATTCAAGTCTAACAATCTAACTTTGTTGGTGTTCCTTTAAGGGACTCCCAACATAACTTTAATATAAAAAAGGTTCTGAATCAACAAAGAAGCATGTCTAGAAACTCTAGCTTCACAGGGTACATTAAGAAGTACATCCATTTTGATTACTCAGCTTACAAACTTACTTCTCTATATTTACACTATTCCATTTGACTTCATTAATATGCTATCATGTTTCCAGTTTGATAACATGAACATCACCTGGCTAAAGTGAAAGCTGTTGATTTTATAATAATCTTCATGATCAAGACTTGGCTGCACATTCAATGCTCAAAAAGTACCTCAGTGCCCACACTCAAACCATTTATTGGTTGTGTAAAATGTTCCAGAATAGAACATAGCAATAAAAAAAACAAAATACCAGGAACACAATTTTTTAATACTTTTTATGGGGTGATAACACTGCTCACATTCAAGATATTGTATATACTCACGTATAAGTCGGGTCTTGAAACCAGAAAAATCAATCATAAAATCAGACCCTGACTTGTATGCCCGTTCAAAAATGCGACTTAAATTTTTTTTTTTTTTTACATCTTCTTGCCTCCTCCAATCTTGCATCAGTTTATCAGACACATCAAATTTTGTTGCAGCAGCACAGTTACCAATTTCTTTCACCACTTCAACAAGGTTTAATTTAAATCCAGCTTCATATTTTCTTCTGATCAAACACTCCATCGTAGATAAGGGATGCTTTTACGATAAAGGTGTATGAGGGTGTGAGATACAAAAAACACAAAACAGCGCAAATGTCGCTTCAGAATTGTTCAGGGATTACAGTGTGGTCATGTAGGCACAATTCATAGAAAAAAAAAGGCTCTGTGGGTACTCTCTCAGGTGGGTGTTAGCATATCATCAATTTATACGACCGACATTATAAAATGCCAGAAATTATATGGTAAAATCAAGTCCCGACTTATCTGCAGGAGAACTTCTCAGTGAGTATATACGGTACTTAAAAAACAAGATCTGCTTTTAACATGAAGAAAACTGAAGAACCTCAGCTGAAAAAATAAAAACAAAAAATGTGGGGATGTATATTTATGCCTTACCTGGGTCATGTCACAACATATGCCCAGCTCTCACATTCATCATAAACTGAATGCACATATACTGTAAATGCTCATGCCACATTTAGATCATTGTAAACACCACAAATATTGGATCAGGCTTCTTTACCAATTTCAGTTCTGGCATTAAGACCAGTTCTTGCATTAAATTAGTTTTAATGTGGCTTTAAAGTGTCACCACACTGCCACAGAGTGTTTGAGGTCTGGATTTTGATTTGCCCATTTCAAAATCTTGGATCTTTTACTTTTCAGCCACTAAGCTTTAGGTTTGCTAGTGTTCTTAGGATCATTGTCCTGATGCATGCTCCAAACTCAGCCAAGCTGTAGCTATTGGACGCATGGTCTCATATTTTTTTCCTAGAACAGGGGTTGGCAACCTGTGGCACGCGGAACCATTTTCAATGGCACTCTGATTGAATCAAAATATAGTAAAAAAAATATATATATATTTCAATTACACCGCACCCATTCTCACTGTCATCTACAGTACGTTTTGCTCATGCGACTCAGATTGTAAATGGAAACCATGTGTTCATTGCAGGCCATGGTATGTTAAAACAAACCTCTTATTATATTTTAATTACAGCACATACATTCGTGCTCTATGTCCCCACCTACGTTTTGCGCATGTGACTCAAATGTAAAGGAAACCATGTGTTCAGTGCAGACTGTGGTACGTTGAATTGGCAGAATTATGTTGGCACGCAGAATAACATTGTAACATAGGTCTGGCACGACATCGCTGAAAGGTTGTCGACCCCTGTTCTAGTATGTTCCAGTAGAAAGGGGAGATCATTGTCAACTAAATGACTACGAAGACATTCATGTCCTGAGGCTGCAAAACAATTTTAGATTATTCTCTGTCCTCCTCATTGCTTGATGGCTTGTTCAAGGATCTTACTTGCTGGTTTTTGGCCAACGCAGTATTGCACATAATGTTCACACTCCTCTAAACTAGTGTAGCCATGTATATTTGGAGAGGAAGGAAGTTTTTGTGGGCTAACCTTCCATGAAAGGCATACCTGCAGAGCCTTTTTCTGATGGTAGAACTGTAATATTCATCATTTTAAAAAGAGGCCTATAGATCCATAGATGGAAATTTTATGCTCTCTGAAATTTCTTGTGCAATTACATAGTTTGGTCTTTCAGTGAACTGGCAGAGATGCTTCCTACAAAGAATGTTGGCAATTGCCTTGAATTCTGCCTGTAGAACGAAAGACCTCTTTAAATTGTTTGAAACTGGCCTTTTTTAATCTGTCCAGACTGATGAGCAGCAAAAATTATGTCTCTGAGATCACTGCAGATGGTTTTTATCCTTGATGTGGCGTTTACACAAACATGACTGCTCCAGAATGAATTGTTAATGGTTTGCTTTTACATCATCAACTAAACAAGAGATTAGCGAAGACTTGGTCTAATGAACTTTTTAATTGACATGAAAACAGCAAACATTAACTTAACTTTTCAAACATGGCTTCTGAATGTTGGTTTATTTTTTAATTAATATGGGTAGATTTAGAATAAAGAAATTCGAAGAGGTTATTTTTTTGATGTTGCCATTACATGTATAGGTCATTTTTTTCTTTGTGTACATGTTGCACACTTTAAACTGTTTGGGCTTGTATAAATGTTGTCTAATGTTACATTGTAAATTTAGCATTCTGATTCAGTTGTACATACATATGCATTTTTGTTCTATCAGGAACAATTGCTAGATGACAACTTTTTTACAGGGAGAATGTGGGACTTTCATTGTGTTCTGGGTAGATGATGATATTCAGACTATGTCAGGAGATCTCTGACAATTACAACAACATACATTGTGGAAGCATAGAAAAATACTGGTAATCTACACTTATCCAAGGAAGAGGAGGAGTAGGTTGGGAACATGCACTGATACAGTGTGTTGCCATACCCACCACATGATGAACCACCACATGTGACAAAATATTTGGGGAACTAAATTTGTATGGGAGAAATAATCATGCTTGCTGGTTATTTACATAAATCTCTTCTAAGGGGTATATACGATGAACAGCTGGGACCTTTGGATCATCAGGTTGTAATTTCTTAACACTGGCTCAGTCAGATAGCATGTTTCACAAATATTTAAACAGAATATGATGATTAATGAAGAACCAATCTAAAGTGCTGAAAAGAGGAATAATGTTAACTAGAAGCCTTAAGCATATTAGAAGGCAAATGTGGAGTAATGTTGAATAGAAGCCTTCAGTTTTATTCCATGTTGAGTTTATGCAGAGATAGATTTAAAGAGCTGCTATACAAAGCTTTGCAAAAGTCCAGGTGTGTAATAAAATGGTTAAAGCACTAAAATTCTCAGAAACAGAAAAGAATGAAAATAGACATTTACAAGTGGCTTTTACATATTTGACAGTTATATGATCCTTATTCCAAAATCACAATCAAGTTTAAGAAATTTGATCAATCACATTGATGATAAAATATTTTTATTGAGCGACTTTAATTTTCACATAGGTATATTTTTTTAAATGCACAGCTGAGTTGATTCTTTGAGTTGTCAAGGGTCTTGCCCAATCACATACTCAACATTTCAGATACATCAGAACACTGAAGCTGCAATTGTAACACACATCTTTGGGGACATGACAGGAGAATTTGAGTAACTGGAGAAAAACCCACGCAGATACTGGCAGAATGTAAAACTCAACATAAAACCAGCAGGCAAAGGCCCAGAAAGCTTAATCTGATGATGCAACAATGCTAACCATAATCTCACAATGTTGGCCTCATATATGTAAATAATGAAAAACAAATTTAGCTATTTGTTCTTTGTCACGTGAGGTTAGAGTTTTTAATTTTAGCACTTTGTGAGGACTAGAGGATATTAGTTATCCTAGGTGTATAGGAATTACTTAAATATCTAAGAGCCTAGAGAATATTTAATACTTGTATATAATTAATTGCAAATATAATATATTACAGATTATATATAATACTTTATAACACTCCTTCTAGCCAAATTACATCAGTCTTAAAATAATATGTATTTCCTACTACTGAAAGAGTATATGAACAACAAAGAACTAAGTTAAAGTGGTTGTTTGGAATTCTTAAAAAGAGGTCCACAATGTTGACATAAAACACCAAACATGAACAAAAAAATCTAATGTGTGTTCAGATCATAAGGGCTCTGGCTGAAAGAGGTGTTTAAAAAGCTATCATGAATGCAAGGATTGTTCTAATAGATATGTCAGTATGCCACATGGCTATAATAAAGCCAAACAGGAAACATAATGCTAAAGTGCATTCACAAAGACATTTGAGAACTTGCAGTCTAAAAATACCTTCAATTACTTTTGTTAAAATTGCAAGAAAAAAAAGTGCTCAGCTTTAATTCCACTCATTTTCCACAAAGAAAGGATCTTTATATTAAAAAAATACTAACACACTTTACAGATTAAATTACTCTTATTGTTTTTTAATTAGTTTTTCATCAGATTATTTCATCTGCACATATTTACCTGTAGTAGTTTGGTTTGAATGGTCCATTTTTATTGAGTCCCAGGTATTTGGCTTGTTCATCTGACAATTCTGTGAGATGAGCATCAAATGAAGGCAGATGTAGACTGGCAACATATTCATCTGAAATTCAGATATAAAAAATAATACAACCTTTCAAAACATAGTGTTCATATAAGCAAGTTTAATTTCATGGAACCGAAGGCAGGAGGTGGAAATCAGTCTACCCGAGGGAAAAAAACCCACTATGCATACAATCATTTGCCATATAAATATAACTGTAACCTCTTCAAGTCAAAATTTCCATTTGATAGAATACTGAAACAAATATGTTATTTTGTGCTAGAAACTAATTCTAATATTTATTAGGCAGAAAATTAAACATCTCTGTTACTTTCAAAACAAGTTAGCAAGAGCTCTACATAAACTATAATATGAACCTACCCATCTTTTTTGGGAGTAAATAAACATCCTGTTTATAACGTCCTTCGGGGGCATTGTAAAGCTCTATCAATGCCAGAGCCTATTTAATGGAAGCAAAAAAGTAACATTTAGTATAGCTTAAGCATTCACAAAGTGAAAACCAGAAATCAATGCCTGTGTTTTATCTGCAACTGACTGTATAATTCAAACTAACCAAATGACAAAAATTATTAAAATAAAAGCACATCTGAAAGACTCAAGAACAGAACAATGTATAGAAATGTTAAAAATATATAATTGAAAGTGGCAATCAGAAAAGGCTGGATTTTCTAAAGGTTTACTCTAAAAAGGAGCTGAGCAAGAACTGGAGAATGTACAAATACAGACCAACTTGATATCTTTGCTGTTAAAGAAAATGTTCCTGCATACAACACAAGTTTAGAGATTTTATTTTTGTAATTTAGGTCTGTATATTAAAGAGTTCATATTCTGTACTGTAGTTAACCTAAACATTATCAGTAATAATCAGTAATCTTCATTTCTCCTGTTAAAAAAATTCTCTTTACTCAGCTTATTAGTAATATTTATTTTTTGATGCTCAAATCTAAACACTTATTGGCAGAAAGTCACTTAATTCAATGAAGATCAACAGACTCACAGATTTAAACACACAAGAGGATGACACATTACTACAGAAAAAAATCAACAATACAAATATTATTCTTTGATAATACTTAAGTTTGATGAAACAACCTAGTAGAGGAAGACGCTTGACCTCTGCCCTACAGACAATTCAATATCAATCTCTTCAACTATAAAAGGATCAATTAATTTTGGCACAAATATAATTTCACTCAACAATTGCCAAATATAACCATCTAATTCTTGTTTTAAAAAATTAACTCCAAGTATGATGCAGCCCCTTCTAAAAAGTACAAACAAGATGGAGTACACAATTAAACTGACCAAACATTACCTGTAGAAACATTTATAAATACTTCCTACATGTATAAGGATTACTAAGTGAACATCCATAAAAGTGACAAAATTAGCCAATATGATATAAAATTAAAAATAAACCTACTCACTTGTGTGGTGGCTGTGATTGATAGAACAAAGGTAGGGACAGTAGAACAGCTCAAGTTCAGGAGGCGTCCCTACAAAAATTAACAGCAAACTATTTATTACAACTCAAATCACAAGACATACCCAAATGCATTTTTGCAAGGAAGAAAAAAAATCATTTTAAATGGAACAAAATCAATCTATTAAATACAAAGTTACTAAATAAATCTTTTTTCCCAGTTTTATAATTAACAAAACTGCAGTGCTCTTACCTCAGCCAGCAGTACCACTCTCTTGCCATCTGGCCAGATAACATGGTCTACTTGGGACCGCACTCTTTCCCAAGTGAGCTCAGGTGTACGCAGGCTGGTCTAAAATGCAGCCAATCAAGAAATAAAGCAATTATAGTTGCAAATAAAAGCTGTGTAGTCAATCTTTTAATTCTTGCAAAACTTTATGAGGACTACTTACAACATCAATTTCTGTATTGGAATGACCCATGTTACAGACAATGCATCCATTTTTCATGCGATCCAAGTGTTCCCTTATAACGACATTTTTATTTCCTAAAATTAAAAAATGAGTTAAGACAAAATTGTGGAGCTTCAGATTACACATTTGTTTGAAAAGCCTTCTCTTTTTGTCAGAAATTGTATACACCTTTTTCTGCGATAAAATTGATGTCATCGTTTGTCTCCTAAATTCAACATGCCAAAACAATGTAGCAGTTCAGCTACAACTTAATTTTGTAATTATAAAATCACGTAACTTAATTATATACACCTTCATAAGGGTTCCTTGGGGCAATTACTTTTGTTGTGCTTTTTTGAATATTTGTTTTTCTTGTTTTGCTAATAAACCATTGTTTTATTAAAAATAAAGGTTTTACTAAAAGGCAATCCAGAGCTACCAAGCTCTAATACAACAATCCATTTTCGAAGTCCAGAAACAGAAAGGTTAAAAAAAAAAAAAAAATCGGTAAATCCAGGACAAGCAACGGAATAGCAAAACTCAAAATATGACTTACAACTCCACAAAGCACATTCAAATGAACCACCAGGAACTCATCTTACCTGCCTGCCTTTATAGGCTTGTGCAGTTATTTACTGGTGAGGTAATAGAGGCCTTGCCTCTTGGGGGGCCCACCCACAAAACACAAGGAACACAAGAGAACATAATAATATATATTAAAAACATAATTAGATAAATAATAAATGGACAGACCAACATTAATAGAAAAAAATCACAACCAACTGCCAAAAAATTAACAAAGAAGGCAGAAAAAGACATTCATACATAAGCCAGTGGAGAAACAATGGCTAAAACAAAACATATTTAAATGAACCAACATTCTCCTTTTGCCACATTTAACATTTATATACATAACGGTAAGCTTTGAAAACCAAAGGTTTGATTTCTTTCTCTGAGCTTCACACTGACTCATTTTTTACACATCAACAATCAGTAAATGTTTCCAATAATTGTATTTGTTGACAGTTTTTAGTGAGAAGGAAGTCAAGCAAAATGACACCTTTTATTGTCTAACTAAAAAGATTACAATATGCATGCTTTCAAGTTGCTTTGAAAGCTTGCATGTTTTAATCTTTTCAGTTAGCCAATAAAAGGAGTCATTTTGCTTGACTTCTCACTACATTCATAATGGCTAACATGGTACAACACCCTAGTACTATTGATAGTTTTTGAAATGATTAGACTGTAGCCTGCTCTAACCTGTTGAGTGTTAAAATGCTTATAAATAATTAGAATGAAAATCATAATAATACTTGTAATTCCAACAATTCTTTGTAACTGACTGAAAATTAAACACTTTCTTGAGAAAAACAGCATTCACTGGAATATTTGCTGCTAGTAGTTTGTGATGATCCCCCCAAAATATTACAAAAATTGAAAAAGTTTAAAGATATCACAGTGACTTTTTTTGTGTCTGTGTTTGTGTTTTTGTGACCGTGTCTAGTCGGATTAGGATGCAGGAAGCGATCACCATAAAGCAGATGTATGAATGTATATATGAATATGAACCGCTACATGTGCATCAGATAAGCTAAAGGAGTGCTTTATTCTTTGTATGCAGCAAAAACACTATTGTTAAAATAGCAGTTAAAGTGCACATATGAATCCAGCAGTTCTTTATACAATATACTTGTTAATTTAACACTACAAGAGTGAATTTAACACTGGCGATTTATATACCTAAATAATTAAAAACATTTTTCATTCCCATTTAATATCATTCTGCAGCTTTTGCTGGTCAGAGTTTCGTTCCATTGCAGAAACATTGTTCTATCCCTTGAGCAGAGTAGGGTATGACTGGAAGTTCCAGCTGCCACACTGAATACACCGTTTGAAGTGTGCTCTCATCATCAAAAATTAAATAGCAAAGTACAACTGACAACACATAAAAGTGAACCAGTGGGAGCATAGTTGTTTTATGCAGATAGACAGACAGACATAATGTCAACAGAAAAATATACAACATATTTATTACATTTCTTCTATGTCTGCAACACTCCCTTTAGAAAAACTTACTGCAACAAAGTTTTTGAATAAAAATGACATTATGTAAAGCAATCTGTCTTTCCACAGATTATTTCAGAATGTTATGATATAGTATAAATATTCTAATATTTATTAAAAATATATATATATTTTTCTTATCTGTATTTTTTGGTCGCAATGTAACTGTAAAGCACATGGGGAAAAAAGAGCTAATGTAACCCTTGAAAATACAGTGCTTCACAAAAAAAAAAAAAAAAAGACTTCTCTGCTTGTAAGAAGTGACATGATCCAGTAGCCTACATAAGAAATGCCTATAAGACAACCTATGCCTGCTAAAACACATTAAATGTAGTCATTAATCAAACTTGCATTTTCCTGTTACTATACTGTACTTTCTGAACTACCTAATATTAACTAGAAACCACTCTCTTAACTTTGATGGATGGAAATGACATCTAACAGGGTTCATAGATTTTAATACATTTCAAACTCAAGAACTTTTTATGACTGTTCCAGTCAAGCGCAAGAATTAAAGGACTATTTTACACTCCAGTTCTGATTATCCACAGCAAAACTACATAAACCTAATAAGAACACATATACACTCAATTTTAAATTGCTGACCACTTGCAAAAGTTGACATTGATGCTCACAATATTTACTCAGTGTAAAATTGCAGTTACAAGCTATTAATGCAATTTTAGGCACAGCAGCTACATTTTAAAAATAGATCTAACATTTTCTGGAAAAAGAACGTGTCAGTATATATGTGGTGTGCACAGAGCCAGCTCTTGCCATTAACTTCGGTGTGCGTAAGCAAAACATACAAAGAAATGATGAAATTAGCATGTTTGTTCGAGGACTCATTACAAAGAATACTTTACAGAGCACATAAAAATAAAGAAACTTTACTGAGTTGAGATACTAGCGAATTAGGCTAATGACAATGAAAAAATAATTATATTTTTTTCCATATATCAGGTAGTAAATTGCTGCAGATGAAAAGGACGAAGTATACCTTGGGAAGGATATCCACACACTTTAAGACTCACTCTCGTGATCAGGAAACACACACACACACACACACACACACATATATATATATATATATATATATATATATATATATATATATATATATATATATATATATATATATATATATATATATATATATATATATATATATATATATATATATATATATATATATATCCATCCATTCATTGTCTAACCCGCTGAATCCGAATACAGGGTCACGGGGGTCTGTTGGAGCCAATCCCAGCCAACACAGGGCACAAGGCAGGAACCAATCCTGGGCAGGGTGCCAACCCACCGCAGGACACACACAAACACACCCACACACCAAGCACACACTAGGGCCAATTTAGAATCGCCAATCCACCTAACCTGCATGTCTTTGGATTGTGGGAGGAAACCGGAGGGCCCGGAGGAAACCCACGCAGACACGGGGAGAACATGCAAAAAACAAGCGAACCTGGGTCTCCTAACTGTGAGGCAGCAGCGCTACCACTGCGCCACCGTGCTGCCTATATATATATATATATATACACATATATACATACACATATATATACACGAGGTGTGGCAGAAAAGTAATGAAACTGATTTTTTATTTACCAAAGTTTTTATTTTTTCAAACATCAATGTTATCCCCTTCAAAGTAGTTCCTTTGGGCAGCTACACACCGATGGAGACGTTGTTCCCACTGTTGGTAGCAGTGCTGGAAGTCTTCAACCGGTATGGTCTTCAGCATGTCCGTTACACTCTTTTGGATGTTTTCTAAAGTCCCGGAATGACGTCCTCTGAGGACATTTTTCAGTTTAGGAAAAAGGAAAAAGTCACACGAATGCGTTTTTTCCGATTGTCCTTCTGCTCAATTGTGAGGTTTTTCTGCACCATTTTGGCACAGACCTTTCGCATGTGCAAATGTTCAGTCAAAATTTGATGAATGGTAAATCTGTTCAAATTTAATTGTTCACTCAACATTCTTAATGTTAAACGACAGTCTGATCTCACAAGAGTGTTCACACGTTCGATGTTTTCATTGGTTTTCGAAGTTGAAGGCCTCCCTGAAAAACTTGAGCTCGGGATAAAGAATGTTCCCCATAGGCCTGTTTTAACTTTTCAAACTTCACACTTGCCGATTCTCCAAGCTTAACACAAAATTTAATGGCACAACGTTGCTCCAAATTCCGCTGTTCCATTTTGCGTGACGCAAACCAAAAACACAATTTCGCTAATAGCAGTCATAAAAATCACGTAGTTAACGGAAGGAGTTGAAACTCGCACTGACCTATGGGAGGGTACTGATACACGTGCTCTATCAAGGACAACAGCGCAGCGTTGCCACATTGTTTGCAGTGTTGCCAGTCTCATTACTTTTCTGCCACACCTTATGTGGCATTATATATGGCAATCGTTTATGTGTGTTGTTTCCTGGTACACTTTTTAAAAACTGCAATTTTTTTAAGCAGATAAATTTGTCTCTTTTGACATGGCATTCTGAATTTATAATGCACTCAGGCTACAAGATATTTCTTTAAGCCTAAACAGTTCAAAATATGTAATATTTACATAAACAAAAAAATTACCTGTGCAAGTAATGACAACATCAACCTGGCGGATTACTTCATTGAGCTTTACTACCCTGAATCCATCCATACTGTAAAAAGAATTAAAAACATAAATAAACATCTTAAATTACATTCTATATCCAGATAAAAAGGCAAATGATTCTTCTGTATGGAAATTAAAAATAACTTTTCTTCTTTCAAGGTTTCTGTTCTCAGTAGTGAATCTCGGGAGCTTTACAATATTAATCACTTACCAGGCTTGTAAAGCACAAATGGGATCAATCTCTGTGATATACACAATGGCCCCCAGTGCTTTCAGTGCAGCACAACAACCCTTTCCTACCTGAAACAAACAGGACAACACTGTCAATAACTTATTAAAAAAATAGACTTTACAGCATACTGTTATAGATATTTCAATACATTATGAAGAACATCAAAAAAAAATTAAAAGGATGAATAGGTACCATGAAAATGAATTTAAATGGTGGCATAGTCATTTGCAGCACTAGCTTATGGATCCTGCATTTGAATCCCATGCCTTCTCACTGAATGTGTGGAATATGCACATCCTTCCCATTTCTATATGGGTTTTTCTCAGAATATTAGGGTGACCGATGATTCTAAATTGCTCTTGTGTGCGTGTGTACTGGGTTCTGCAGTACATTGGTGCCCAGTCCAGAAATTAGATTAGATTAAAATGACTCCTACCGTGCACCTGAAGCCTTTGAGAGCAAGTCTAGGAACCATGGCTCTGATTTAGATTAAGCAAGTTCAAGAATTTTATTTTATCCTGTAAAACGTGGTGGTTTAAGCTACTGATTAGAATGATAAAAAATAGATTTAAAAGAAAAGTAAAAACTAGATTTGCTCAGGCATTATTTATACAAAAAGTAAAGTTTTCTATAATTACTCACTATACTATGTTTATATACTGATACCATATACTATACAGATTGCTTTATTGCCATTTCATTAAGTAGAGTTACTTTTTTTGTACTTGTTCAGATTTCACTATGTGTTTGTCAGTTTTCCTTCCATATCCCAATGACTTACATTTTTGGTTGACTAAACCCATATACTTAAACAAACTGATCTAATAAAAGTGAGCATGGGAGGAGTGCATGGATGTGCTGTGGAGAGTGAAAGAGGTTCCTGACTTTCATATGGATGATGAAATAGGCTTTGGTCTCCTGTTACCTATAGCTGTATTAAGCATTTTGAAACTGGAGGAGTGAACTAAATAATAAAATATCATGCTGTATAACAATATCCATATGGGTTGTTAACTTGTTTTACTCTTCAAAATCAACAAAATCAATTATACAGAGACTGTAAAGTAAAGGTAAAGGCTGTGTAAATGTTATTGTACTTTTTAAAATATTAATAATGGTTTAATCAACACAAGGTTCTATATTCTACTTATAGCAATTGCACCAATTTCCAGAATACCCAGGAGCAAAAACAATCAATAGCTTTTTGTGCTAATTATTGAGTCAATATACAACATGGTCATAGTCTTGTAGGAATATACTTTATACAAATCAGTATTGATTCTTAGTCTTTTATTCCAGTTGTTCAGATGATAGGATCTTTCTAATAATGATGTTTCAGTTGGGTTTCAATAGGGGTTATTCTACTGAGACTATTCTACCGACTGTGCTAGACACATTAAAGCTGGCTAGACCTACCAACATTTCATCTGCCCTCATTCTTGTATATCTTTTCCACCACAGTCAACCTTCAGATTCTACTTGCTACCATTTCTGACTGTAGCATCACGGGGACTGCTCTCTTGTGGTTAGAATCCTACCTCAGTACTATGTCAAAGACACAAAAAGATCTACCTGTCATTCATTACAGAGGACGACGTGGTATCTGACAAAAAGATCTACCTGTCATTCATTACAGAGGACGACGTGGTATCTGGTAAAATCTTGGCATATCTCCCAATATCTTAACCTGGATGAAGGAGCACCATTTCCAGCTCAACCTGGCAAAGATGGACCTCCCTGTTATCCCAGCCAGCCCCTATATTCAACACCTCATTTCTGTTCTGCTAGGCTCATTATAGCTAATACTCACCAAGTCAGTATGAAACCTTGGAGAGGTGACTGATGACCAGCTACCCTTCACTGACTAAGTTACAACTGCCTGTCGGTCTTGCAGATTTATTCTGTATAACTGCAAGATCAGACCATATATGACAGAGTACGCAACACAACTCCTGGTTCAGTAATCATGTCTGGACTTCTGGAACTCTCTACTGGCAGGAGTACCTGCATGTGTTACCAACCTACTGCAGATAATGCAAAATCAGGAGCATGTCTGATGTTCAATGTCACTCCTCTTTTCAGTTTGCTACACTCAATGGATCCCTTTAGCAGTATACTTCTGGGTGGCATCAAATCTCAGTCCATATTTGTTTTCATGTGTCGCTCCAAATTAGTGCAATGAGCTGCCAACCTCCATCCGAACTGCTCACTCCCTCATTGTGTTTAAGAAAATACTGTAACTGAATACCCTTGTTATGTGAATATCAGTCTAACTGATAACGGCTTTGATAAGTTCTTGCAACTAAGGAAAAATTAACTAGTTTTGTGTTCTGTTTGGTTTAGAGCTCTTTACTTCTGATGATAAATAGTGTAACCTTGTCTTGTAAACCCCCAGACTGATGTTTACTAAATTATGTTGATCTCTTTTGTATGTCGCTTTGGACAAAAGCAGACTAATGTAAATGTTTCAGGCCCCACAAAATGACTTTACTTGTACACTTCGTTGGAATATCTTAAAAGGTGAAAAACAGCAAATTAAATAAAGTCCACTGTCTTGATGTACAACAAAGTGGTCATTGCACAACTTTGTTTGGCTTTCAGTGGCACATAAGGGACTTACTTTGCTGAAATGCCAGACTTGACAGAGTTACAGAAAGTGAGCTGCTGTCCCCTGTCTGCATTTGTGTTTATTAAAGATAAGCAAACATCTCTGTAAATTTTGAAGAGACCAAGAAGTGTCTGCAAGGACATTTAAACAAGCAGACCTCTTTCCTACTCTGGACACTATAATGCTTTGAAATATTCGGTGATGCATGTATTGGTTTGTGAAGTTTGTTATATTTGGCATCTGGTTATGGGTAAATGTTGACAAGCAGGATCAATGATCACAGATGAACCAGGAGCTTTTAAAATGCATACTGTATATATGTACTGATTTTAAGTATATTGGCTGTTTCACCATTACCATTATGTTGACAATTCTTGACTATGTAGTACTGTATGTTGACCAATGTTGAAGTTCTAAGTGATGTAAAAATAATTTAACATACTGGTGTCTGCCACTCTATGAGTAGAAAAGGAATAATGAAAGCCTTACACATTTTAATACTGTAAATGTGATTCTATGCTAATATCTCTTCATCTTTTAATGTTATTAAAACTGCTGTGCCAATGCTGCATGTTCCACTCTATTGCAAGGTACACTCCATTCAACTGTGCCAATCAACCTTACCAATGTTGTGTTTATCATATCGAACAATAATAAAGAACCTAAGGAAAATCCACAGGCAGTAATTTTTATGAATGTTTTGATTTAAAATGTTTTAAAAGGACTGAATAAATTAAGATCAAATTGAAGTGAGTCAATGCTGGTTCACTAGCCCCATCTACTGACAAAAATAACATGTTGTAATCACTAGGTGGAGGGATAGATTTGTTTAGATGTGGTAGCTAGCAGAATTTGACATGGTGCCATGAAAGTTTTTTAAACAACACTATCCCTGTACAACTAGTCAGAACATCTGAACAATTTTGACAAAAAACAGCATATGGTACATTGTGTTGAAACTGAATGTGATTTTTTTATAATCAGCCTGAAAATCCATAAAGTAATGGATTAAAAAATGTACAGCTTCTGCAAATGATTGAAATTATGACACTGAGGATCATTATTAATATTGTGACTATCAATTGACAAATGTGTACTGACAAAAAAAAAAATCACACAATTTCATGTTAGGAAAATCTGACTCATTAGTCAGGCTTCAGTGCTATGATTTTGTATTAATGCAGCACATTGCATTGATGATTCATTTCCTCCTGAAATTTAAGATTAAGTGTTTTTTGTGGAATTTGATGCAATTAAAAAAAAATAGTTTGAATATCCAAATCTGGCACTGAAGAAATATATATAATTTTCTGAGAATATTGGGAGATTGTTCAAATATTCTGCCTCGAGACAACCATTTCAATTCACTATAAAATGTCTAATTGCTGAAGCAGCTACAAAAAACTAACACACAGCCCACAATGCATAAAGTATTGCAATAACCTATAAGACAAAACTGACAGACACACATTGCAAGATGAACACTGAGCCAAGTCTAAATGTTTCTAGACGGTTTATAGTAAATCACATAGCTGGTTCTACTCCATCTGTAAGTGCCAAGTCCCCTCCAGTAAACACTGCTTCTCCACCACTTTTATCCTTATGATTATAAACCTAGCTAGTCACACCTAAATAAAACACTTTCCTGACTATTGGATGGATGGGACATGATCATGATTAGAGCAGTGTCTAAAGATCACTTTTATTAAATTGCACATTTGATATTTTACTGTAAAAGAGAAACTGTTTAGGTCACTAGGTGTAGTGACAATAACAAATTCAAAATAACACAAATAGAAACAAAAGATGCTGTTTTGGTGAAAATAAATAAATAAATAAATAAACCAAAATGCCAGTTTGAACAAGCGCTCTGAACAAGCCTGTAAATAACAACAGTTGAGACCAATAAGATCAATCTTACAGACAGTTTGCTCAAGAAAAGACTAATATCTTCAGTGATGTGCAGTAATGTGCAGTCTAATTCTGTGGTGTCCCATAACACCAACATAGACATAAGCACCACTGTGGAAAACAAACAGACCACTGCAAAGCACCAAAAACACAAGACCACAACCAACGTTTTTTATTTCACTAGGTACAAATACTGTATAAATACTCAATTACACCTCACAATTTTGGCACAAGTAGCATAGTCCCTTTAAAAATGTTTAATAGCAGTTTGTGAACTGTGCTATCAAAAGAATGTTGATATCCTGCGCAAATGATGTTGAACTCAATTACTTTGTTACATTACGGAAATAAACTCATAACAGAAAAGAAAGATAAAAGTGACATACATTATTAAATGTTTTTTCTACTGAAGACCCATTAGCTGATTTATTATTGACATAAGTGCTGTTCATAATGGGTGAGTATATAGCCTAGTGGGGACCTATGGAGGACTTAATCTGGTCTTGCATGTAGTGTTGGGCCCTCTGTCAGCATTGTCAGGAGAACAGTGACAAATTTGTTCTCACTTCTTTTAATGCTGGAACCCTTCAATGCTACATTTGTCGGGACAAATAAAATGTTGATTTCAATAATTAAACTAATATGGACATTATTTCATACTTGATGCACCAGTGTAGCAAACAGGACATAATACTGTAGTCTAGATTACAAGGCACATCCTGGCATTAAAACTGTGGCAAGCTGCGCAAGGAGCAACACGGATTTAAGCAGCTAAAAGGGTGATTTACAAGTCCTTAGTAGGGCTGCTTATTGGGAACAACTTCAGTCTTTTTAAACACTGTTCTCTGTAGACTTTCTTGGGGTTTCAATCTTATAATAATTTAATCTTCCATGACCCTCTATCCCCTGCTCTCTTATATAGCAGTCTATCAAATTCACAACTAAGTCACATAAGGATGTACATTTACAAAGAATGATGGTTATTTGACAAAACAGAGCATACCTATGGGCATTCTGTATATGATTATTAGCTCATCGATGCATGATTCTGTTCCAATGAGCCCTGACCATAGGTAATTAATTACAGTGCTCCCTATAAGACCACTTTAGCCCTACCACAATCTTGCCTCTTCATACTTGCTCGTTTACTCTGTATACACTTGTCTTGAACATACAGCTATGCATACTAATTTATGAGCATCATACATATCACGCAAACTTTTTATTAAACAATAAGTTTGTACTTGTTTCAATTAAGATTTGCAGCATGTTGGTCATAAGTACTACTTTAGGTTTATGAAAGTTTCCTTGATTTATTAAAAAAATGCTTTCTGACTTACTGTCTTTTTAAGTATTTAAATGGAATTTTAAAATAAATTTAAGCTAGTATGTGGATAGTAGTAGGGTGCTGTACCATTAATACATTAATTTTAGTACATTAATTTTATTTTAATTCTTTTCATTTTTATTACTATTTAATTTAATATTGTTTCTTTGTATCAGTATACTGCTGCTGGATTATGTGAATTTCCCCTTGGGATTAATAAAGTATCTATCTATCTATCTATCTATCTACCATGTTAGCCATTATGAATGAAATGTGAACTCAAGCAAAATGACATAATTTATTGGCTAGCTAAAAAGATTACAACATGTAAGCTTTTGAGGCAACTCAGGCCCCGTCCTCTGGCAAGATGTAATTAATTGATTACATCTTGTCTGAAGCAGATGTTTGCATATTGTAATCTTTTTAGTTAGCCAATAAAAGTTGTCATTTTGCTTGCCTTCTCATTTCAGCTAATATGTGGCTAATACTGTTCTTTTTATCTTTAGGACATGGGCCACTGATGAACAGAGTGACTGGTTCAAACAAGCTCTGCTTCAATCAGTCACATGTTTAACATATAGTATAAAATTCTTAACTTTGTCTCTATTTTTCCTGAATTAAAGGCAACTTACCTCTCCATATCCACAGACCACTATTTGTTTTCCCCCAAACATAACGTCAGTGGTTCTCTTCAATCTAGGAAGAAAGCATTAATTGGGCAAACCCTTCTTTATTTTTAAGTTAAACGTATACAAAATACAACAACTAAATAAATAGGTTAAAGTCTCACAGTAATTCTAAGATCTTCAAAGTCAATGAAATGTATTTTTCTATGTGTTACGCTGCTACTTTTTTGCCCATCATTTTTCAGAATCTCTCCTAAGTGTATTGAGTGTTTTTTAAACTATGATATAACAAAATATACCTGGAGCTTTTATGCAAGAAATTCATGCAACTCCAGTAATGGCAGTACTTAATAAAAAGAAGTGGTTTGTCATCTAAAAAAGAAGGACACATAAAAGTGACACACTCCTTACCCATCCAAGATAGATTCTCTGCAGCAGTATAAGTTGTCGAACTTCTGCTTGGTAACAGAGTCATTCACGTTCATTGCAGGTACGCACAATTTCCCAGCCTTAGACAACTGATACAACCTAAAATTATAATTACACTGAAGATATAATAATCATTGAGAACAAATATCTCTCTACGTTGTTTTTACTTGTACTATTTGTTAGTCTAAATGACCAAGAAAACCTCTTTGATGATAAAGTGCTTGAGAATGCTACTTACATCATTAGTATTTTTTTTTTGTTTTGTTTGAGTCAAAGTACAATATTTTTTTACTTCAACAGTACAGAATATACCTCATTTGAGCACCTACAAAAACATAGCATTCTTTATTTTCATCTGAGAGTGAATCATACATCAGTTTGCCTTTCTATATTCTCAGACAAATAACATGGGATGTAAAATACAAAGATGTGTCTGTATATGTATTACTCCCTTGATAGTCCTATCTATTTATGTCCAAAAGGTGCCTACATGGCCCTGAGCATCAGTGATCACAAAGTTTCCTCTGCGACATATATACCCTTATATAGATGATTGACTGTTAAGAACATGTTACAAGACCAAGTAAAATGCAAATCAACAGTGAAAATGTTTTGCTAAATAGATTATGAGTTGGAAGCAGTCCTAAAGTACCTTCTTCATAATGAACCATGTGCTGTGACGCAAAGGTAAGACTATCACTCAAAAAGCAGTACTAAAAAACCCAGAACTAGCAATAACAGAAAAAGAAAACTCACCATATGTAGCTTGAGCAACAACTCAAGAAAACAAAGTGAATGTTACAACATAGTAGATGGAGCTACTGTAAACTTTATTAACGTTAATAACTTTATATATTGTGGTGGATGTGGAAACATGCTGTACCAATAGATGCTCCCGAACCTGACCTGACCTGACCTGTGGCACCATTTTGTTATTGGGGTTAGCCACTATTTTGTTGTCCCATTATAAGAGACACATTAGTTTCTGATTGTGGAGTGTGGCTCCCTTGGGATCACAACCTGTGATGTCACACACATTCAATGATTTATAAGCTGGAAGCTCAGCAGTTAATTCTTTGAAATGTATGGATAATAATGAAAAATCTTTCAATCTTGTTATTAAGTTTCGCTTTTTACATTTCCTGAATTTATTGGCTGTTTTCTCTCAATGATGATTTTTTGTGACATTTTGGGGGTAATGTCTCAATTCTTTGATCTCCCAGTTATTATTTTGCATATGATTTAGTCACCCAATCATTTCTCTAAAATTCTCTTCTTCCACAGGTACGTAGTGATACAATATACAGTATGTACCTCAGGAATTTAGAGAGAGGGTTTTGAATTAGGTTTATCAAGATAAATTTCTGGGACACACTGGAATAAAACAAACTTCAGAAATATTAGAAGAATATTTTTGGAGGAAAATTATGGCTATTAATGTTCATAATGATGTTTTGGCTTATGTTGTTTGTGCTAGACCAAAAAGTCTCCTCTGGGCTTACCAAATGATTTATTACAACCACTTCCTCCAGCTAAAAGACCTAGGGAATCTATTAGTATGGATTTTATCACTTATCCTCCACCTTTCCAAAAATGTACCGCAATATTATTCATCATGATCATTTCTCTAACTAAATGCACTTATTTTGTCCCACTAAAGAGGTTATCAACAGCTAAGGCATTTGCAAATACAGTATATTCATATCTGAAAGTTTGTGACTACATGGTTCCTCCAAACATATTATATCAGACAGAGGTCTTCAGTTTATTTCTCCAATTTGGCATTTCTTTAGTGCTAAAGTTGGGTTTACATTTAATTTGCCTTCAGGTTATCAAATGGACAGACGGAAAGGATACAAATAGATTTGGAGAAATCTTTGCTGTGGATACTTTCCAAGAATATTGGTGTTCATTGTTACCATTCTTAGACTTTTCATGTAATGCTCTGTACCATTCTTCAACAAAGATGTCTCCCTTTGAATGTTTGTATGAATTTAACTGCCCTACTTAAACTAGACTGTGTGTCTGCTTCTGTACCTAGTCTCAAGAAATATCTTTCTAAACCACATAATACTCGGAAGCTAGTCCAGGAGAACCTGTAAAAAGCAAAATCATCTGCACACTGCAAGTGTGACAAGTGACCAGTCCTCAAAATCAAAACTTGTGACAAACATACTCCAGCTATTAGTCCACTAAAAATAAGAGACCTCTTTCATGCATAATAAGCATGATGAAATGCTGTCTCATTATTCCAACTGACCATAAAATTACCTGTATTTGATATACTTTGAGTTTCTCACTTATTCAAGTATTTTATTTATTTTTCCCTGTTACTTACACAATTCTTATTTTTGTGGCTTAACTAAAAGAATGCTTGCTGTAGTACTTTGCAACAGGGTTTTACAAATATGGGACTATTATGTTCCAGCCAGGGTCTCATTCCAGGTTTAAATATTTTTTTCCTTTGATTTAACTTTTTTGGTGTCTTTTGAATATTATTTTGTACATTGTATTTATTATTTTTTTGTTTTGTTCTGTGCTTTATTTATTTAATATTGCATTGTTTATTAATTATTGTGCTACATTGCATTTTGACAATATGTATTTGTTCTCTACTCTGTTTCCTTTATGTGATGTCTCAAGGGGTGCAACCACCTAATGCTGTAGCTGGGAGACCACCCCCAGCAGTATTTAAAGAGAAACAGCTGATAACATGACCTCTTTGATACTACATCGTTCCTTTCTTTTTTGGTTTGTGCTTGTTTCTGGATTTGGATTTTCTGGTTCAACTCCTGCGATTGTTACATTGTATTTCTTCTGGTTTGTGTTGTTGAGTTTGTTTTATTTTTGCTCAGTGCACAGCTCCTCTCTTTCTTTTGCTATGTTTAATGTCATTCTATAAATAAAATATTTTAAAATATTAAATGGAATACAACTGTTTTGTGTTGGGATCATCTGTATTTTTTAAGGCTTCATCTCCGCCTGTGAGGGCATTTTGACATTTAAAGCCATAACACCATTTTGGGGCCTTTTAGGCTATGTTTGGAGGCATACTCTGATGGTGCTGACCTGTTGTGCAGTTGTGGAGCAAAGTTCCATGTTGTTTTTGAGGCACCTATCATGCGAATTGGTGACCCTCACAAACTTGTCTTCTGATTGGGTTGTGACTTTGGGTTGGCCAGATGTCTTCCTATTAGAGTTTTTTTTTTGGTTTTTTTTTACAGTTTTCAGTTCCTGTTTTCCTGCCATTATCACTCGAATATTGTCCGAGTAGTATTTCAAAAGGATGTAGTGACACAGTCTGTTCCAACTCTGCTTTAAGACAGACAGAGGGTTTTCAAGTAATAAACAAAAAATGGGACACCTGGGCAAATTGTTTACTTCAACTTGCAAGGCTTAATTCACTTTAATTGCTGCAGCACAACTGTAGGTTGTAACCTATTAGTTGTTCCCTGAAGAAGGACCATTTGTAATATTCTGATATTTTCCTTTTTTCAGTTTTTACTAACAAACTTTAAATTTAACCCTCTGGCAGTTTACTGCTTACCTTTTCACCATTTTAGATCATTGTATTTCAACTGATTAAAGTTGTAGAAAAACTAGAAAAACTGAGGTATTCCAATACTTTTGACCGGTAATATTACAAAAGTAATGTGAGATTTTTTCATGCCTGTTTTTGATACTGTTTTGATCCCATGTTCTCCAGTACAGGTCATCATAGACACTATATCAAAAACATTATCACCATTCTGCATGAAAACCTGAGGTTATTTTTTTTTCTCAGGTATCACTACAAATTGCGTAGATTAAAGAACATCTATAAAAAAAAAGGTATCATTTGGATAGAGTATTTCCATCTATGTGTGTTCCTGCCCTGTGCCCTAGGATTGCTGGGATATTACTCTCCAGCTGCCCCATGACCCTGAGCTGGATAAGCGGGTTAGGAAGATGGAAGGATAGATGGATATTCCTTTAAGAAAATTACTTAAAAATAAATAAACAAATAAACAACACCATAGATCTGTGTATTTCTACATGCATTTTGCATGTTATCCGCTGTGTCTGATGCTAGTTTGTGGGTTTAATGTAATTATTTCATTTGTAATAGCAAATAGAATTGGGGATTTATAGTGGAAATTCACTTTCCACAAACTGAGTTGAACAAGTCTGCTTCTCTTTTAATGTCACAAGATAGCCAGTCTTGTAAGAGTATTCTACCATATACTGTTGCTTCTGAACTCTAAAATAGCTGGCTGGGCCAGTATTTTTTACTTGACCATTTGACAGACACTGAAAAAACCACTAAGACATCAAAAAATGATGTGTGTAATAAATAAAAATAAACAGATAAAAGAGAATTTTCCCATACCACAGCTCAATACTTGATCTTAAGGATGGAAATACATATTGCAGTCCCAGTAGAAGAAAATTAAGTCTTTTGTAGCAGCCTCAAACTAGGAAAATGAATGACGAAAAATTTCTTTTTGGAGCACTATCACAGAATATCCCATAAAGCAGTTACAACACTAACATTAATAACTTAATTACAGTATGATATAACTACAGAGAACTTATTGCAGTGGTCTTCAAATTTCCTTATGCTACAACATTTTAATGATTACCTGTGAACTCCTGTAACACTCTCTTCAACAATGCCCCTTATCTTCTTAAAGACATTTGGGTATTTCTTATATACCCAGTGTGTCAAATCTCCCCCATCATCCAGGATCTGCCAAGAATAATAATAATAAAAAAAATGAGACAGCAGCATTTTTGTTCATTTAACCTTGAACTAGAAAAGAAAATGAAAGGCTTTCACTATAATTATTTTTTGACAGCTGCTTTACCTTCTAGAAACATACAGGATATTTCAAGGACAAGCAGTAGGGAACTGGAAAATGCAAAGCGCTCATTCCATGCACACAAAGCCTAGGATAATCAATGACCACTTTATTAGGGAAATCTTTTTGTTAACAATAACAGCCTACTCCCCAAAACAGCTATCATGTAGCTGCAACTGAACATATAGTATGCAGACGTGGTCAAGATGTTGAGTTGTTGTTTGACCAAATGTCTAGTGTGTGAAAGTTCTGTGGGCAAGAAAAACCGTTGGATGTGTGCCACTTTCTGGCCACAGCACGATCTCAAGCTGGTTAATGAACAAAACTGTGACTTTTGTTTTCTCCAAAAAGCCAGCACCATCCCCAGATATCAATTTAAGATCAAGTGGAGAATGAATGTGTCACTGAAAAATATGCAGGAACGGTACGATAAAATGTAGGCACTAAGAACCAAAATCCCTACGGTAGTCCACCAACTTACTGAATACATACCCTGTGGGAAAAATCAGTTCCTGCCTGGTATTAGATTGATACACCTTATAAAGTGGCCACAGAGTGTACACTAATTTAATGTATTATATTTACAGATCAAATTTCGTTAGAATGAAGTGCTCATTACCAAAAAAATAAATTGCTGTAACAGATATTTCGTTATAATGGAACTGCCATAATAGGCAATCAGTATTATTAGACATTGAGGTCCAGGGAAGTGGAGGGGAGACGAGTTCCCCTCAGTGTCAGAAACACACGCTGTTTGAGTTACATAAATGGCGCCCTTTGGTGTCCATAATTCGCGCCCTTAACTTTCATAAATGGTGCCCCTCGTGTGACGTTGCTTAATGGATTGAATGACTCTTTGGCTGCCATCTGCTCTTTTGTGAGTCACCTTTGACATTAAAGAATCTTGATAAAAATTTCAAGAAAATGAAGATCAAATAAATAAGAATTGTTGCATGTATAAATATGCAAGCAAAAAGATGCATTCAAATACAAATTTAATTAACAGTTATCCTACCCTTAGATATGACAACAGTGCTTGCAGTCTGCAGTAACCCTTCTCAAGCTCATAGCTACAACAGTGTGACAACTATTGATTAAACCAAGTGACATAAGCATGAAATTTAATTGGCTGTTCAGTGGAGTTCCTGAATTTGGGCCAAGTACAGAAGAAATATGCATTTTTTCTGCTTTGTTATGAAAAAGTTGTTGTAAAGAATTTTGCAGCTAAAACAGACTTTGCTATAATGAGATTTTTTATTAACATTAGTTGTATAGAAAATTGGCCAGGACAAAAATCTCAGCAGGGCACAACTAAGATAAAAGGTCATTTACCTACATGATTGTTTCCAATAATTGAGGATAACTTTAATTATAAAAAATACTTAGTTTTGACATAGTTCATTTACCATATTAGGCTGCCAGCCTTCCATATTTACACAACGATCGATACACCACCAGAAATCATCTTCAGACTCTCCTTTCCAAGCGAAAACAGCAACACCTTTTTTTAAAAAATATAAATATATATAGCATCATGCAATGAACTCAAATTAAATCCCAGTCTTTACAGAACAATTTTCTGTTTTACCAATTCTTAACTCAAGACATACTTAAACTTCTACCTGAAACTTTTCACTAGAAGCTACTTAAAGGGATATTAAGCCTTCAGTTTTAGGTAGCCTTTTGAAAAATAGAAACCACATGAACAATGTTGTGGCGACAATAATGAAAAAAAATTGAACACTGACAAAAATGTATGTACAAAATTTAGCAAACATCAACAGATCTAATCTTTTTGTCATAAAAGCTGAAACAGATACAGCCTAATAATTTAACCAATGCACTAACTAGACCTTGCTCTGTAGTAATATGAAATCTGCAGCACTTAACTTCATCCACTTATTAGCACAAGTCACCAAGTTTTATTTGTGAATTTCCTCCAAGGAAAATAAATTTTTGTTTTTTTTGGATGAGTGCACCTATTTCACCAGAGAAGTACCTTTAACTCCATTTTAAATTATCATATGTACAGTAAGTGGTTCGGAACAGGACTTCCTTTGGATTCTTGAACACAATGACGTATGAGTCACTAAAGATACATGTTAACCAGGAGTGGCTATAAATGCATACTGACTAGGCTGTAAGTCTGGAAAAAATTATCTGCCTATGTGATGTAGTATTAAATTTATGGAACCAGCTTGTATAATAAGCGCATGTCAAAGATTGTGTCATTTAAAAAGATGTGGATTTTCAGAGCATCCTGTTGGACCATTTGTTGATTTCCAGTTTTGTGAAAGTAAAAAGAAGAAGACATCATGTAAATGAAATATTTTAAAATGTCTGAGAAATTAATAACTTATAATTGCTATGTCATTCTACCTTACTGCACAAGATTATAATTGCAAGTTTAATAATGTTACTGTTATGTTAGCTGTGTGTCTATCAGCAACTCCCAAATGTATATAGCTTAAAAAGACTCTTTTGTTAACAATAGGACATTTTAGCTAAACTATAATATTGGTGCCTTTAGTCATACAGTCGCTAGTTGTGTAAAAATTTGTTGGTTATTATTTAATAGAATTGTTAAAAACACTCATAAGATAATTGAGATATTTGCTATACATCACATTTTTCTACATAATCTCAGTCAACTTCAACAGCTTTTTACCAGGAGCAAGTAACTGTTTCTTGTACCAGTGATAATCCCGCACGTGCAGCCACTTCTACACTTCTACCATAACCTCATTATTACAACACAGTTATTTGCACACAATTCTGAGGGCTCAAAAGAAATGGAAATATATTATCACAACAGTAAATGTTCATTACTTATTTCTTTTTCACTAGAAGGAATGTAATAAAAACACATTGTATAATGCCTGGAAGGGATCTGTGGTATCCGGGGTAACCTTCTCCAGGCTGATCGTGAAGGCTGTCCTCCTGGCACTGCAAGAAATCTTTGCTTCAATTTGGGAGACTGGCATCATTCCAACTGACTGGAAAACAGGACTTCTCATCTAACTATCTGGAAAGGCAAGGGCGAGAGCCTGGATTGCAGCAACTACAGGGGGACAATACTGCTCTCGGTGCTGAGTAACATCCTTTCTAGGCTCATCCTCAATAGAATCTGTGATCACCTAATAGCGACTGGAGCAGTCTGGTTTCACACCTAAGAAGTCTACCATCGACCACATCCTGGCACTGAGGGTTCTATTGGAGCGCAAACGTGAATATCAGCAGAGTTTGTTTGAAGCCTTTGTTTATTTTCGTAAATTTAGCGTTCGACTCAGTTGATCGAGCTGCCCTGTGGGACATCTTGAGACTTTGTGAGATCCTCTCAGGGCTGATGGATATCATCAGTACACTGGTACTGAGAGTGTTTTGCAGAGTGGAGACAGAAGCTCTGCGTTTTTCCCAGTTGATTCTGGGGTTCATCAGGGGTGTGTTCTTGCTCCTACTCTGTTCAATGCTTGCATGCACTGGGTGTTGAGCAAGGTAGTGGGGTTCAGCTGTGATCTTCATGGAGTCAGTAGAGGTTCTGAGAGACTGAGCGAGAAGTCTGAGTGTCTGGGCGTGCGAGTGTGCTGGATAAAAACTTAGGCAAAGCCATTAGCAGTGTGTCTGTCTGCAGAGAGAGTGTCACCCTTGTCGAGAGGTTTATTTACCTCGGCAGTGACATTCATGTCTCTGGTGACTCTTCCTATGAAGTTAGTAGACAGACTGGGTGAGCATGGTGGTCATGAGGTCAATGGAAAGGGGTATGTGGCACTCCCAATATCTATGCAAAAGGACAAAGGTCCAAGTCTTTAGAGTCCTGGTGCTTCCTGTCTTGCTATATGGTTGCGAGACATTGATGCTATCCAGTGACCCGAGACAAACACTGGACTTCTTGGGTACTGTGTCTCTTTGGAGAATCTTTGGATACCGTTGGTTTGACTTTGTTTCGAATGGGCATGTTGCGCATTGAGTCACAAATGAGGCACATTACCTGCATTGTGAGGGAGTGTTACTTATGGCACTGTGGGCATGTGGCAAGATACTCCAAGCATGATCTGACTTGCAGGATCCTCATTTTTGAAGACCCAAGTGGCTGGACCAGGCCAAGATAACACTCATGTAACACCTGGATGAAACAAATAGAGGGTCATTTCTGGAGGGTGAGACTGGACCGAGCGTCTGCCTGTGGGGTTGCCAACCAGGATCCCGAGCTGTTTCGTCGAGTGGTGTGTGCAGCAACGCACTGTACCAGTGTATAGTCCCCAACCTATCTTGACCTGATTGTATAATGCATATTACCACACAAAGGAATTCTGAAGGCTGACTGTGCATGCATTTGGAAAATGATATAAATTCTTGCAGTAGGATGTGTGAAATTTCTTGTCACTAAAGCGTAAACCACAAGCTTTTCTGTTAATTTTAACTAAAGTATAGAAAGTTTTGCATGACACTTTGGGAAACCCACACATATTACCAGGGCATATTGTCTTCAGAACTTTGAAGGGTTCTGTGAAAGTTTTTTTTTTCTTTCCTGTCTCAACAGCAACTAAAATTTACAGTCCTTAGGGGTTGCTAGTGAAAGAGAAATATTTTTACATTGCACAATTGATTGGAGAAACCTACCTAGACTTTAAACTCAGGATTTTGTCTTGAACACTGGACTATATTAAAGGTTATTCAGGATGCAGTGATCATAATGTAATGAGTTTGAAAGTGTTATTGTTAGGTATACAATACAAAAATGAAAACTTTGATTTTAGTAAAGCAAATATTAAAAACAAAAAATTGAGACAAGGTCTTAACTGAGATAAAATTTTAGGAATGGAAACAGTTGAGAAGCAGGGGAGGTCAGTTTAAAATTATGCTTTATGTAATGCAGAACAAGTAGGTCCCTATTCCGAGAAGCCATAACATATTTAAGCAAAATTCTCCATAGTGAGTTAGGAACTGAACATGAATTTATGGAAGAAAAACGACTTTACAATAAGTACGCATTAAAACAACTCAGGTTCTATCCTTTGTGTCTATGAGTACATAGGAGCAAAAATACAAAAACAAATTACAAATGCTAAAGGGGAATTTTAAAGATGAATGCTGCTGAAAATGTAAATGTCAATCACAAGGATTTTCAGTATTTCTGCATAAAGGTAACATTCAAGAAGTAATGAAAACGAAAGCCAGCAAGGACAGACTCTGTAAAACAGATTGGCCAGGGAGGAACCTATGAATAGGCAAGCCATAATTCTAAGACCAGGAAAATGAATCCCCATTATCATCCATGCATAATAACATACTACTTACAATGTAAACAAGCAATAAATCTTTGCAACACATTTACAAAAGTTAAAGAAAATTAGAAACTTGTGTCCAAAATGGTAATATCTGAGAATATTTAGTGACTACTCTTCAGATTGCAAAATCAACAGCAACAGATGTACACATTGAGTAAGCCAATATCATACCAGCAGTTCCAACAGATATATAAACTGTCAGACTACAGCAAGTTATGGGATGCAGAGATAATTGCTCATAAACTGCTCACAGTTACACAGCAGGCACTTCATAATAGCAAAATAAATTGTCACACATTTTGTGTCATGAACACTATTTAGTATATTATGGTAGATAAGGTAAAATATTTTCAAACAATTCACAATAAAAACATTACTGAAAAATATACTGTAACAGGGCATATGAAAGACTGTCTAGGTTAACTGATACAAGTCAAAGTTTTATTTTTTTTTGAGATTTGTTATTTTAAGAAATTGTCTCATGTCGAAAGAGAAATTCTTATGTGAAAGAATTTGTGCTATGGGTCACTAATGTCTTTTTGTTGTTTAGCCTAGTATCTGAACTTAATTGTTTACTAAGTAAAAGTTCACATCTGAAAAGGTGTTAACCTGACTTATTATTAAAGGAACAGTTTTTCAGAGCTGGTGGGTGGCACTAGAAAAAGGCATGATAATCTTTGAAGTTTGGTGAACCTGGTGGAAAAGATAAACATTGCCAGCAATAGTGGGACTTCAGGATCCTGCCACATGCAACTAAGATGACTGGGAGCACAGAAGCAGCTAGCTGAGTCACTTGGTACTAGTGAATGTCAGTCTGATGTAAAGCTGCAAAGTCTGTTAAGGATTTCTCCAGCTCTCTGTGCTGGGGCTGACACGGTTCTGATAAAACTATCCTAGGCTTTTTTGTGTTTCCCGACACCAATCAAGAAATAAAACTTGGCACAAACAATAAAATAATGCAATTAGACAAATTCTTATGTGAAACAAATCTTTCTAAGTGAAAAGGGAGGAAAAAACACCAATGTGTAACTGCAAAATTGGCAAGTCAGTGTCAGCCAAGTAAAAGAACCCAAATGAAAAAGTGATATTATCTGTGATTTAAAATGCATCTATGTTTATTTTTTTTTACTCCTGGGAGATTTTTGATGCACATGTGGGCTACAACTGCTGAGGACAAGAAAATGTTTAGGCTCGTCATCAAATGGAATAAGATCTAATAAGACTACCAGTCTCACTGGTGAAGACAGAGATGATAACTGTGCCACAATCAAGCACTGTCCACATTTCAAATTTATGTACATGGCTTTCAGAGCATTTTAATTGCATGGAATTTCATCATCTTCAGATTAGTTGTTTTATAGTCAATAATGGATAAATTCAATTATAGGGGCACTTCATTCTCAACTGTTATTTCTCTGAATTGTGTCCAAGTCTGCAGTGTTTCAGGTGAAACACATGAGATAAGATACAACATTCATGTTCAAACTGGATTTTCTTGTTGAATATTTTCTAACTAAGCTAGCTTTGCTTCTGGGTAATTTTTACAGAATTAAAAAAAAAAGTATTCATCTGTGGGCAGTTGGGATTTATTCAGAAATTACAGCCATGTCTAATAAGCATAAAAGCAGAAGCAAAATAATAATACATGATTTTGGTCCAAATTTAAATTTGGTTGGGAAACAGTAAATGCTCTCAATTCTTATTTCTTTGAGGTTTGCATGAGTAAATGTTATCTGGTCCTTGACTTCAAAGTTTTTAGTTGTACTTGAAATATTTCTGACTCAATAATCTATAAATCATTTAGTTTAATCCCTAGAGTTAATGTAAGAGTAAAAGTTTTCAGGGGGGAACACTTCAGAGAAATAAGAACTGAAAGAAATTAAAATGTATTTGTCTACTCTCAGCTTCACTCAGAATGACTGATTGTGGATGAGTGCAGCCTGTAATAGACTGGTGCCCAGTCTGTGGTTCCTGCATTAAACCCAATGCTGCCTGAACTGAAACGGGGTCTCTACAATCTTTACATGGACATGTGAGTTAGAAAATAACTTCATGTAATAGTTTTTTTTTTAAATTCATACTGCACAGTTTTAAAGATTCAATAAATAATAGTAATTAAAAGTACTGTGCATTTTTTTCTCACCTGCTTCAGAAAGGGCAGCAGCTACTTCATTCTGGGTAGAATAGATATTGCAAGCAGTCCAGCGACACTGTGCCCCTAAAGCCACCAAGGTCTCAATTAGGACCTAGAAATAGAACATAAACAATACAGTTAAGTAGACAGAACCATTCTAATCTTTATATCTCATAATAAGTGTTTTTATTTAAAACAAATTAAGGATATCAAATGTATTCCTTCATTACCTAACTATGCATTTAGTAATATTATATTTTTTTAAGAGAAACAGTTTTTTAATGGGCTGCAACCAAGTAGGTAAGAAGCGCATAACTCCAAATAATATCCATTACCATTAGAAAGTGCAAAGAATGCACAAATAAAGTAATACATACTTTTAAATCTTCAAGTAAGCAACAAATCACTAAAAAATAAAATACTCAATTTTTACACTACTAGAACAGTAGTAAATGTATCTGGCAGACAATACAAAAATGCACTGTAAATAAGCATAATAAAAGACTGACATTTTGAAGGAAAAGTTAAATCTCTCAAATGTTTACGGAAAGCATAAAACAAATTAAAGTTTTTTCTCTTTGACAAAATACACAAATCACATTAGTGTCAGATGAAACATAAATGTACCACTTTAATAATATACATCTGTGGAATGTTGGACATCAAATAAATAATACCCATATAAAAATAACCTCATGTCTACAAAACAAAACAAGTTGGCTGGGCTTTTGGGGATATGGGGGTATTATGCGTTCATTGATCTTGGGACTCATGTTAAAGTGAACAGCTTTATGAACACTAGTAAGTACCAAGACATTTTTGTTAACACCTAATGCCTTTAGCTAGGAGACTGAAATTTAGGTTCCAAAGTACATTCTTTTAAGACAATGACTGCAAAAATAATATCAAAATCCATAAATATAGAGTCAATTTACAATAAAATTAACATCAATCTGACACCTTCAGGCTTACTGAATATATCTGATTTACACTGAAGGACATAGCTCCAAGAAAAGATAAAGGATATCGAGGACCTGAAAAGATAACAGCCAAGGATATGTCTCATGTATTTTTCATTTTCATATATTACAGAAATTCATTTACCCTTACAAGAAGTGCTTAAAGTTCTGAAAATCAAATGACAGTAAATGTTTTTACTTAAATGCAATATAAAAAATAATCATATAAATTTTAAAACAATTACCACCTCAGGATTCACTTTGTAAGTCTGAAGAATTAAAAAAAAAAAAAAACCTACAACACACTTATTTTGGAAAGCGGTTAGTTCAAAATCACTTTCCCCCTCCTTCTAAATGGATACATCTTGCCGGTCTGTCTTTGTACCAGAGTTCCACCAACACTGATATAAACAACACTCTGATAAATAAAGATGCAATCTTACCGCAGTCTGAGCAGTAATGTGAGTGCAACCCACAATCTTTGCTGCAGCAAGTGGCTTCTCTCCTTGTGCTCTCTTTCTTAAGGCAATGAGGGCCAACATATCTGTACAAGGTGGAAATTTTAAACCATTGATACATTATTGTGGGGATATTCCATGATAAATTAGATGAGATTATAAGTAAATTTGATAAACTTAAAATATACAACGGCTCTTCACAACTAAAACAAGTCAGTATTTATTAACTACTGTCACCCATCTCAGTTAAAATAGTTGATAAAATCTGAAGTTACAAAAAGTTTTACCAAAAGAAATTTCACAAGTTACAAAATGTTTTACCAAAAGAAATTTCACTTGTAAGAGTCTATACTCTAGTCTTAAGTAAAATACTTTACTTATACGATGAAGTAAATCTTTAGGCTGATAGTATGGAAAGTCCTCAGGCTGAGCTGTCAGAGGAGCAGCATTTCAAAAAAAAAAAAAAGTAAACATTGTATTTTAATGTAATATTTTATTTGTATAAAAATCACCAAGTCAAATGACATTCAACCAGTATGGCTATGGCAGTTAGGTAAGGTAAGAAACCCAATGCTCCCCATACCAATTAGGTGAACTATAGTTGAATTATACTGCAAATTTGTCGACATTTTTCTTATTTTTATTAAGATATTGTTTTGTGTTGAGTATCCTATGTTTATAAAGGATGAAGGTTTGTCAAAGTTAATAGAGGGAAAACGATGAGTAATTGATTATTATCCAGCAGTGTAATGAAACCTTTATAATTTCTATGTGCATGAATATTGCATTAACTTTAAAAGACTTCCCACAACCAATAATGATGCAGTTTGAGCTATGATTATCTGCTGCCCAGAGACAAGATTTAACAGGGAATGCCAAATGAAGAGAACAGGATTTAGGATTTAGCAATTTCACAATACCCACTTTCACGTACTGTGTTAACAGGTGATACCAACATTAACTTGAAATGAATACAGCAGTAAAGAAAATTAAATAATTCAATATTTTCAGATTAATAAACACATATTTAGAGAAAAAAATATTTGCAGTTCCCTCAGAAGTCGTAGTATCGTTAATTGTAAGACACTTTTGGTAAAAAAAAATAAAAAAAATAAAGGCACACATAAGCAACTTTTAGACAAGGAAAATACTTGAACAGTCTTTCAACCCTCCTGTTTTATGAGCTTTAAATACACATATATACATATCCTAAGGTACATACTGCTTTAAACATTTTTAATACCATCACAATGAAGGGTTTTTCTAAACCTATGTTCAGGCCATACAGCTCACCTGATCAGTGCTGCTTGGCCAAGAAACTGAGGGAACCACAAAGATCTATTATTAAAATATTGTTTTTCTTGTTTGTGTTAGGATGATTCACCTGACCATACACTATCTGCACACTGAGATCTCAGAAACACAGTACCTTTCTATTAAATGCCAGACAGAAAGGTGTCTGTGTACACTGTAGTAAGAAGTAACCACAAATTAAAACCTCGTCCATTCATAATTTTAACAGGAAGAACTGGAATTTAAATGCATTGCTCACTGGAGGGTGTTAAAGAATGAATTTCTCAAAATTTGTGTTGATCTTATTATAAATAGCCGGTTATTTTTTTCCATATAAGATGTTAATTCATCTAGATGGCTAGAGAGATTTTATGTCAAGTTTCATACTAAAATATCAGGTAAAAAATTTTATTGTAAATATTCATTTGTTTAGTGTTTTACTTTGGAAGTTAACTCTGTTGAAGAGGTTTCTTTACTTTTCAATGAGTTTGAATTTTACTGATAAAATATATAAGCAGCATATTGGTTAGATCTTTTTGCAGTTTGCTCACTCTCACTTCTCTATTATTTGTTTTATATAGACAATTGTTTTTCTTACATATTAAGGGCTTAAGCAACAACTTTAAACTGACTTTGTAGTCATGAGTATGGTGTATGCAAGTTTGTACCCTGGAATCAGATGACCCTCAATCCACAGGATGATTTTTGCTTAATGATGGATGTTGGCAGGATAGGTTCTAGCATCTTGTGAACCTGTACTGGAATTATAGGGTTCCAAAAATAGCCAGATTAATAGATTTTGGGAAAAGCTCATTAAAAGTACTTATTTATTCGACAAATTTCAAATGTACAGGATTACTTTTTGCCACTTTGTCACCACTGATTTACTACTGTGACAATACTATCTCTGCTACAGTACTGATTTCTTCTTTGCAGTTATAAACCATGAAAACTCTGATACTTTCTGTGTTGCATCTTCTTCTCTCAGAGCTTTTAAAACATCTCTTTAGTTAAATCTCCCCATAAAGTGTAGGGAAATCTTGGGTGGAAAAAACAAAAACAAACTACACATATTTTATACATCTTGTATAAAAGGATTACTGGGCAGAAAAAGGTTGTACACTGTACCTTAAGTTCTACTGGTAGATCTAATATGTTCAATATTTAGGTCAAGAGACTGCATGGAGTAATTAGAACATAACAAGAACATATTTTGAAAATAGCTGACTTTCAAGTTGTGACACAGCACATAGTCACTTGTTAATAGTAATTATGTGTCAAATCTTGAAAAGAGAATTACTGGTACAGTTCTAATTGTGTGTGACAGCTTAGATACATCAGATTTAATCCAGCAGCACTATTAGTTAAACCTGTCTTGCTATGAGACTAAAAACCAGAACTGTTTGCTGATTACATCAAATAAAAAAAAATGTAACTGTTAAAATGATTAAATATTCTGTTTCAATCATATGCAGAACACGACAGATTACATAATGTCAATAAAATTAGTTGTTTTTTCCTTCATAATAATATACGATATAACTGTGAAGCTTTGCCCTTAACTGTTTTTATCTTGTTATATTGATCCCCCAACCATTTCAACAAGAAATACAAAATAAAGTAAGAAACTAAAGTCCATATCCAACCTTGCTCAGCAATTTCAATTTCTCTTCGACCAAACTCAGCTTGTTTAATGTTCTTCACACAAAAGTCACTGTTCCCTTTGCTGTTGATCTGTGTCTTGTCCCTGGGTGATGCTTCGTCATCCGAGCTGTCTGTATAAGAAGCAGCTAGAAAGACAGATTTTGAAAACTAATGGATTTGAACAAAATACAAGCATTAAACAACAACCAAACAACAATATGAATGTTTTATTAACATTGCTTTTATATCTACTACTTGGAAGTTAAAGACAAAATATAACATCTAGCCGTGGAACAAGACCTCAGTGTCTATAGGTAATACTGTATTATTTTAATCAATTTGTTAAATATTTATTGTACTCCACCAAAACCATTAGATACTAGCCTGCACCACAGTATACTATCAATCCTTAGGAAAGGTTATGGCAGCCAGATCACCCAGGCCAACAAAGGTGTGCCTTTGTCCAAGGACCAGGAAAACCAATTTTCTCTGGATTACATGTCCTGTATACCCAAGTTCTGATTTTAATATTCTGCATTGTCAAACAACAAGAGTTCATTATAATGTATTCATACAATGACATTTACTTATTGGGTAGCATTGTCACATTGTAGGTAGTATTGCTGCCCTCTCAGATCTAGGATTCTGGGTTTGAACTTAATATCCTAATGTTGTCTATATGGACTTTACATGTTATTTCTGTTTCTCCTTTGGTTCATCTAAGGGTCATTCAGTTTCCTCTAAAAAACCCAAAGACATACAGGTTACATTAACTCACAAATCCAAATTGCCCCTATCTAGGTGTGTGCATTAGTGGGCTCCACGTTGGACTGGCACTCCCTCAGGACTGCCTAAACAGCCTCTGGCCCTGGCCCCGGCCCCAGCCTGCAAAGACCCCAAACTAAATTAAGTAGGTTCAGGCATGTTATGTAATATTTACTAATTATTCCTAGAAGCTACTTAGAGAACCAAATTAAAATAAAACACAGGTTCAAAATCCTAGTGACAAAAAATTCTGTTCTTTGTCTATGTGGAGTTTATTCATTCTCCTCCCCAGTTTCCAGTTAATAGCAATACACTGGTCCAGTCTGAGTGAGCATACATTTGACTACAGTTCTCCGTGGTAGACTTACACTCCATTCAGATTCGATTCCTCTTTTGCAATCAATGTTACTAGGATACATAGCAGACTGTCCCAGAACTAATTTAGAATTGCATAAGAATTAAATAACTTTGGAAAAAACAAGTGAATAAATGAATAAAAGATATCTGCATTTGTATATACTGTACTGTATTTTTTTTTCTTTATTTATCTAATTGTTTTTTTTTATAGCGGGTTGGATAATGTATGGATGGATAGCTGTATTTGTAAATGTGTGTATATTGCAGTTTCCATTGACAGGCTTCATGTAGAACAAAACTTAATTTTAATTTAACAGAGCAAACTATTGCCATATAGAAGCTGTATATATAAACTGGAAGCAGCATCTTACGTAAAGATTTGCTTATGTTATAAAAATACAATAATGGATTTTTGAGAAAACACAGTAAGGTGTTTTTCTTTAGTACTGTAAGAGTATTGCACATTGTTTGTCTTTACATGTAAGAAAAGAGGTTCCTAGGAATAAATACGAATAAACACTTCCTGGAAAGATGTACTAGTAAAACAATTACTACTGAAAGGAGTTCTATTTTAATATAAAAGCACATAATATAATTGGAAGCTCTAAGGCAACATAAGTCAGAAAAAAACTAAAAATAAAAAAAGACAGTAAGAAACTATAAGCTTGCCCATGGGGTAAAAAAGAAACAGATGAGTCCATATCATCACCACTGCTAAAAACATTAACTTTGTGGTACATCCACACAACACTAAGCAGAACTGACTACATTCAGAGAAATGACCAGAGAAGTAATGTTTTTTCTGGAGCAAATTTACAGAGGAAAATAGGTGAACATAATGGTAACAGCAAAATGTTTCAATACTTTGAAAAGCTTGGAGGATCTCTTTTGTTAAAATAATAATTTGCTTAATTTTAGGTAACAACAAAAATTGTGTATGTTTAATTTCTCAGACTAAAGTTTAATGCTTGTGTTATACTGTAGTCTGCTTATTGCATCTGAAACAATCAGAGGGACAAAAAATCATTCATAGCACACAAGTAATATTTAAGTTTTGTTTGCAATATCTAAGCCCCAGTCCAATTAATAAATCAAATGAATCCCATTTTTATTGGCACTGGAAGCCAAAGCCATTTGTGGAATCAGGCAAAAACCAATAGAGAAGCATCCACCTCAGGGCATACTTTGACCAATTTAAAATTGTCCAACTAATAGGTGACTGTGTGCAGAGGGTGCAGACCTTTAAATATCTGGGAGTGCAGCTGGATGACAAATTGGACTGGACTGCCAATACTGATGCTCTATGTAAGAAAGGTCAGAGCAGACTATACTTTCTGAGAAGGTTGGCATCCTTCAACATCTGCAGTAAGATGCTACAGATGTTCTACCAGACGGTTGTGGCGAGTGCCCTCTTCTACGCGGTGGTGTGCTGGGGTGGCAGCATAAAGATGAAAGACGCCTCACGCCTGGACAAACTTGTTAAGAAGGCAGGCTCTATTGTAGGAGTAAAGTTGGACAGTTTGACATCTGTGGCAGAGCGACGGGCATTAAGCAAACTCCTGTCAATCATGAATAATCCACTGCATCCACTGAACAGTGTCATCTCCAGGCAGAAGAGCAGCTTCAGTGACAGACTTTTGTCACTGTCTTGCTCCACTGACAGACTGAGGAGACTGTTCCTCCCCCACACTATGCGACTCTTCAATTCCACCCAGGGGAGTAAATGCTAACATTACTCTAAGTTATTGTCTGCTTTTTTTTCATTTTTATTACTATTTAATTTAATATTGTTTCTTTGTATCAGTATACTGCTGCTGGATTATGTGAATTTCCCCTTGGGATTAATAAAGTATCTATCTATCTAATCTGCATTCATTTGGAATATGGGAGGACATCCCACAGAGCAAAACTCATGCAGACATGAGGAAAGAATGCACAATCCACATAGTTACTAAATCAGAACTAGAACTGAGTCATCTGAAGCAATGAGGCAACAACACTAACCACTATTCTGTTAACATGTAATCATTATGATCACTTTCTCTGAAAGAAATAAAATTACATGAATAAAAAAAAAAGTTGAAATCATACAATAAACTGAGTAAGATTTTTCTTTAGTAAAATGAACAGGTACAGAAAGAAAAATACAGGAAATGGCAGGTTTAATTAATATATAATGAACAGATAAGTGACATTGTATGGCCACCACTTTTTTGCACTAGCATCCAATAAACTTGCTAACAAAACTGTTGAAATCTGTTGAGTGCAGGGTTTACTGTGTAGCAACCAAATTCCCCTCATACTATGATCCTCTTCTTAGGATCCACTCTAAAAATACATACATGTTGCTAACAAGTTTAACCAGTGTCAGATTTAGGTATAAGCTAAACAGACTAAAGTTTAGGGCCTCATAAAATTTCACATTATTTTTTATTTGTATTGCAGTTTTAAATGTGTAATCAGTACGTGCATTCATATGAAAATACTTTTCACTTTAAATACCTTGCTATGTTTAACAAGGGGCCTCCAAGCTTTATATAGCTTAGGGCCTCACCAAGTCTAATCTGGCACTGAGTTTAACACTCTGAAAGTGCAATCCTTTTAAACAGTTACCAGATGGAACAATGCTGGTATTCTGCCAGGGTATCTATGTTTAATGAACTATTTACATATGATCAGAGGAGATGGAAATAATATAATAACTTAAATAACTAACTGAAGTACAAAAGCTATATATAGGAGTAAAATGGTTTCACCTAACTAATTAGATGTTAGAAAAAAGTATCTAATAGAATCAACACCAGTACAAAAAATACAACATGTCTACTAAAAAATGCATCAATTCAAAACTTTTAAAATATTTAATCATAGTTTGTAAATAAATAACAAAAATCAGAAACAGTAGCACAGACAAATTAAAATGATTTCTATACAAAGCAGTGGTAGCGTTACTACCAAGAGAATAAAAACAGTAATCTTTTTTGTTGGAAGTTATGGATTAGACTGATACAAATACCTGAGCTGTAGCTGTCCGTGGAAGACTGGGAGATGGAACGAGAAAGAGACCTGCGTCCTGTTTTCGTAGGAAAGCGGTTGAATTCCTGTTTGTCATCAGCAAACTGTATTTGCTAAAAAGCAAAAGACAGATTTTACTTCAAAAGATACACAACCAAAAATAAAAAAATATGCACAACCTATGGCAACAAAACCCTTTTTTTATATAACACTCAAGTAGGGGTTCGGACACTCTACAAGTTAAACTCTCCTCCTCATTCATTTTACATTTACATTTGCTGTAATTGCTTAGCATATGCTTCTATCCAAAGTGACTTACAAAGCATGTCAATAGAATTGAGTAAACATTAGTGTGGGGTCTAATTGGAAAACAAGCGTTACAGGACAAAAGGTACACAATTGATTACCACAGGTGAAAATCTCATAAACAAAATACAAGCTTGCTACAATTTTCTAGATCACAAAACCTTAGACAGAAGTTCAAACAAAAATGTTTTCAAAGGGTTCTTAAACACAGTAAGGAAGACAGCAGTTTGGATGGAAGTAGGGAGATTGTTCCACCAGCCAGGAGCTACACACGAAAAAGATCTGGAATGAGATTTGATACCACGAAGAGGTGGCATCACCAGACAACATTCAGTGGTAGACCTCACCAGTCAAGAAGAAGCATAGGATCTCACAAATGTCTCCATATATAAAGATGCAGACACAGTGATTGCTTTGTAGGCAAGCATCAAGGATCTGAACATAATATGTGCCACTACAGGGATGTCAGTGTAGTAATCTGAAGAGAGGAGTGACATGTACCTGCATGTTTAACACCAGACATGCCCCTGCATTTTAAATAATCAGCAGTAGTTTAGTGACACATGCCAGTGTTCCAGCCAGCAGAGTGTTGTAGTAGTCCAGATGTAACAAGACCAAAGCCTAGACCAGGGGCCTCATGTATAAACGGTGCGTACGCACAGAAATGTTGCGTAAGAACTTTTCCACATTTAAATCACGATATATAAAACCTACACTTGGCGTAAAGCCACGCACTTTTCCATGGTACCTCATACCTTGTCGTACGCAAGTTCTCTGCTCGGTTTTGCAGACTGGCGGCACCCAGCGTCAAAGCAGTGCTACTGTTCCTGTGTGGTTACACCTTATTTTCCTGACGCGGCTTTATAAAGACACTGACACTAACTGCATATTGTTTATTAGTGTAACGAATCTGATTGTAATTAACTTGTAACAATATAATGGTCCAAGGAAAAACCATAGTATTCCAAATACCCTAACTGCTTTAGCGTTGTTACTCTCACTTCTCCTCCTTCTTCTTCTTTCAGCTCCTCCCGTTAGGAGTTACCACAGCGGATCATCTTTTTCCATATTACTCTCACTGCACCACTCGGAGTATTTATATCACTGTATCTGAGTGTGAATCACAGCAGCAGCTGATCGGAAAGAGAATTATCGGTATACAGCTTCAAGGACACGCTGTCTCAGCCACTGCCAAACATTTTAAAGCCTTTCCTGTATGGACCTCACAGTTCAGAAACAGTTTCATCCCAAGAACTTTAAACGCACTCAATCAATTGCTCCTTGTAGAACTGTTAGTACTTATAAGTACAATCACCCCACTGTAAACTTGCACTACACTTATAATATTGCACAACCTGCACCACTTTATTAAGCGCGTATTTACATATGATGATATCATTTTTAAGATGAAATGCAGCAAAATATGTTTCTTATATTTTACAGATAAAACTTTAACTTCATTTATATAATCTATATTCTTCACTGGGAGTGTCGTGAAGGATAGAATAATTAAACATGTACTACGAAGATATTTCAATGTTCCTTAAACGTTTTGAAGAATCGGCGCTAAGCTTACAGATGGCTTAACTTCTATTACAAAGCTGATTGTGTGGCAATTGGTTACTTGGGGAAAGAAAAGTAAGGACTGCAATGGTGGCTACGCCAATATATATTGAATATAAAACAGAAAGAGAAAATAACAACACAGCTAAAAACGCAGCAACAAATTTCGGCAAAAGTTAAATGCTTGTGTCATGAGCACGAGGTGGCTATGCAGTGTCTGCAACAGGCATGGCCATGCATCGTGCATAAGCTACCTTACTGACATTGGTGGGCAAAGGAGCCACAGATTCTTCTGCTGCCCAGTGCCACCACAAGCCTAGAGCCGCCCCTGAGTACTGCTGCAATAAATTATTTCATCGAAGTGAAACTCATGTTTAATAACGTGCTTTAACTCCTATCATCATAAAAATGATATCACATATACATCTCAGTATTTTAGTTATTCAGAGAGCTGTAATATCACAAATGTAATGGATTCTGTGTCCAGTTGGAGGAAGAGAGCCGGTTTAAGAAGCAAGTAGTGATTCACACACATAGAGCACATAGAAGATCAAATACAAAACAAAGCATTTAACGTGCTACTTTAATTACGATGTGATTTGAGAAACTGGTTAAACGATTTTAAGATGAAGTTTATGATGTTCTACTTTAATGACAAAATAAACTACGTGATTAAAGTGGAAATGTCGCGATTGAAGTTGACATTTCGTGCTTTTCCCCCCACTGTGTGCCTTTTGTTCTCTGTACCCTAATAAGCTTTCATATGACACTCAGACAGTGGGCTAGAACTCGCCTTTTCACGGCAACTTTGATATGTGACTTCTTTTTTGTTTCCGGCACTGTGCGATTTTGTGAACGTGTGCTTTCAAGTTTCTCCAACACGCTATGTCACTCGATCAACTTCCTTTTGTTGATTATACCACGGTTTATTTAAACAAATAGTATGTTTTTCCCTTGCCTCCACTTGGTATTCGCTGAAATTCTTATATTTTCCCCCGTGCTTTTCCCATTGTCTTTTCACAGAAAGCTGAGTTTAAGGCGATTTGCCTTCATTTGCATATTCGCGTAATTCTGGGAGGAGTTGGGGTGTTACATAAAGCGCGTGCATGAGCGTTACTTTTCACGCTGATCGGGATTTATGTAGCGGAAGAACGTGGAAGCTGGAGTACGCACAGATTCCTGCATCTGGATTTTTCTGTGCGTAAGCACATTTCAGCTTTTGTGCTTATGCCATGTTATAGTGCGAGTTCTACGCACAGCATTATACATGAGGCCCCAGGAGTTGTGCTGCATACTCTGTCAGTAAATTTGCAAGACTAAGAGACTGTTGCAATATGGTCAATGAAGGACTACTGGTTATTGATCACCACCCCCAGGTTGTGTACCAAGTTGGAGGGTGTTAGCTATAATGAGCTGATCTGAAGAGATATGGTGTGCTGAATAGACAGACAAGCTGGGACATCAAGAATCTTGATCATTCTACCAAAACCACTATAACAGTAAGTAAAAGTGAAAACTTAGAAGAACATTATCTAATGTGGAACATGGGCACAACTTCATTGGTCCCGATTGGTCCATCCAGGCAACATCAATGACACCTATGGGTTATTTCGTGTCATTCAGAATTTATGTATTCTCTATATCTCTGCTCATTTTTATAATAAACATTCATAAACAAGCTACTGCTTGATTATATTTTACCAATGCAGGGTGTTCTGATTCAGTGTTCAGTGTTCACATCGACTTCCACAAAATATGATAATGTACACAGTCATAAACCTTCTCCAAGTCAACAAAACAAAGACTGACAAACTTCCATGACTTCTTTCTTTACATCAGCTTTCCTAACCATTTGTGTCTATCAATGGCTCATAGGAGTACTTGTATGGCTCTCACCAACCACCTTTTAACTATAGTTTTTTTTGTACAAGCTCCTTCTAATGAGATCTTCTACAGGTCCATTGAGATTCTGTGTACCAAACCTCACTCAAAACAAGAGAGGCACTCTTGAGAATCCCCTTCAACTAAGGTGTTTAACAATCATTTCAAAGACAGGCTTACTACTAATTTACCTTTTCTAAGATATTGCAGAAGAAGCTTCATCTTTCAGACCAAGCTAACCACCATATGATGATCAACAGACAGTTCAACACTTCTCTAGCCAGGTTTCCAGGACATTTAGCTGGCCTCATATCAGAATAACACAACTACAAAATTGAACCTTTTATGGTACCAGGCACATTTATTAGCAAACTTGTCTTTCAACATATTTATTTAAGACAGTCTGGGTCTCCCACATAGATCAACCACAAATCACCACAAAGATGCAGATCACCCACAACTTTGCTAATAATCATGTTCCTTCATACAATGTTGCCGTTAATCATGTGAGCAACCAGGTCTCCCAGTAGTACTATGCCCTTTGAACCACATAAGCTTAGGTTTCTATAAAGAATGACTACTCTGTACAGCGGATACATGCATACACACATAAGCAGCATACAAAGTATTACCATACACATCATCAAGTCAAACTAAGGTGAATGCCTAATCCCTTGGTACAAACTCCAACTGTACCATTAGGTGGGGGCTTGCCTTGAATTTATCTCCACAATCCCCTGGGGCTTCACCTTTGCAAAAATTCATGAACAATCAAACACTTCTGTCCATTGATGAGCATAATGTTGAGTATGATTATATTTAGTCCATAGTTTTTATGTCTTCACTGTGAACATAGGCTCCTTCCCTACCATTAAAGTTCTACATCCCCAAAAGCTATTTTAAATCAGCCAAAGTTTGCTCTGTTTGGATCTGCTCCACATGTGCTTCTCACTTAAAACCAACAGTTCATTTTTTGGGTGATGAACCTACACTGTAGGTTAAAAAGCTCACCTGGCTAACAGGAACTCTCCAATGAGCACCATCCATAGGCTTGGACCTTGTAATGTGTCCCTTTTCCAGGTATGATCCATTTAAAATTATCAAGTGCCTTTGTTGGAAACAAACTTTACATTACTCACTTTCTGAAATTTGGAAAATACACCTACAGTATATTTAAGTCCAAATAAGTAAGAAAGAATTATAGAGATTATAGCTATTGTGTATTATTTTCACATCTGATTCTTTATGGTAACAATTTTAAAGATGGAAGGAGTGATGACGGTTTATTTTTGACCCCCGATATTTTGTGAAGTATTTCTCAGTCCTCTAAAAATACACTAATGTAGAAAATATTGCAATTTTTGGCTAGAAGAAAATTGAATCTCTATTGAGTTTGATTATGCCTGTAATACTACTATATGAAAAGCTTTGGACAGACTGTGTGTCTAGTGTGCATGTATGTCACACAAACAAGAAGAAATTATGTTACATAATCCTAGGCTGCCTAAACATGACTAATTTCTAACAAGAACATCACTTCAAAGAGAATAATGCTCTGTAACACTAACAGACACCAAATATGAACTTTGATAACAACATTAGTTTTCAACAAAACAACTACTTAAAATCATAAAGTTTAGCTGTCAAAATGCCATACACCATTTCCATGAACTGCATTATTTAGTACATGCATTCCATCTATTTTTTGTATACGAGGGATATCCAGAAAAAAAGGTTACAAGTGCCCTGGAGGGTGCAGGGAATTTTTTTTTTTGAAGGTTGGCATACCTGCGTGTAGGGGGATCCTAACGGTCAAAATAAGCCCAGGACCGCGTCAGTCTGTTGTGAAATGTCATCACAGCAAGTGACTTTGTCAACCTCTGCTGAGGCCGTTTGCCCCACCTACCGCCGATGCGAGATTCTGTCTTTTGGGACAGAAAAGGGGTTTTGTTGGTGGATTTCATGGCCAAAGGGACCACCATCAACGCTGAAACATATTGTGAGACCCTAAAAAATTGAAAAAAAAGATTAAAGACAAAAGGAGGGGAATGCTGACTCATGGTGTGTCCCTCCTTCACGACAACGCCAGACCCCATACCGCTCGTGTGAATCAGGACCTGCTTGCGTCCTTTGGATGGGATATTGTTACCCACCCACCCTATTCCCAGGACCTTGCGCCCTCAGATTTTCACCAAACTGAAAGAATTCTTGGGTGGGAAACGTTTTTCCAACGATGAGGAGGTGAAGGAGACAGTGGAGAAGTGGCTTTCGGAGGTGGAGCGGAGCGTATTCGACGGGGGTATAAAAAAGCTGGTGCCCAGGCTGAAGAAGTGCATCGAAGTTAACGGCGATTATGTTGAGAAATAAACACATATTTTAGAACATACCCTGTAAATTTGGTTGAAATATATTCATTTTTCAATTTTTAACAGCTGTTGTAACCTACTTTTCTGGATATCCCTCGTATTTGCATTTAACAGATACAGTGGGTATAGAAAAGAATCACCCCCTTCGGAATATTCCAATTTGTTTTGCTTTACAGCCTTAAATGAAAACACACAAACCAATATTTTTTCCAGCTTCACTTACTCAATGCAATTTATAACATCCAAGTGAAAGATATCAATATATATATATATATATATATATATATATATATATATATATATATATATATATATACACACACACACACACACACACACAGTAGAACCTCTGGTCACAAACGTTTCGGAACATGTGCAAATCAGGTTACAACCAAAAAGTCTGCCAAAATTTTGCATCTGTTCACGACCACACGCTCTGGTGGCGAGCAAAAATACTGCCGGCCAGTTTCCCTATGCACGTTCGTAAGCGCCAATGTTTTCCCATTCTCCGTTTCCCATTTTCTTTTGCTTGCATATACAGGGCCTAACAAAGCAGCTGATGCTGCAAAAGGAGTTACAATGTTAACCAAGCAGAGGCCTCAAGTGCTGGAAGAGGTGGAAAAAGCTGTTGCTTGTGTGGTTGAACGAGAAGCATCTTGCAGGGGATAGCGTAAGCAAGGATATCATACGTGAGAAAGCCAGGAAGATTCATAGCGCTTTGCTGAAAAAAAAATCCTTCTTTAAGTGGCAAAGGTGAGGTATTTAAAGCCAGTAGAGAATGTTTTGAAAAGTTTTGCAAGAGAAGTGGCATTTAAGAGGTTGCGAGTAAATGAGGAAGGCCCCGACTCCCTGCCCTCAGTCCACAGCCATGCTCTTGAATTTGCATAAATACATCAGTACCCCAAGCGAACTATGGTACTTAACGTGATGAGGGAAATCACAAAATCAACCGGAAAGTTTAAGCAAATAGAAAACGACCAGATCTAAATCCGTTAAGTAATTCTGTAGTGAAAAGCAGAGAGACATACAGACAGAACGCACTTGGAGCACGTCCCAAGTCCTATAATATATAAAAGCCAAATACCACTGACTCACTCATCACAAAATCTCCTAAATCTATAGCTCATGAACTAAATTATAAGCCATCTTGCTACAAACCAGAATGCCTTTTATATTTAACATTGTGTAGACAGAAATTATACAAGTTATATAATTAGGCAAGTTTTAAAGTATTCTCTTGATATACTATATAATGTGGGCTGATGGTGAGGTTATTTAAAGATACAGCCTGTTTTACAAAAAATACTGAGTATTGTAAGGCTAACCAAAATTAATGAAAATTAAATTAATAACCACTCTGAGGGCTCATAACTAATTATAACACAGCAGTGTGACTAGGGAGACAGTCTTTCTATGCTGAACCTATAAACAGCAATGCAAGAAATCTGGAAGTACTGTTTTTACTGTTCAATGGCTGTTAAATTCAGCTTCATTGAGAAGGCTCTGCTGTATTTTGTAAAGAAACAAAAACATAAGATGCAATATAAAATAGCCTTCAAGCAAACCTTGTTGAACTTCAGCATGCTCAACAGAGATAATTAAGCTCCTTTACTGAAATAGGTTAATCTGGACTTCATAAAATTATTCAGCTAACTTGATCTAGCCTTTTTCAAAACAGTTTCTTGCATACTACTTGATAGTGTGCTAGAAAGATTAAACTGTTCATTAGATTCTATGAAGACTGCATTAGTTAAAATAATCTCAACTACCTCTTCAGTCTTGGACAATTTTAGACTTCTCTCTAACCTACCTGTTTTAAGTAAAAGTCTAGAAAAAGTAGTTACTTAGCACTTAAATGACTACTTAAATAAAACTATTATTCTGGGTAAGTTCCAGTCATGTTTTGGATTAAGTATGAGTACAAAAACTTATTTGTTACAAGCAGTTAATGACTTAATACAGACGATTTAATACAGACAAACAGCACAGCTTTTCTTGTTTTTAGATTTGAGTGGAACTTTTTACAAGATAGATCACAGGATTCTCATTAAACACTTTACTCTTTATGGCAGAGCTTTAGGTTGATTTAAGTCACGTATAACAGGTAAAAGTTTTTAAGTAGTTGTGACTAAATATCAGAGATCCAAAAAATTGTAAACAGTGTCACAGGAATCAGCTCTGGGGTTTCTGCTATTCTATCTATGTACTACTCTACAAGAACTATTATAGCTTTGCTGACAACACAGCTTTACTTATCTTTGAAATGAAGATGTACCTGAGGCTCTAAGCCCTCTGATCCAATGTCTTGGTAACATTACAGAATGGATGAATATTAATGAGTATACATTTCCTTAAAATAGAAAAAAAAATAATAATAATTTTTAGCATAAATAAAAAAGTGATTGCATTCATATTATTAAAATGGTGTTGTTTCATTTTAGAAACACTGTGAAAGTTAGACTTCTTATAAGTTACTGAAAAAAGTTTTATTTTTAATAGACATGATTACTGTAATGCACTACTCACTGGACAACAAAAGAAAGATAATGGGCTACAGTTAGATGAAAATGCAGCAACAAGAAATCTTAAACAAGAAAAGATAATTTGAGCAAATCTCTCTGGTTTTAGCATTGTTACAATAGCTGATTTTGTCCTTTAGAACTGATATTAAAATACATTTAATCATACACTACAATATACAAGGCTCCAAACAATCTAGAACAGGGGTGGGCAGATTCAGTCCTGGAGGGCTGCAGTGGCTGCAGGTTTTTGTTCCAACCCAATTGCTTAATTAGAAGCAATTATTGTTCAAGTAACTCTTCTGCTTCACTTTAGTTGTCTCGCTCATTAAGATTTTGAACCCTTATTGCTTATTTTAGTCTTAAACAGCTGTAGTCTTGGTTTTTAATTGCTCCTTATTAGCAATAAGATGCAAATGACAAAAGAGAACAGCATTTCTCCATTTAGCTTGTTTCCACTTACACCTGTGTGTATTTATCATGTACTATTGGGTTTAATTAAATACTTGGAAGGAAAGTGAAGAGAAAAAAGTGAAGCACTGAGAAAAGTAATCTGTTTTAGACTTCAAATCATTTGGATGATATCCTTAGAAAGGAAAAAAAATCTAGGATATGAGAATGACTTGACATGGCAGAGTTAAAGCACTAGCAAGCCATGAAATTAAATAATTGACAAGGATTGGTTATTAATTAAGTAACTGGGTTAGAACAAAAACCTGCAACCACTGCGGCCCTCCAGGACTGAATTTGCCCACCCCTGATCTAGAACATTCTGGAGTGTGTGTCCCCAAACATTCTAAACCATAATCTTAGATCCTCACACACTGGTTTGCTTATTATTTTGAGAGCAAAGCATACCAGAACTAGTAAAGTGGAGTTTTGTTCTGAAGAACCAAAACGTAATGCTTTAGTTATAGAAATAGCCAGTCTAATACTGTTAAACATTTTGAAACACTTGTAAAAACCCACTTTTTTAATTTGTCCTTTTCATAATTCCTAAAGTACCAAAATATAATATACTTATTACTATAGTAATAAGTAGTAATAATATACTTAAAGTATGCACTATTCACTAAGCACTACTTCTCACGGCTTTATTTTTCTTTAGTAGCATCCAGTGGTCATTGTTGATCCTCTTTCATTTCTCTCCTAATTATTCACACAACCTTGAATTCTTCAGCACTTCTGTGAAGTTAGAAAACTCTCACACAGTGCATCATATGGGTATGGTTGACCTTGAGGAACAGTGTAAGTACAGTATACTGTATTCTGCACAATCCATGGAATGGCGAGTTTAATTATAGGCCAACACTGCCTCTTCTAAATGCTGTTATCATACAGAAAGGCAGTCAGCATTGAAAGCGTATTACCCCTACATAAAAATATTCTTGGCATATATGTTTTGCTTTGTTTGATTTTTTTGTTATTTTTTCAACAGATCAGACAAGAATGCTGCTGTTATCTAGCCTTGGCCAATGGCATGACTCTAAAAGCTTCTAAAATAAAAATTGAAGCAAAAAGAGCTTAACAAAATGTCTGAACAAGTAGCTCAACGTAGACTCTGCCACAACTCAGCTAGCGTGCAATGGCAGCATGGGTAGCAGCACCTGGCAGTATGACAATAATGAGTAGATGACCATGTATTGGCAGGGTTTCTTGATGCTTCAGATGAAGTGGAGTAAATGCACTGTGTAGCCAATCAGTTGTAGGAATCCAAATGGGTGAGTGAGCACAAGCTCTCAACTTTAATGAAGGCTAAATAAAGTAATAAAACAGCAAAATATGTCAGGGTTCTAAAATGTTTATACAATATAAATTCCTCATACAAATATCTCATATTTTAAAATCTGCTGGCCTCTTCCACCTATAAAAATAAATACAAGAAAGCTGTATATAAAAAACACTGCAGTTATCACATATAGTTTCCAAACTGATTAGAATTAATCCACAAGAAACAGGCTGGAACAGTAAATTCCTTATGAATGACAGACTAAAAGGTAGTGTTAAGATTATGATTAACAGAACCTACTTATTTGTTTTTTTAAAATTAAATCAATCACCATGATCTTGCAACACAGGGAAAAGAAAAGAGCTTTGTGATAAGGATTATTAAAAAAATCCTTGAAGAGTTCTGATAGCTAAAAGCACTAAAAAAAAAAAAAAGTTACAATGACTGATAACAGCAATGTGAGCAAAGGTCAAATGTAACTCCGGTTGCCAAGTTTAAAACATGAAATGTTTAAACATGAAAATAGACTGCTTTGCCTTGTTCTAAATATGTTCAGGAATAACAACAAAAAATATAAAATGATCACATTAGTTAATTAGTACATTTCATGCCCACCGTGGTCAGCCCAAAAAGAGACATGACATACACTGGTGTTAATAAGTGTTAAAGGAGGTCTAAATGAAACAATGACATTGATAATTTGTTCCTGGCAATAAAGCAGCAGTCCATTAACTGAGTAAGCAAAAAATGTGCTCAGATACCAGCAATTTAACAAGTGTAAAGATAACAATAGACTTTTTGTTCTGGAAGAAAATGATTATTGGAAGAGAGCTTGGGAAAACCTCATTAAATAGCAAAAAATCCTGCACTGTACAACAGTTATTCAAGTGCTCCTGCACCAAATCAACTGATAATAACAGCATTCAGAGACTATGAATAAAATGGAATCCTCCTACAAAACAATAAAATGGTCTAACTTCAGTATGTAGTACAGAAGCCCTAAAAACATGTTGGTTCTATTCTTTTCTAATTTTACATTTACAATTATCTAACCAAAATAATAAATCTGCTAAGCCATTTTAAACACTTCTTATGCCGTTGGCAATGCACATTAAAACAGTAACAAAATTCATCAAAGAACACATCCTGTCTTGGTAAAAGTATATATATTTACTATATTTACTACCATAAGTCAAGTAATAATGCCAGCTCAACTTTGCAAAAAGCAATTCTGAATGGGGTAATGCAGTACAACTCCTACAGAATATGTAAGTATACCTAAGAAGAAGTGTCACTAGGACCCAATAATTAATGTTTAGGTCTGGGCCAGATATGATTATTTTTCAGAGTTTATAAAAGGACAAAATATGAACATAATAGTCAGTATAGTTGGTGTTTTAATGTCAGAGTCTGTAGCTATCACAGACACAGTATAAAAAAATTGTTCTCAAAAAGTACAAAGGAATTTAGCAGCTGCTTTCACACACTCAAAAGTATGTAATATTTTCATTTCTTATTGTCTGTTTCCCAGTTCAAAGAGATTAAATTATTTGTTATGCTTAATTTATATAGGTGTTAGTGGTCTATTTATTATTCATTTTATGCACTGTTCATATTATTTTCTGTAGTTGTTAACGTAGGCACACACACAATTTACATTTCATTTAAAAGATAATAAAGTACTCAACATTGAACTGTATAACTATCTAAAATGATGTAATACCTTAAACACTGCCATTGTTTCTCATGTCAAAGTGTTCCCTGGTACTAGACTTTAAACCCCAAACAGTAACTTACACTAATTACAGTTGAGAAATATAAGCAGATTAACTACTGTATAAATTAAATACCGTATAAAAGAACTTTCTTGAATGCCACACCGGTTGTGCAGCCAGGACAACAGACTACAAGCTGGGAACGTTTCTTTTCTTTTTTTTTTTTGTAAACTCAAGCACCTCTTAATTACACTACTCATCTATACACTTTCAAATATACTTAGGGTGACAGAGTCAAAGTGCATCCTGGCAACCTACCAGGCAAAAGTCAGGAACCAATCCTAGACTGTTTTTTTTTTTTTACATTATTAATTATAGTATTCTCTTTAAATTTTTTTTTTTTACATTTAAATATATATGCTTACCAGATCATAGTAAAAGTGAAAAAGTTCTGAAATTATTTGTCTTGGAATTAAAACATGGAATTTCAGTAGAGTACGCAGACTTTTGATATCCTCCGTATATATCATTGGATGTATATTGGCATTAGTCTCAAAACATAAACTTGTGGTCCTAAAAAATTTAAAACTTTTACTGAATAAAGATTGTGCTTTAACTTTACAGAAAACCCAAAGAATCAAACAGACAAAATATTTGCTGACCATGCTCATTTCCATGTGTATTAAAGTCATTTAGAAAGACTACTGTATTGCAGCTGATAACCAATTGAGAAGTAAGTTGCTGAAGTCAACTATAAATGAAAAAGAATAAGCAAAAGGTTTGGTGGGGGAGGGGGGTCTTTAAATTTAAAGTAACTGTGCTTGAATTAGTTTTAATATCTAACATAAGCACTTCAAATGAAATGTCACATAGACTTGAGATATGTAAAGAATAATTAAAAAATACCATCTATTGCATAATTTGCAGAAAAAGCCATTTAAGGCTTCAGTGAGCACAACACTTGAAAAATGGACTATGCATTGTGTTGTACAAAAATATTCACAAAATGTAGTGAAACAGACAAATAGGTTATATCAACATATACTTATGAAGACCACTGGTAAAGCCTGAAAAATCTAAATTTCCAGATATAGCTCTGGTGACATCCTTGTATTTAAAATATTATAATTCAATCTGTTAGTTTAGGATGTCTACTTTTGTTTCAAAAAACCATGAAAAAGAAATGCAAATTGAATTGTGGATGAAAAATCCCTGGTAACAAATAAAAAGAAATGCTATTTATGAAGCACTTGATTTCTGCCTATAGATTCATCAGTGTATATAAAAAAATCATACCCTAAATAAAACAAATAAATACATAAATAAAGGACTGGCCTAAAAGAATACAGTAAATAGAGCCACTTGTGCACTGATGGAATATTTTACCAACCAGCACTTTTCAAAAGTTTAACAACAAGTTGCTGAATTTCCAAAAGGTATCTATACTAATAAAAGGCAAAGCCCTCACTCACTCACTCACTCACTGACTCATCACTAATTCTCCAACTTCCCGTGTAGGTAGAAGGCTGAAATTTGGCAGGCTCATTCCTTACAGCTTACTTACAAAAGTTGGGCAGGTTTCATTTTGAAATTCTACGCGTAATGGTCATAACTGGAACCTATTTTTCTCCATATATTGTAATGGACATTAGCTCGATGGCCGTGGGGGCAGAGCTGCGTGTGACATCATCACGCCTCCCACGTAATCACGTGAAGTGACTGTGACCGCAGTACATAGAAAAGGAGGAAGAGCTCCCAAAAAGAGCGCTGAAGACAAATGCCGAATACTTTATTCGCGAGATACAAGTTTAATGAGAAGACACGAGGTATAAACAAGACTTTGGATCACTTTGTAACGGAGTTAAAATTGCTGTAGCGAGAAACTTTAAGTGCTGGTTCTTAGCTAACATTAAATAAAGCCGCGGACATCGCCAGATCGCACGAGATAGCACAGGCACAGCTCAGAAGCTTCGATGCATGTACTCCGAGCGGCTCACGTGAACTGACGGTGAAACGCAGTACGCAGAGAAAGCAAGACCTCTAAAGAGCGCGGAGACTTTTGATCACATGAACGTGTCTGCAAAAAGTGGCGTCTTCTGCCCTGCAAAAGTCAAACAGCCGGCGCGCACGCATAGCTGTGCCGGCCTCTGAGACGCTGACTGCGCTTCTGCCTTAAGTCAAAGTGAGCACTTTTAATTTTTTTCCTCCTTCCTCTGAGCTATAGCCCAGACAACTGCAAACACGAGATCCCATTTCTAGACCGCGGCAAACTAATATTAAGGCTCTTCGCACTTTCTTTTGCACGTATACTATTATGAGGTCGCGGAAGACACGCACAGGAGTAGAGGACCAACAGTGCCATCCCAGCCGGTTAATGGCAGGGATGTCTCACCAGTCTACACAAGACCCACCGCGACGGTCCCCAAAAGGCGCTCATATCGTCAGCGAAGACATCTCTCTATACTATATAAAAGAAAAAGGCAACTTTCCTTTCTTTACACCTTTTATCCTTTAATCCCAAACCAAAGCCTTTCTCTCTTAACACTGCAGAAGACAGAAAACTAATTTTCTTTAATTGCTGGTAATGCCGGTAAGGCACATTACCAGAGGCAGAAATTTGGACGTTCAAACAGAAAATGTAATTTCTATACCACAGCCGTTGTTTAGCGCCTTTCAAAAAGGGATCCACTACCGAGAGATGATCCATATACATTTTAGCTGCTGTTAGTTACTTACCTGTTGTGTTACAGTCTTTAAAATGTAGTATACCCGAAACCACTCCAGTAGTGCTCAATGTAGCTTTACTTCTTAAAACATTAATGTTTCACTGTTTAATAACTTATAGACTACATTTTATTTTTTTTCCCTTGCAGTCAGTGACCAAAGCTATACACACACATATATATATATACACATATATATACCTGTGTGTATATATATATTTTTATACACACACACCTATCTACATTATATATACACACACACATATATATAATTTGTGTGTGTGTATATATAATGTAGATAGGTATATATATATATATATATATATATATATATATATATATATATATATATATATATATATATATATATATATATATATATATATATATAGAGAGAGAGAGAGAGAGAGAGAGATTATATATATATATATATATATAGATATAGATATAGAGATAGATAGATATCTATATATATAATATACTGTATATATATATATATGTAGACTCAAACCGATTATGACAGCAGCAATTCAAGCTGTGAGAAAACACTAAAAAGGAGGCGTGTCAGAAGTCGTGGTACATTTTCTGATGCAGCTACACGAAAACCTCTTCATGACGCTGCCGCCAAATACACAAAGCAATTACTTTGACAATCATGTTACGTTATTTTTTAAAATGTTTCCTTTTCTTTTTCATAACTTCTTTAACACACGACTTCTCCGCTGCGAAGCGCGGGTATTTTGCTAGACTTTCAATATACTGCGGTTGATGAAATGCCTTCTTATCTGAAGAAACTGGAAACAGCTCTCTTTGATGAGAATCAGTGTAATTCTGAAGATAATATAATTTCTTATTTTTACTTTTAATCAATATATCTGAAACAGGCCAATTTCAGCCAAATATTTGCACTGCAATTGCCCAGATTAACTCAGTAAATAATTGTCATGCCGAACAAAGCTTTAACCAACACAGAGGTACAAAATACAAGCTAATACTGCACTAAATACATTCTAATTACATACAACATTTCTCAACTGGCAGCTACAATACTAGACGGATTGCTTAGGTGCAAAAGACCTGTTTCCAAAGTGTTTCCAGGTAACAGATAGGGGCACAAAATAAAATTGATTCCAGAATTGTGCATTATAAAAATGTCTTGGTTATGAATTGTAAAATCCAATTTTTTGGTGAGAAATCTCTAAAGCTTCACAAATAATTTGTCTTATTTAGCTGATATTGGCATAAACAAAGGTTTTTAATTATAAATACCTTCTTTTAAAATTTGAAGAGTTGTACTCACTACTCTTCAGCCATTTTCAGCTACTTTTTTCCATAAGCAGAATAACAGCCATTTATTTTGGTGCAATAATGTCAAAAACTCTTTAGGACAGGGGTACTAAACTCCGGTCCTGGAGGTACACGAAGGCTCCAGGTTTTTGTTTTAACCAAAATTTTAATTAGGACCTGTTTAATCACTAATAAAGCAATATGTTTTTTTGGCCTTGTTGAAATTGTTACATTTCAGAAACCTTAATTGCCTATTTTAAAGGAAGAGCAGCATTAAGATTTTAAGTGTTGCCCATTTTTGTAACCAACCATCATTTACATTTATTTATTTGGCCTTTACCAAAGAAACTTGCAACATCTGAGATATGACTGATTCAGTGGTTAGATTTGATCCCACATCCTCAAGGTTGGAAGTTCAAATCCTTGAACCACTGTGCCACACTGCCTATCATCAGTTATTAATGAGGCGCAAATGACAAAGGGTCCACCAGCACCCAAGTTAACATGCTTTCATTTAAACCTGTGTATATCATGAAGTAATTTGTGTTAATGCAATGTTTTGAAATAAATATGGGAAGGGAAGAACTAAGTGGTACAAATCTGCTCTGGATCACAAAACATATAGATAATGTTTTCAGAAAATTAAAAACCTACAATGAGATAAAGATTTGTATTGGAAGAATGAAAGCATTAGCACCCATATAATGAAGTGTTTGGAATGAAAATGGCACCCACTGTAAACCTCTAGGAACAGAACGGAGTACCCCTGCCTTGGGGCATGAGGGGTTAAATAAAAAATTGAAGTGTTTTCATCTGAATGGTATATTAGATTATCATAATGGGAATATTACGAGAACTGCCAGCTGTGGCCATTTGTTGTATTTTGTTGGTGGTTGTGATTTCATCTGAGCCTTTTGAGGAACAGCGACCTAGTGGTTAGCATTGCTGCCTCACAGCTCAGGTCACATTTTTGGCCATAAAAATCAGTCCCGTATAGTTATCAAATACTTTCCTAGCCCTCAGGGAAACTTCAAAGACGACTGCTACCTTATAATCCACAACAAACAAGTTCAGTTATTCATTCTTAATTAATTTCAATACATTTGGCAGAGTTTGATGAAGTTCCTGAACATTTCCATGATTTCACCAGACTCATGGGGAACTGAACTCCATGGGGTTTGCTCATCACTACACGTGTGGTAGAACTTCAGATAATGCTCCCACTGTTTCTTGGGTTGTCCTCTCTGAGACAGCAGATACGAGATGCAAACAAGGATCACTGGAATCAGAATCTCCACTTTCATCACATAATGAATCTAAAAATCTCAAATAGCCACTTTCAGACCTAGCCCTCTTAGCTGTCAAATGAAATTTCCTGCATAGCATCTCTCTCTACCTAGTCTGTACACACCGATGGTTACAATGCAACACTTTATTTAGTTTGTTTGAATTCATAAACAGAACACAGAAATACAAGCTCCAAAACAAGCCAAACCAAAAATATGTAATCACCAACCGCCTTACCTAGAGCTTATCACTAATGAATTTGCTTCTTCTTCTTAACTTTACAGTCACAAAGAGAGCAAAAACACAGTTTTGATCATGATTGTTTGCTTCTGGTGCGTGAAAAACCAGAAGCCTAAACCTGAAATGTGTTTGTTTAAATAATAGTCTATTGGGGTTCCACAACTGACGAATCCTTAGCTACATAGGCACTATTAAGCACATACTGTATAATTTGGTTTCTAATAACTTCATTGAGATTTTAATATACTGTACATTAATGCAGAAACATGTTGTAAACAAATGATTTTTGACAGCATTTACATGTATACTTTGGCAGAATAATTAGTCTGGACTGCCACTGTTATTAAAAATCAGACAATACCTAGCTGTCTGGTTTATTTAGTTCCCACTTCCTGTGTTTAGATTTACATTATGACATTTCCTTCTTTTGAACATAAATTCATAGCTGTTTAATTATAAAAAATATATTTTTCCTTTTATATCAGCAAAGAAAGGGTTATACAAAAGGATTTTGAATGAAGAAGTATGAGTTTTTATACTAGAATTTGTGACATTATTATGGAAAAAAACAATCCACAGCTAGCATCACCTGTACTAATGCTCAGTGAATGAATATGTTTTATCTTACACAGGTAATGCAGAAATAACTGTAAATACGTCAGGCCAAAGTATTTTGCTTTACAAAAACCAATAAAATACAAGAGTGCAAATTGCCCAACGTCTTTACCAACTTTCAGCCCATCATATAAACTATTAAAAAGTAGTGTTGCAAACAAATTTTGTTGCATGAACTAGCTGTAGATCATTTGGTATGGAGATTGCTGGTATATTAGTAAAATGTCATTCAATATTCAGCATCAGAAATGTGTTCAGGTAAAAAATCACTTCCGGTCGCTGGAAATGGCCTCAAGGGATTTCGTGTTTTTGATATAAAGCAGGTGTATAAAATCTCACTGACCTAAGTCAAAGCGATTTTGAGTTATCATGTTTACATATAGACAGACAAAATTTCAAAAATGATATTTTCAGACTCAGTAAAGTCTAAAACATCAAGATTCATCAAAATCTCAAGGTTGATTTTTTTCATGATTCCTATACTTTCTCTATACTATGTATATGAGAAAGTGAAAATGACACCTCAATATTCCTACCATAAGGTATTGTCTCTCTCCATACATTATCAAAAGCATACATTACAAAATATGGCAGACTAGAATGTAAGCAGATTGCCTGCTCTCTTTACTGTATAATCAGCAAAGAGATTGGTGTCATTAACTGGATAGCTTCCCTATCACTATTCAGCATGAAGGAGGTCTTTTGGTTTCATGAAAGACCTTCATTGATTTTCTTTCTCTAAAATGTTCGTGGAGATTGGTACTGTTATCTGTCAGTATGGAGGTCTTCTGATTTCTATCAAGTTCTTTGTTGCCTTTCTTTCTCTATGATGATCTTGGAGAATTCTCTTGGAGGATCCCATTTACTTAGAATGATTTCTAGCTGTCTAAATACCACTGACAGTTTCGTCCTTCTCTGAAGTACCCGCTGAAAATTATCTATATCATAGTCACCATGATGCCACCTTAACACATCACTAATATTCAGTAACTTGGTGTTTTTTGCAAATGAGTTTTTAAATGTAAATAGACACTATTTTGTTATACTTCTGTAATGTAAACTTTGAAGAGATGTTATAACACTGAACAGAAAATAAATTACTTTATCTTAGGTGATTATATGTTTCTCTTAATGAACATGCCCCATAAAACTGATCTACTGCATTATGGAAAGGTTTAACTGAATGTTTTGAAGGCAGTATGGTCTCTCTCCAAACTTTAGATCAGACACTTATACACCAACTAATCATATCTGACACTCACATCTGATTCTCACACCAAATTGTTTGTAAGACCAGGAATTAAGTTAATCCAAGTTAATAGTGAAGGCTATGTGACTATAGGAGACCACAACTGCAGCTTAGTTACACCCTGTGTCATTCTGAGCAAATCACTACATCTCCTTTGTGCACCATACTTGCAAGGTTATAGAAAAGTGATCCCTTCTCTCACATTTAAGTATTATAGGAGGTAATTAAAGGCTCAACCAGTAATAATTCACTTGCTTTTGGATTACATCCTGTGTATAAAGATTCTTTTTGAAGTCTGTTTTGGAATACTGTTTACCGCCATTTGACAATATGAATGCCCAGAGTGGTATGTGAGAGACATGAAGCACAAAATCTTCAATATTAGAAGGGAACCAAATGAACTGCTACAGCTGACAGCTAAATTCTCTTTGCATCACACATTTCATTTTTTTGGTGCTATGCCAAGCAGGCTGTGAGCACTGCAGCTTTACAAAAATTAAGGCTTTGCCATCATTCCTGCTACTTAAAAATAAGCACATACAATTTAGAATAGGATATTAAGAATATAAATCCTGAATTGTTTGATTCTTACACTAAAATTATTTGATGATTCTTAATGCAATTCGAAGATAATATTGACTCTTTCCTAGGTAGGTTGTAAATATGGTAGCAGTAGTCTTGTTATAAAAACAAAGTAGAAACTCTATCCATCATCAAAACCATGGTCCATTAACATTAAGTAGCACAGACACAAAGTTACTGGCCATAAGTCTTGATCTTAGACTGCAAAAGACAATACAGTAAAGCCCTTTAGGTAAGACAGGATTCATATCTTCTTATTCTTATTATCATCAGTCACCTTTGCTCATTATGTAACATAAGGATCCTATCAAACCATTTGATCTAAGGGATCTGTCATATGTACTTATAAGTGAATGCCTGGATTTTCTTCAGAATTTTTCACCATTCTCCACCTTTTCGAATCACATAACAGAACAGCTTTGACATTTGAGTTGAAATTCCTCACTTTTGCCTTCTTGAATATGCTTGTGGATATGCCTGTGCACTTCTGCAGATTCACATCCTGATGCCTTTGCCTATTGTTCCTGTCTTGCTAATTTTGCTAATTATACTAACAACATAGACAAATCAGTTGAGATCTTCTATGCTCCACTCCACTTTCATGAGGGCCTTCTTGTTTATTGTTTGTGTAGTAGTTTAGTCTTTTCTTGACTAATTTCTAGTCAAGCTTGCTTTGAGGTTACACTCAAGGCATCATTTGTATCCTGCAATTTCTGGAATCAGCTGCCTAGCTGCCTTGTGGCACCCAGACTTGTGCAGACTGCAGGTACAGTGGTGTGAAAAACTATTTGCCCCCTTCCTGATTTCTTATTCTTTTGCATGTTTGTCACAAAAAATGTTTCTGATCATCAAACACATTTAACCATTAGTCAAATATAACACAAGTAAACACAAAATGCAGTTTTTAAATGATGGTTTTTATTATTTAGGGAGAAAAAAAAATCCAAACCTACATGGCCCTGTGTGAAAAAGTAATTGCCCCCTGAACCTAATAACTGGTTGGGCCACCCTTAGCAGCAATAACTGCAATCAAGCGTTTGCGATAACTTGCAATGAGTCTTTTACAGCGCTCGGGAGGAATTTTGGCCCACTCATCTTTGCAGAATTGTTGTTATTCAGCTTTATTTGAGGGTTTTCTAGCATGAACCAACTTTTTAAGGTCATGCCATAGCATCTCAATTAAGTTCAGGTCAGGACTTTGACTAGGCCACTCCAAAGTCTTCATTTTGTTTTTCTTCAGCCATTCAGAGGTGGATTTGCTGGTGTGTTTTAGGTCATTGTCCTGTTGCAGCACCCAAGATCGCTTCAGCTTGAGTTGACGAACAGATGGCCGGACATTCTCCTTCAGGATTTTTTGGTAGACAGTAGAATTCATGGTTCCATCTATCACAGCAAGCCTTCCAGGTCCTGAAGCAGCAAAACAACCCCAGACCATCACACTACCACCACCATATTTTACTGTTGGTATGATGTTCTTTTCTAAAATGCTGTGTTCCTTTTACGCCAGATGTAACGGGACATTTGCCTTCCAAAAGTTCAACTTTTGTCTCATCAGTCCACAAGGTATTTTCCCAAAAGTCTTGGCAATCATTGAGATGTTTCTTAGCAAAATTGAGATGAGCCCTAATGTTCTTTTTGCTTGACAGTGGTTTGCATCTTGGAAATCTGCCATGCAGGCCGTTTTGCCCAGTCTCTTTCTTATGGTGGAGTCGTGAACACTGACCTTAATTGAGGCAAGTGAGGCCTGCAGTTCTTTAGACGTTGTCCTGGGGTCTTTTGTGACCTCTCGGATGAGTTGTCTCTGCGCTCTTGGGGTAATTTTGGTCGGCCGGCCACTCCTGGGAAGGTTCACCACTGTTCCATGTTTTTGCCATTTGTGGATAATGGCTCTCATTGTGGTTCGCTGGAGTCCCAACGCTTTAGAAATGGCTTTATATCCTTTACCAGACTGATAGATCTCAATTACTTCTGTTCTCATTTGTTCCTGAATTTCTTTGGATCTTGGCATGATGTCTAGCCTTTGAGGTGCTTTTGGTCTACTTCTCTGTGTCAGGCAGCTCCTATTTAAGTGATTTCTTGATTGAAACAGGTGTGGCAGTAATCAGGCCTGGGGTGGCTACGAAATTGAACTCAGGTGTGATACACCACAGTTAGGTTATTTTTTAACAAGGGGGCAATTACTTTTTCACATAGGGCCATGTAGGTTTGGATTTTTTTTCTCCCTAAATAATAAAAACCATCATTTAAAAACTGCATTTTGTGTTTACTTGTGTTATATTTGACTAATGGTTAAATGTGTTTGATGATCAGAAACATTTTGTGTGACAAACATGCAAAAGAATAAGAAATCAGGAAGGGGGCAAATAGTTTTTCGCACCACTGTATCTCTTCCATTACTTTAAAATCCTGCATGGTTTAATTTAAGCAGGATAATCCTGCTGCACTTTCAAGGCAAAAAAAAGACTTTATTGTTGCCAGTTTTATCCCTTCATGGAATTGGTTGAGAAATAAAAATACATGATTTGTGCGTATATTGAAAGCACATTGATGTGACCAATGAACATTTGACGGAGTTGAAATGATGGCGAGATGTTCACATGTTTATTAATGATGAGCAAACCTCACAGAGTTCCTTTTGCAACAAGTTCTACGAAACCACAGAACTTTGCCAAACTCATTGAAATGCATTGAAGTCTACAGGGAATGGATTATAATGGTGTAATGGTCTTTTAAGTGTCTCAGAAGGCTAGGGAAGTGTCTTCCAATTACATTGAAATGATATTTGCAGCCAGAAATGTGATCTGGGCGGAGAATCAACAGTCCTACTAACTGTGTCACTGTACCTAAAGCACCACAAAAAAAAATACAAGAAATGGCTTAAAACTAGCAATAAGTAAAATAAAAATATATATATATATATTATTTATACTGTATATTAGGGTTATGAATCATTAAAAAATAAACACACATAAATGTAAGTAATTGATCACAATTAACCGTATCTAATAATAAAACGTAGTTCTAAAATTAGTTACATAAATTATGAGGTAAATACATACTGAATCACAAAATGAATGCAGAATCAACACAAAGGAATAAAAAAAAAATAATAATGGCACAATTTAAATTTAAGTAATGCTCTTACAACTGAACATTTAACAAAATACTACTTGAGCAAGTACAACCTGAATTTCAATGTCTTCCTGAAATGCAAGTTGAAAAGAACACAATAAGAAAATGAGACCAATGGATTCATTATCAAATTGGTATAGTATATAAAACAGAGACATGTCAAAGTAAAAAAAATAATCGAAGCAACTACTAACTTTGAATGCATTCCTAAAGTCTGATTTAATTGAAAGAATATGCATCTCTTACATGATGTCCGTGTTTGATGGATTAAAGACCAGAAGTCCAGATGACTGTCATCATCAAGTTCGTCCATGAGAAGCCTGAATACCAAGAGGACTGATTGAGGTCATTTATGTTACGTAGAATGCCTAGAGGGGGCTGGGCGGTCTCGTGGCCTGGAACCCCTGCAGATTTTATTTTTTTCTCCAGCCATCTGGAGTTTTTTTTTTTTGTTTGTTTTATCTGTCCTCCCTGGCCATCGGACCTTACTTTTATTCTATGTTAATTGGTGTTCCCTTATTTTAATTCTTATTTATTTTGTCTTTTTTCTCTTTCTTCATCATGTAAAGCACTTTCAGCTGCATTATTTGCATGAAAATGTGCTATACAAATAAATGTTGTTGTTATTGTTATTACATGGACATACATTAAAAATTGTGTTAAAACTCCATAAATGCTATCCTCAGCTGTTCATCACCATCAACGACTGACAATTATACCCTACACAAGTGCTATGTCTGTGAACGTCAATCTCCAAGCTCTTTCTTTGCTGCCAACACTGTCCCACCCCTTCAGACAGCTTTACATGTCGGAGATTTAATGTTTTTGTGGTTGACAGAATCATAGTGTGCCTTGGGATACTTTGTGTTACAAAAACATGCCACCACAGAAAAATGGCTGAAAAACACTGCTTTAACTACACCTTTGCTTCTGGCATGCTAAAAAGATCTCTTAGGTGCTATCTCGCTTAAAAACGGACTCTGTGCATTACTTGGATGGTTATGTTGCGTTCTTTGCATAAATTATCAAAATTACTGCAAACTGGAATACTGGATAGGGATAATCATTACAGTCCTAGTTCGTTGAATTTTTTCATTATATTAGGGCAGTCAGCACTGTAGGTTACCTAACAGACTGGCAAGTTAAACACAGAGGTACTAGAGACTTATTTTGGTTTTACTGCCACTCAAAGATAACTTACACCAGGAAAAATAAGTATTGAATGCGTCAACATTTTTCTCAGTAAATATATTTCTAATGAGGCTATTGACAAGAAATTTTCACCAGCTGTCAGTAACAACCCAAGTAATCCTCACATAGAAATAAATCAAAATAAGTCCATAAATTAAATTATGTGTAATAAAGTGGAATGATACAGGGAAAAAGTATTGAACATGCTTATTGAAATGTATTTAATACTTAGTAGAAAAGCCTTTGTTAGTAACAACAACTTCAAGACGCCTCCTGTATGGAGAAACTAGTCGCATGCATTGCTCAGGTGTGATTTTGGCCCATTTTTCCACACAAACTGTCTTCAAATTTTGAAGGTTCCAGAGCCACTTCTATGAATTCTGATCTTCAGTTCTTTCCATAGGTTTTCATTTCGATTCAAGTCAGGTCATTGAATGGGTCATTCTAGCAGATTTATTTTCTTTCTCTGAAATCAACTGTAGTACTAGGGTTTTGTACCGTGTTAGCCATTATGAATGTAGTGAGAAGTCAAGCAAAACTACACCTTTAATAAGGCTAACTAAAAAAATGATAATATGCAAGTTTTCGAGGCAACTCGGGCAACATCTTGTCTGAAAAAGGGGCCTGAGTTGCTCTGAAACCAATTGAAAGTTTCCTTGGCCATGTTTTTCGGATCGTCTTGCTGAAATGTCCACCCTACTTCAGCATCCTGGTAGATGGCAGCAGATTCTTATCAAGAATGTCCTGGTACATGAAGTATTTTAGAGTGTTTTTGTGATGATGAGCAGTGCTATTTCTCCTCCAAACATGGTGTGTACAATTACATCCAAAGAGTTCAATTTTGGTCTCATCTGCCCAGACTATATTCTCCCAGTGTTTCATTGGCTTGTCCAAAATTTGTGCAGCAAACTTTTAACAAGCTTCGAAATGCTTTTTCTTCAGCAGTGGAGTCTGGCGCGGTTAGCGTGCTTAGAGGTCATGGAGGTTGAGTGTATCACATTGTTTTCTTTAAAACAACTGTACCTGCTAATTCCAGGTCTTTTTGAAGCTCTCCGTGAGTGGTCCTTGGCTCTTGGACAACTCTTCTGATTATTCTGTTGACTCCTCTGTCAGAAATCCTGCAAGGAGCACCTGGTTGTGGCCGGTTTATGGTGAAATGATTTTCTTTCCACTTTCGGATTATGGCCCCAATGGTGCTCACTGGAACCAATGCCATCAGTGTGTTTTGCAACTTGCTAAAGTCTTGAGAAAGCTCTTTGCATTTACCCATCATGAGATCCTTCTTGTGTGACACCTTGGTAATGAGAAACCTTTTTATATGCCATCAATTAGGACTAAACTTTGTAATGATAGAGGGCACAATTGCTTTCAGCTGGTTTCTTGGCTTTCCATGCCTTTTTGAACTTTCTTTTATTCATGTGTTCAATACTTTTTCCCTGTGTCACTCCACTTTATTACACATAACTTAATTTATGGGCTTATTTGTTTTGATTTCTTTGCATGTGTGGATTACTTGGGTTGTTACCGACATCTGGTGTAAATTTCACGTCAATAGTCTGTAATAATCATAAGTTTAATATGTCACTGTACTATGTGTAAATATATCATATATCTGCCTTTTTCTACTCACATGCGCAGTTGACACAGAGCCAGACTTAGCACAGGGTTTCACCATATAGAACTGCTAGGCAAGCAGTATTACATAAGACAACACAGATAGACACAACTGGGAAACCAGTAGTCAGACTGAGAACTGCTGTATACTATTTTTGTCTGTAAAAGTCAGCATGAAACTGTATCCTTGCCTAGTCTGGAATGGCATGATTCACCTAAGTGGGGGCCTGCACGTGAAGAAAGAGTATAAAGCCTTGGAAAATTGCCCGGCACACCTTTGAAGCCAACAGACAGATGGGAGATAACATCATCTGAAACTGAAAATCCTTCCACTGCAACAGCAAAAATGGTAGACACTGCACATCGGGCCCCCACTCCCAAACTGGGTTCTTGCCATTGGCTTCCTTCATCTGCAATGCAGCGTAAGCCGTCATTAAACAAAGCTAAGTTATTTCTCCCATGTGATTTCTTACCGCCATATCACTAAGGGAGAGGAATCACCTTTTATATATATATATATTTGCAGCGGCAGAGCCACAAAGGGAGAAAATGAATTACATATCATGAAGTAGTTTTTATTCCTGAGCTTTCAGCTCCTGCCAGGGGCCTTCATCAGAGGATAATGCTTATATTTACAAGAATCAAAGGTAACATATAGCAAAAATTACGTGGAGGTGGGGGTGGTTGGCTAAGTTGGTGTGATCGAGGGGGGGGTTTGGGGGGAGGGTTTTGGTTGTAAAGTTTTATTTATTATGAATATGTTCTTCTTAAGTTTGCATATGCTAGGTTTATGTCCAAATGTCTGTTGATGGCATTCTCGTTTGATACTACTTTATGATACGTGATTCATTTTCACCCTTTGTGGATCTCCAGCTGCACGCGCTCTGCTGGATACATAGCCCCATTAGAAATATATTTACTATGAAAAATGCTGACATGTTCAATATTTATTTTCCCCGCTGTATTTAGCACTTATGGAATATGACATTGATTTAATCTTCTTATAGAAACATGAAATGAAAGAAAAAAAAAAAGAATGTAATTTTTACCTTTGCAACTTTTCTCTAGCATTGCACCAGGACTGGTGTAAACTCCCCTCACCACCCTCTTTCCTCCCACGTCCCTACACCTATGTCAGCATGTATAAATCAAGAAAATGAACAGTGCTATGTATTGACATGAGGCGTATTGTTGTGAACCATGTCATACGAAATGAAAATGAAAATTTGGTACTAGAGGTGTATGTAACTCTTTAGGTACAAACTTAACTTGTTTGTATTATTGTTTTGTAATGTTAAAAAAAATAATTATATGAAAATGCCGCTCTGACCAAAGCACTGCCATAGGCATTTGATTTGTTGCCAGCCCAGGATGCAACAATATTTTTAATGTGTTAAACTGGCCACATTGAAGTAACACATTAACTTTCCCAGGCCTTTAAATATATATATATATATATATTTTTTTTAATCATTACGCTCACAGAATTCAAATCTTTGCAGCACACACTGGCAGGCACCATGGGACTAACTCATTCCACTGTATGAAGCTGAGGCTCCTGGCACAGCTGGAACATCTATTCTGTTTCTGATTTATCTGTGCTGATACTTTGCACTGTGTTTCTATCTTCTTTGTGGAAGAAAAAAATGAAAACAGTAATAAATCTTTCATTATTATTATTTCACCGGGTCTTATTCTGACATGAGTGGGAGGGCTCCTTTGAGTCTTATTTTGACTGGTAAGAGCAACACGTAGCTAATTACACATGCAAATTTTCCATGTGGTGCTGCCAGAGATGCAGGAATCAGTGAGTGAATTTACTTGTCCCTTAACAATATGATTATTCACAGAAAACTGGTTTCAAGAATGCCATGTAAATAGTTTCTCTGATTAGAGACACTGGGTTATTGGTCTCTGAGAAACCAGGTTAACAGATGCAGATTTCTCAGAGTTATGGGGCCATGCAAACCCTTAACCAGGTTACAATTAAGGATTTTGTAGTCTGTGCATGTCTTTGCTTCGCACATGCTTCCAGCCACTGGTAGAAGATAATTTTCTAGAGGCAAATGCTCAGGCGATCACATTATAGTTTCTCCTGATTAAGAAAATCTGTCTTAATATTTAAGAATTCGCTAAATTTATGTTGATTAGCTGAAGGTACAGTGTTAAACTCAGCAACACAACATTGAGAGCAGTAGGGTAACAGATTAATAGTAACATGTCTTAAGTAGTGCAACTACTTTTTAAAGTAACCTAATACAAAACTTACTGTTCTGAAGTTAAAATACCTAAATTATCATTATTGCAGCAGCACTGGGTGTTATGAAAGAAGTAAATATACTGGGTCCTTTTCAGGGCTCTATTGCACAGCCAAGCAGAAAAGAGTGAGCTGTGTAACAAAGGTATATTAATAAAGTTATAGTGTGTTGTGAGGTCTTCTGAGAAAATAATTGGCTGTGCTCTCCACGGTGGATTAATAAAGATTTAAAAAAGATGTTGCAAAGGAAAAAACTGCTTTATAAGGCATAAGTATCTATCTATCTATCTATCTATAAGACTAATGACTGCAAAGTGAATTGTAGAGCGTATGAGAACATGAGGGCAACCATTAAGAAGGATATCAGGGAGGCTAAAAGACGGAGAGGAATATAGCAGATAAGGCGAAAGAAGACCCTAAGTGATTCTTTCAGTATATTAGATGGTAAAAGAACATTCAAGGAGGAGGTCAAGTGCATCAGGAATAGTAAAGGGGAATTAAAAGACACAGACAGTGAAATAGCAGATGCCCTAAACTTACCTTTTTCTGAGGTGTTTACAAGTAAGCAAGTGGATAACCTCCCAGAGGTAAACGCGACTACTAAGGAGGTACTGAGTGATCTGGAAATTGTAGAGGGAGAAGTGCTACTCAGATTAAATAAGATGAACTCAAACAAATCACCAGGACCAGATAATACTTATCCTCGTGTTCTTAAGGAGGCTAGTGAGTACATATATAAAGCCTTGATACATATTTTTAGGAAGTCACTGCACACTGGAGAGATTCCAAAGGACTGGAAAATGGCAAATATCATCCCATTATATAAAAAGGGTGACAGGGCAGATCCAAGCAACTATAGGCCAGTAAGATTAACATGCGTCACAGGAAAATTAATGGAAGGAATTATTAAGGATAAGATTGAGAAACACATGGCAAGGACAGGAGTTATTCTGAACAATCAGCATGGGTTCAGAAGAGGGAGGTCGTGTTTTACTAACATGCTGGAATTCTATGAGGAGGCAACAAAAGGATACAAACAAAGTGGAGCTTATGATATTATTTATATTATTATTTATATTATTTATCTGGACTTTCAGAAAGCATTTGATAAGGTGCCATATGAGAGGCTGGGTATCAAATTAAAAGAAGTGGGAGTTCACGGTGATGTTTTTAGATGGATGCAGAATTGGCTCAGACACAGGAAGCAGAGGGTGATGGTGCGAGGAACCTAATCAGAACTGGCCGATGTTAAGAGTATTGTTCCACAGGTGTTAGTGCCATGGCCTCTGTTTTTATAATATATATATAAATGATTTAGATAGGAATATAAGTAACAAGCTGGTTAAGTTTGCAGATGATACCAAGATAGGTGGATTAGCAGATAATTTGGAATCCATTATATCATTACAGAAGGACTTGGATATCATACAGAATTGGGCAGATTTGTGGCAGATGAAATTTAATGTCAGTAAATGTAAAGTATTACACATAGGAAGTAAATATGTTAGGTTTGAATACACAATGGGTGGTCGGAAAATCGAGAGTACACCTTATGAGAAGGATTTAGGATTTATAGTGGACTCTAAGCTATCGACTTCCCGACAGTGTTCAAAAGCCATTAAGAAGACTAACAGAATGTTAGGTTATATAGCACGATGTGTGGAGTACAAGTCCAAGGAGGTTCTGCTCAACCTTCATAATGCACTGGTGAGGCCTCATCTTGAGTACTGTGTGCAGTTTTGGTCTCCAGGCTACAAAAAGGGCATAGCAGCGCTAGAAAAGGTCCAGAGAAGAACGACTAGGCTGATTCCAGGGCTACAGGAGTTGAATTATGAGGAAAGAAAAAGAGCTGAGCCTATACAGTTTAAGCAAAAGAAGATTAAGAGGTGACATGATTGAAGTGTTTAAAATTATGAAGGGAATTAGTACAGTGGATCGAGACTGTTATTTTAAAATGAGTTCATCAAGAACACAGGGACACAGTTGGAAACTTGTTAAGAGTAAATTTCGAACAAACATTAGGAAGTTTCTTTACACAGAGAACGATAGACACTTGGAATAAGTTACCAAGTAGTGTGGTAGACAGTAAGATGTTAGGGACTTTCAAAATTCGACTTGATGTTTTTTTGGAAGAAATAAGTGGATAGGACTGGTGAGCTCTGTTGGGCTGAATGGCCTGTTCTTGTCTGGAGTGTTCGAATGTTCTAATGTGTTGCAGACCAGTATACATCTTGTGTCACTAAATATGTTAAAAGGAACACCACAGACTCATCTCACTTAGCTCAACACTTAGTCCAAAAACTCCCTTCTGGCAAACACTTCAGGTCAACTAAAATTAAAACTAACAGACACCTCAGTTTCTTTCCCAGAGCCATAGCCCTCTCAAACCAGTGATTTGGTGGGTGTGTGTACAGTATACGTATATATGTATATGCATGTACACTAGACACTCACACTTTCACTCCAGTTGTGTGTGTGCATGTAAACACACTCGTTGTTATATATCTAGTGGCAGAACTTATAACATTCTCATTATGGTCAACTAATGTACCCATCAAATGAAAATACTGCAGTTTTTTTTTTCCAATTAAATAGCACGCGAGTACAAATCTGACTGGATCTTGTCCTGACATTGCACAAGCAGAAACAATAATATTTGGAGAACAAAGTAAGTAGCAAACACAGCATATTCACTGTGAAAAATGCTTTGGTGAATTTTGCCAATCACCATTAATCTTTAATAAAGTGCTATACATAGCCTCGTTAAAAAAAACAAAGGCTTCATATCCATCCTCAAAATTGTACTAAGCTGGGGACAAGATTCCAGCCTAACACCTGATTTGTACTGTTCTTATTTAGTGTAACAATTAAAATACAACTAACACCAAAAGAATGTACAACACATACCGGTACTTTGATGATATGGGAGTGAAAGAGATGCTGTCTCTCGTTAGGAAAAATTACTGCCCTTATAGGCTAATTAAACAGCAAATTCTGGATTAGTGTACTGTCAATTATGTAAGTTAGACTGAAAACTTAACAAAGGCCATTTTATAGTAATTCTGAAATAATAAAAACAATAATAATAATCTTATATTGACAGGACTGGTTTCACAAAGGTAGTCTTAAAGTTGAGACAAATCTAAAAATATAGGGAGTGATTTGGAAAATTAAAGCATCAAGTTTTTGTGACATTTGAAATTTGAAATAAATTGACTGATCCAGTAAACATTATTCGTCTTAGGCATTACTAACTAGACAATGCTATTTCTTGACTAGTTTGAAAAAAATATTGTTACTAAAGGGTTTATGTGAATGAAAATATCCTATGTTATCATGACATTCAGTAATTTATGTGACCAAGATATAATAATGTATGAAATTTTCTTTTACTATTGATTTAAACCAGTATTTATTAGTCAGCTAATGGACAGAAAATGTCAGTGAATACATTATTTGGATGTGTATGTTAATACAGTAGGTAGTCCATGGTGACCATATAATATTTTTATAACCTCTATCCCGAAATCCTCCAGGGCCAAAAGAACTTTGTTTCTTTTGTGGAATTTCCCTTTGCACATGAAATTCAAATGCTGTATGCATTATGTACTTCATTTACCAGGAGAAATGTTGGTCAAATTTTGAGATATGGCAAACATGTAGGATGTAAATACTAAGAAGGACAGAGAACCAGAAGAAATCTATCTTTTCCAAGATTTGGAAAAATGAGCTCATGAAACAAAAAACATGCCTGAGTATAGTTGTTTCTCTCTCACTCACACCTGGGGATAGTCCAGAAACAACCTCACTGTAACTTTTTTCTGTTTCACTGGAAACTAAAAATCATTAACTAACAGTGCAAAATGTGATTCATTAACAATATTCTTTTGCAAAATACTTATTTTGATGATAGTGGTGGTGGGAATCTAATGACATGCTGTAAAGGTAAAGGAGGCTTGAATAACAACACTTTAGGTTTCAGCTTTCTACCCCCTGACGTCAACAACAGCTTGAAAGTGTTAAGACAGACCCTAATGTTATTAACAAGACTTACTGTTATGTACTTTCTTAGTAAATGTAATTTTACACCAAACTTCTATTGTTATTCAAGGGCAGTATTGTTAAAGGAATAGCACTTATTTTTTTAATAAAATGCTTGCACTTCTGCACAAATAATACAACTGCATTTTTTTAAATCCAGCTGCTATAGAAAGGTGCTTTATAAAATGAGGGTTGTTTAAATCCCTCACTTGGTACTGACTTTCACATAAAAGTTGATTATCAGGGTTTCCCACAATTGTTTTTCTGTTTTTTTCGTTTTGTTAATTCATTTTCCAAACGCACATACATCATTTAGTTTAGTTAATTTCTTGTTTCAAGTGTAATGATGTTAATTTGAATAATCATGTATAATTGTGCATGGATGATTTAATATATGTTTAAAAGTCATGCATACAGTAACACTGGGCTACAGTACTGATACATTTGCTGTTTAAATATAAATTTAATCTTTCAGTGCAGATATGAGCAAAAATATTTATTAAAACTTCCAGCTTCCAACACAATGATAAATTAATCTGTATTGTTAAAAAATAAGCAGGGGTCATACCACCTTCTGTCCAGCATATTTGAGGAGTAGTGTAATATCTAATATTTCCAGTATACACTAACAAAGAAAAAAAAACAAACAAACCAAAAATTGATGTGAAAATATTTATGCTTACCAAGTATAAACCCTTCACAGTAGAAGCGTTTTCTAAAAACTGCATAAAATTACCAATCAATATGCTATCTATAGAAACAACACACATAGCACGTACAAGCAGAATTGTATCTAAGGAACATATAACACACTCAAATTTTAGAAAAACTGAAAAGAAATATTTAGTAAGATTTTAAAGTGAAGGGTAGGGAACCATGACTTAGTAAAATTGATTTGGCAGTATAAAATCCAAAAAGTCCAAGAAAAGATGGATGTAAACATTGTGACAGATAGGGGTCGCTATCGCTCCCTTGAACCCTCGGACAATACGTCAGACACCAGGTAAAAGTCCAACAAGTTGACTTTTTATAAATAAAAAGTGCACAAAGCACCCTCCTCTCCACAATACTCATATAACAATACAATAATTCTTAATAAACCAATCCTCCACTTCCCTAAAGCGTTGCCACCCTTCCACCCAGCTCAGCTCGCCGTCTGGGGATTTCCCACAGTCCTTTATTGTCCTCGACCTGGAAGTGTTTCGCCCTCTGTCCATGTGACTAGGAACACTTCCGGGTCAGATAAAAATCCTCCTTCTTCTTCAACCTGGAAGGAAGCACGTCATTCCTCTTGTCCATGTGACTCGGACGTACTTCTGAGGTGTAAGGAAAATACTCTTTGTTCCTTTGACCTTTTTAGCGTCCTCTAGCAGCCCCCAGGGCTTCCAGCAGTGTTGTGAATAAACACACCAATGTCCATGATGCCCTGCTGGCATTCGGGGCACCTCCATGCTGCAGGGAGGGCTCCACCTGGCGGCGTGGGGTTATTGGCCGGGATGAACGGCCGGCCATATATTACAACAATGATTTAAACATAAGCCCCACCCCACCCACCAAACACACACACACACACACACACACACACACACATATAAAATTTCACCCTAAAGTCTGGACAAAATTTGGCTAAATATGTACAACCCATGGATTTGGAAAGCATTCAGATACTAGGCATAACAGCAGCATAATATTCATCTGAATGTAGTGCATGACCAATATTCAAGAAAATGAGACAATGTATATGTAAAAACATTTATCAAAATGGTGTTACTAAAACTACAAAGAATGCATAAGATAATTGATAGGATCTCTGTATGAATTACACTAGTTTATTTATGCTATTATACTTATTTGTGCCACATTTTAAGTGTTAACTGTCCCAAGAGCTGTTGCAAGTAAATCTGTAAGGCATAAGCTAGCATTTGGCTGCATCCAATTAAGCTTAACACTTGCAAAATCACTATCAGCCGGGATGGACAGAACTTAACAGGAAATTTGTGGAGAAAGATCTATAAAAAGCAAGTTTTGCTTCCTTGTTTAGTTTTTAAAGTGAGAATCTGATGCAAAACGTTTTTAAATGAGTGAAAACACAGATTGCACAAGGCTAGGACTAATTATATATTTGCATGCCACTATAATAATGTTACCTTCTATGGACTAAATAAAGTCCTGAAGGATGAGGCACAGCGGGCTTACTACGACCTCTTGGAGGAAGACGCTGCTGACTATGATGTGCTCAAGTCGGAGGTCCTAAAGAGGTTTGGTGTATCTACAGACCAGCAATGGCATGACTGGCGTTTTGACCCTGAGCTGTCGACTCACGACGCACAGGCATCTGAGATCTGGGGTAAAACTGATCACTGGTTAAGGGCAGAAGTGAACAGCGCTCACAAAATCGTTGAGCAGTTAGCCTGCAATGCTATTTTAAACACACTGCCCGACTATCTAGCCCAGCCGTTTAAAACCATGGAGGGCCTTACATTCAGTGGCAGCATCCCAGAATGGGGGGATCAGAAAAGCCCACTTATCGAGCCCAACAGGGAAGAGGCACCCCTCCAGACCCCGGCCGCCACAACACGAAAACAATCGACAGACCCCAGGAGAAGACTCCATAAACCCAAACGATTTAAATGTCAGGGAGCTGGGACACATTGTACCTGCCAGCCCATTTCACAACAAATCCATGGACTGTAATTGGGCCCAGGGAGAGGGGCATTGTGCACTAGTTAATCCTCTGTCTCTTCCCCACACAGGAGTGGTTTTGGTTAATGGGCACAGGGTCACCGCTCTAATTGATTCCGGGAGTAATATCTCCATTGTTACTTGCCATTTCATGTTGCTGCAACAGTGGCTAAAAGAAAAGACCAGAAATACCTGTATTTATGGAGAAACGCAAAACTATGGCACAGTCTTGTGTGTAATTGGTTTTAGGGACAAACTACAATGTATCACAATGGCTGTCATGCCTAATCCCCCGTACCCCATGATTCTGGGATAAGACTGGTCTGAAAGCAAAAATGGCCATGTAAATACCACTCCACATGTCCAGATTGGCCTAGCTAAGAACAGGGAAAACAATTCCTAAGCTGCCTCCACACCATGTTTACTATTGACACCTAAGGCTGACGTGGCTGTCCAGTGTGACGTGGCAAACAGTACAACAATTCCACCATCCACGTCAGCATACGGGAAGACAACATTGTGGCTCAAAGCAATGTCCAGTGAGGGCAGCCCCAATCCTCTAGCAACCTTACACTTTCAATTTAAACAAACTCCGGGCTCCTTTAAATCAGAACAATGGATTGACAATTCCTTAAGAAATGCTATTACTACAGTTGTCCTAATAAACGGCCAATGCATGCATCAGCCCATTCCACTGGGTCCGCACTTCATAATTAATAATGATCTGCTATATCAGGTTGCAGAGCACGAGGGAGAGGTGTGGTCACTGCTCTTAGTCCCGTAGACCTTCCAGCAGGCAGGTCTGCGAGCTAGTGCACACCTCTCAAACAGATGCTGCTTAATGGTCAGTGAGGATGGGAAGAATTGGGACCAGTTACTCCCCATCATACCACATACCTAACAGGTAGTTCCTCAGGCCTCCATGAGCTTCTCCCCATTTGAACTTTTATATGTACGACAACCCAAAGGATATTGGATATCCTAAAAGAAGGCTGGGAGGAGGAGGCCTTCCCATCTTCTAATATTTTGGAATATGTTGCACAATTACGCAGTAGATTGGAGAACATACATCCAATACTAAAAGAGCACATTGTTTCCACTGCAAAACACTGGCCCATTGGCAAGGCCCCTAGGAAGTTAAGGAAAGAAAGGGGCGAGTCAAGTATTTGGTTAAACAACCAAATTGTCAGCCAAGCAAACAAATATACCATGTAAAGTTGATTAAACCGTCGAAGGACTGGAAACAGGATCTCTCCTCCGTCCAGCTCTGTTCACTCTTTGCCCAGAAAGTCAACCTTAACTGTAGCCCCAATTTGCCACCCTCTCAGTGTCAGGGAACGGCCCTATCAACTCCCCAAGGCAAAATGTGCAGAAGTGGAACTTGAGATCAGGCAAATGCGAGACCTAGGGTTGACTGAAGAAATTCACAGTCCCTGGTCTAGCCCTACTGTCTTCGTCCCTAAGCCAGACGAAAGTTGGAGGTTCTGCAACAACTTCTGTCAGCTTAATCAAGTCTTCCAATTCAAAGCCTACCCAATGCCTCGAGTGGAGGACCTCCTCAAACAGCTCAGCAAGGCACAATTCTTGACCATGCTTGGCATGACAAAAGGTTACTGGCAAATTCCTTTAACAGAGTCCATGAAAGTAAAGACCATGTTCAGCACCCCTAATGGACACTGGCAGTATCATGTCTTCCCATTCAGCTTACACAGGACCCCAGCCACACTCCAGCATCTGGTGGACAAATTGCACCAGCCCCATAATGCCTAGAGTGCAGCCTACCGGGTTGACATCTTCATCTATTCCAGCACATGAAAAGAGCACCTACTGCACGTCAAAGCAGTCCTCCGGACACTAGGTGAGGCTGGCATATGGATCAACCCAATGAAATGCTTCTTCAGGCTGACTGAGGCCAAGTATTTAGGCTACCTGGTGGGCAGGGGCACTGTCAGACCACAGTGTTCTTAAGTCAATGCCATCCTAAGTGGCCCCATCCGAAAACCAAACGACAGGTCCAGACATTTCTGGGTTTAGCAAGTTACTATTGCCGATTTCTGCCTCACTTCTCAGAGAGGGCAACGCCCTGGACAAACCTGATGAAGAAATGGGCCCCTACTTACGTGGTAGCATAGGATGATAAAGTGGATGCCGCATTTGGTGACCATAAGCAGGCCCTTACGTCAGCACTGGTGTGGAAAAGACCAGACCTCTCTCTAGCTTTTATCCTCCAGACGGGCGCTTCAAAACACAGGACTAGGTGCAGTGCTAAGACAAAGTGTTGATGGTGTTGAACATCCCCATCCTTAGCTGGAAACTGCTAAGCAGAAAGAGCTAAAAAAAAAAAAACTGATCCAGGCACTTTTTTGAAACACGATCGTGGGTCGCATTCTGTCCTGGCATGGCAAAGAAGATCTTACTGGCTGTTTAATCCGCCTGAAATGATACTGGAACCATAATTATACATCCTATTTACTTCTTGGTCACTTTTGGTTTATGTTTTAATTACAATTATATGCGTATATGTATGTATGCAGGCTTTTTTTTTTTTTTAAGTAGACTGTTTAACATCATATCCTTGGTTTATTGCATTAGGGCTTACTATACTTATCAAGGGCTACTGCTTAACCTGGCTCTGCATTTAGAACTAAACCTCTTGACAACTGAAGAAACAGAACTCATTTTTAAATATAGACACCATTACTATGAACATGGAGAGAAAGCTAATAAGATTTTAGCTGAACAAATTCATAAGCAGGAAGCTTGCAATGCAATCCCAGCAATTACCACCACAAAGAGACAAAATCATTGATCATAAAAAAAAAAATAATGCACACATTTGGAGACTACTATAAGTTATTTTATTCTACTGGGTTTAAAGAAGACAAGACATAACAAAATGCATTGCTGGATGCATTACAGATACCACAACTAGACTCTCAGCACAGAGGGACTAGATAAACCTCTATCCTGGCACTATCAGAATTACTAGATGTTATAAACTCATTTCTGAGTGGCAAAGCAGCAGGCCCTGATGGCTACCCTGCCAAATTTTATAAAAAAAAAATCTTAATTAAGCTAGCTCCCCTTTTATTAGAAACATTTACAGAAGCAGGAGACAATAAAATTCTACCTCAATCTTTTCATCAAGCTTTAATTACCATATTTTCTAAGCAAAATAAGGACTTATTACAATGTGCATCATACAGACCAATCTCACTTTTGAATAATGATGGAAAGATACTCTCCAAAGTCCTAGCTAGAAGGATTAAGAAAGTGCTTCCTTCAGTAATATCACAAGACCAAACTGGATTTATTAAAGGCAGACATTTAGCTTCCAATCTTCAACCCCTGTTTAATGTGATATATTTACCCACAAAGTCTAACACTCCGGAGATATTATCATCATTGGATGCAGAAAAAGTATTTGATATGGTTGAATGGAATTACCTTTTTACCATACTAGAGAAATTTGGATTTGGCCTGAACATTTCAACATGAATCAAACTACTGTATACTAGTCCAGACGCTTCAGTTAGTAACAACAAGATTAATTCAGACTACTTCAAACTAGAACGTGGTACTAGACAAGAACATCCCTTGTCACCACTGCTGTTTGCAATTGCCATGGAGCCACTCGCAGCTCAATGTTGAAATCCTTATGAGATAAAGGGGGTTGTCTCAAAAGTGGAATTTGAACAGAAAATTTCTTTATATGCAGATGATATGGTACTGTATATATCTGATCACAAAATACTGTGCCTGCAGTCCTAACAGCACTTACAGAATTTCAAAAGATTTCTGGTCTCAGAATTAATTTGAACAAAAGTGTGCTCTTTCCAGTGAATTCTCAAGCACACAATATTATATTGGACACTTTCCCTTTCATCACCACAGATCAATTTAAATACCTAATGGTAAACATCACAAATAAACATAAATCTCTTTATAAACAAAATTTTGCTGTCTGCATAGAAAAAATTAAGCAAGACTTGCATAGATGGTCTACCCTTCACCTCACTTTAGCTGGAAGAATTAACACTGTCAAGATGAATATCCTTCCTAAGCTTCTCTTTCTATTTCAAAACATTCCAAAATACATCAATAAGTCATAAAAAAAATTAGATTCAACCATAACCTCATTTATTTGGAATTCAAAACATCCACGTATCCAAAGGGCGATCCTACAAAGAGCTAAAGAAGGTGGCATGGCTTTACCTAACTTAATTTTATTACTGGGCGGCGAATATATAAGCTATAAAAACCTGGACATTGACACAAATAGATGAACAGACACAGGGTTGGTCCGCAATAGAAATAAAATCCTGCAGTACTTCTTTATATTCCTTGCTTTGTACCCCAATAAATACAAGTCATCGGCAATATACTAACAGCCCAATAGTGCTTCACTCACTCAGAATATGGAACCAGCTTTTTTCTGTGGCACCTCTGCACAAGAACACCTTTTTCCACCCTCTCAAATGTACATAGTTTTTAATATCTAGAAAACATTTGGGATTAAATCACTTAGAGAACTGTACATAGGCAAAGTCTTGGCATATGAACAATTATACTCTAAATTTAAGTTTCCAGCAACACATTTCTTTCACTACCTTCAAATCAGAAACTTTGTTAAACAAAACCTACCCAATTTCCCTCACCTCTAACCTACCTCTATTCCGGAAGGAATATTTATCAGTGTTGAGGATTCAGACAGCATTTCCATAATATATAAAAACATTTTAAAGTCCCTCCCTTTCAAAGATCCCAGAGTACAGTGGGAAAAGGATCACTCAATCAACATGTCAGAAAAGGAGTGGAAGGTAGCAATGCACAGAATTCATTCAAGCTCCATATGCATAAGCATACAATTATTCAATCTAAAATTATACATCTAGCGCATCTGTCTCGTTTAAAATTGTCCAAAATATTTCCAGGGCAAGATGCAAACTGCAAACGTTATAATCAAGTTCCAGCCTCATTGGCCATACACCAAATTAATCTAATTTTGGACAAATATTTTTAAATGCCTTTTAGACAACCTTGGTGTCACAATCCCTCCTAATCCACTAACAGCTGTGTTTGGTGTACTTCCAGATGGTCTTGAAGTGGAGAAGGACAAACAAACTAATTGCCTTTACTTCACTATTAGCACGTACAGTTGTGCTTGAAAGTTTGTGAACCCTTTAGAATTTTCTATATTTCTGCATAAATATGACCTAAAACATCTTCAGATTTTCACTCAAGTCCTAAAAGTAGATAAAGAGAAACCAGTTAAACAAAGCAGACAAAAATATTATAACTTGGTCATTTATTTATTGATAATAATGATCGAATATTACATATTTGTGAGTGGCAAAAGTATGTGAACCTCTAGGATTAGCAGTCAGTTTGAAGGTGAAATTAGAGTCAGGTGTTTTCAATCAATGGGATGACAATCAGGTGTGAGTGGGCACCCTGTGTTATTTAAAGAACAGGGATCTATTAAAGTCTGCTCTTCACAACACATGTTTGTGGAAGTGTATCATGGCATGAATAAAGGAGATTTCTGAGGACCTCAGAAAAAGAGTTGATGCTCATTAGGCTGGAAAAGGTTACAAAACCATCTCTAAAGAGTTTGGACTCCACCAATCCAGTCAGACAGATTGTGTACAAATGGAGGAAATTCAAGACCATTGTTACCCTCCCCAGGAGTGGTCGACCAACAAAGATCACTCCAAGAGCAAGGCATGTAATAGTCGGCGAGGTCACAAAGGACCCCAGGGTAAATTTTAAGCAACTGAAGGCTCTTCTCACATTGGCTAATGTTCATGTTCATGAGTCCACCATCAGGAGAACACTGAACAACAATGGTGTGCATGGCAGGGTTGCAAGGAGAAAGCCACTGCTCTCCAGAAAACCATTGCTGCTCGTCTGCAGTTTGCTAAAGATCACATCACACACAAACCAGAAGGCTACTGGAAGAATATTCTGTGGATGGATGAGACCAAAATATAACTTTTTGGTTTAAATGAAAAGCGTTATGTTTGGAGAAAGGAAAACACTGCACTCCAGCATAAGAACCTTATCCCATCTGTGAAACATGGTGGTGGTAGTATCATGGTTTGGGCCTGTTTTGCTGCATCTGGGCCAGGATGGCTTGCCTTCATTGATGGCACAATGAATTCTGAATTATATCAGAGAATTCTAAAGAAAATGTCAGGACATCTGTCCATGAACTGAATCTCAAGAAAAGGTGGGTCATGCAGCAAGACAACGACCCTAAGCACACAAGTCGTTCTACCAAAGAATGGTTAAAGAAGAATAAAGTTAATGTTTTTGAATGGCCAAGTCAAAGTCCTAACCTTAATCCAATCGAAATGTTGTAGAAGGACCTGAAGCCAGCAGTTAATGTGAGGAAACCCACCAACATCCCAGAGTTGAAGCTGTTCTGTACGGAGGAATGGGCTAAAATTCCTCCAAGCCAGTGTGCAGGAATGATCAAAAGTTACCGGAAATGTTTAGTTGCAGTTATTGCTCACACCAGATACTGAAAGCAAAGGTTCACATACTTTTTCCACTCACAAATACAGTGATCCCTCGCTATATCACGCTTCGACTTTCGCGGCTTCACTCCATCACAGATTTAAAATGTAAGCATGTCTAAATATATATCACGGATTTTTCGCTGGTTTGCGGATTTCTGCGGACAATGGGTCTTTTAATTTATGGTACATACTTCCTCATTTTGTTTGCCCAGTTGATTTTAAACAAGGGATGCTATTGGCGGATGGCTGAGAAGCTACCCAATCAGAGCACGTATTATGTATTAAATAAAACTCCTCAATGATATACGATATGCTTCCCGTGCGGTGGTTCGCACACTTAAAAGCTCTAGCAGCACGTATTGATTTTTGATTGTCTGCTTTTCTCTGTCTCTCTCACTCCCTCCGACATTCTCTGCTCCTGACGGAGGGGGTGTGAACAGAGGGGCTGTTTGCACGGAGGCTGTTTGCCTAGAGGATACGGACGCTCCTCTCAAAAATGCTGAAACACTACCTTCACATTGCTCCCTTTTTCTTGCAGCTGCTTTATCGCGATGCAAAAGCCCAAAAGCTCGTATTGATTTTTGATTGTTTGCTTTTCTGTCTGTCTCTCTCTCTCTCTCTGACATTTACTGCTCCTGACGCGTACTCCTTTGATGAGGAAGATATGTTTGCATTCTTTTAATTGAGAAAGAACTGTTATCTCTGTCTTGTCATGGAGCACAGTTTAAACTTTTGACTAAAGGGTGTTCTTTCATGTCTAGAGGGCTCTAATAATGTTAAAAAACGTATTTAGAAGGTAAACAGGTTTTCTATGCTCTAACTGCGAAAATATTAGATTTATAAATAAAGAATCCTACTTCATGGAAATTCATTTATTGCGGTAGTCTCTGGAACAGATTAACCGCGATAAATGAGGGTTTACTGTATAACTGTGCAGAGAATATATAAACAGTGTGGGAGAGTTTATAAGGGCTTAAAATATATAAAAATAACAAACATATGGTTTCTACTTTGTGGATTTTCAACTATCGCGGGGGGTTCTGGAACGTAACCCCCACGATCGAAGAGGGATTACTGTATGTAATATTCAATCATTTTCCTTAATAAATAAATGACCAAGTATAATATTTTGTCTCATTTGTTTAACTGGTTTCTCTTTATCTACTTTTAGGACTTGAGTGAAAATCTGATTATGGTTTTAGGTCATATCTATGCAGAAATATAGAAAATTCTAAAGGGTTCACAAACTTTTCAAGCACAACTGTAGACTTATCTTGCTTAACTTGAAGAATGCTAACTCACCGCTTTTAAGTCAGCGGATAACTGATGTTATAGAATATCTAAAACCAGTAACGGTGCAATGCACTCGTGCAGTGTATACACTTGACTTGAGCATTCATAGATTTCATCCTCTTTCTCTGTTTGTTTAGCATTCGTTGGCTCAGAGGTTGATGCGCTTGCTGCTTCCTGAGCAGCTCTTCTTTTTTCCACCCTAGCAGCCCGGTTCTTCTATTCTTTCGTCAGCATCTTTACGCGTTAAAACTGATTAGTCAGTGTTTGTTTTGCAATTACTTAGTACATATTTTTAATTTCTCACTTAAGCTGGCACTTAAGTCTTCAATCTGCCTCAACAATGATTTAAGATATGAGGTAGGGGAAATTGCAAAGTTGGTAGGGAATGAGAATGGCGCCCGTACACATGTGCCGCACAGCCACCCTGCTGGCCACTGCCGAGAGTTGATTCTACAATAACAAAATAAAAGTAAAAAGAGAAATAACTTTGGAGGTCAATCATCACCCTGAAAGCGGAAAGTAAACATCATGTAGTATATCTGTACCAAATTACAGGTCAATAGTTCAAACGTTTGCAAGGTACAGGTGAAACTAACATTTTAGAAAAAGCATTTAAATTGAGGAAGTGGATTCTCGCACCTCTTTTTTATTCCATTTATTTTTATTCATTTATTTACTTAAATATTTTTACAGTTTAAAACGTTTTACTCTGCTGACCCAGCTCTCTTTCTCATGGGTGGGGGTTGATTTATTTCAAACCTAGTTTTGTTAAACTTGACTTGCATGTATGGAATGTTATCCAATTTTAATAAATTTAATAAAATATTATAAAAAAAATCACGAATGGAGTATTTCTTTATCTGAAGGATACTTGCATATGTCATATATTTAAGCATTTTACAATATGAGTATGCTAAAGTAGTTATCTTGTACAGTATACATCGACAATAAGATAAACTGAACCTCAACATACAAGTGAATATTAGCAAACATTTGATAAACATATGGCAAATAAAATACGTAAATTACAAAATATTATGATAGCAACAACTTGTAAGTCAGATGGTATAATGAAGCAACAAGCAGGAAAAGGGGGCAAACCAATAAAATGTCTTCTGCAATTAAAATATTTTCTCACTTACATGGTACATCCCAATATACAAATTTTTCAAAATGCAATGACAGAAGACAATGGAATCTGAGGCTTTACTGCCTCTACTCTATGCTGTAGCAAACAAAACTACAATCATGTATTTGCTTCCTGATAGGTTATACAGGTATGGACAAATTAGTTGGTACCTCTCCATGAAAAAAGGACACCACAATTGTCTCAGAAATAACTTGAAACTGACAAAAGTAATTGGCACTCTTCATTGTTTATTCCATATTTAACAAAAATTGTACTTTGCTTTAGAGTTTTTATTTAACAGAATACTTCAAATTATAACAGAAATGAAAATGGCATGGAGAAAAATGATGGTATCCTTAACCTAATACTTTATTTTGTTGTACAATCTTTAGAAGCAATTATTGCAAACAAGCAAATCCTGTCGCTCTCAGAGAGACATCTGCACCTGTCCAGAGGCAGTCTGGCCCACTCTTCCTGAACAAACTGTTCCAGCTGTGTCAGGTTTGAAAGTTGCCCTGTCCAGACTGCATGTTTCAGTTCTTTCCATAGATATTCAATAGGATTCAAATTTGGCCTCACAGAAGGTCACTTCAGAATACCCCAATGTTTTGTTCTTAGCCATACTTGGATGCTTTTAGTGGTGTGTTTTGGGTCATTATCCTCTTGGAGGATCCATAAGCTGCACACACTGAGCAGAATATTTTGCTCCACAATGCCTGGAGAATTCATTGTTTCCTGAACAGACTCAAGACACCCAGTGTCACACTCAACAAAGCAGCCCCAAAACATAACCAAGCCTCCTCTATGTTTCACAGTTGGTATGGTATTCTTTTCTTTGAAAGTTTCGTTTTTTCATTTTTGTACATAAAGCTGAGTTGTGAAAAGGCTCCTGTTTTGTCTCATGTTTCCAAATGACACTGTCTCAAAAGTATTGTGTTTTGTCAATATGTATTTTAGCAATTCAAGTCTATCTTTTTAGGGTTTTCTTTCAACACTGGAGTCCTCTTGGGTCTCCTTTCATTAAACCCTGTGTTACTCAAAAAGCCACGGATGGCGTGATCAGACACTAAGGGACCCTGACCTTGGAGCTCAGCCTTTATCTCTTTGGGAGTTGTCATTGACTTTTTGTCTACCATTCTCACTATCCTTCTGCCCATTCTGGGGTCTACTTTCCCCTGGCTGCTGTATCCAGTGTGGCTGGCTAAATTCCTATGGACCTTAAGTTTCTTAATAATATTTGCAACTTTTGTCATTGGAAAATCAAACTGCCTGGAATTGGACTTTTAGTCTTTGCCTTTAACAAGCTTGTCTATATTTTTTTTCTGATCTCCTCAGAAAACTTTCTCCTTTGTATTCTCTGGTCTATGTTCAGTGTGAGCTACACAATGACACCTAACAGTAGAGTGACTACTTTTCTTTATTTAAATAGGCTGAATGACTGATTGCACAATTATGTGATACTAATTAAAGAAAACAGTTAGTTTGAAAAAAAAAAAAATCACTTTTATCCAATTACGTAGGATCTTTTCTAGGGGTACCAACAAATGTGTCCAAGCCATTTTAGAATTATCTTTGTAGTATAAGCAGTACTTTCTCTCTTTTCACACTTGTTTTACTTTACTCAATGACATATCAAAGGCATGCTTGCTTTTCATTTAATCGCCTTTTCAAGGAGCATACAGCACTTTTTCTGGGAGCTGTAATGGTAAAAAATAAGTTTGTCAGTTCCTGTATATCTGTATATGGTGTGATATGGACGCTACATAGGACCCAACCCGACACAGACTCACACTGAAGCATGTGTAAAACACTAAGAACTTTTATTTTTCTTCACCTATGAGACACGTCTTCCCTGTTAACCCCACAGGCAATACACAGTCCCAAAAGCACTTTAAGGCAACACAAAACACCTTTCTGGCACTACCACTACCACTACCACTCCCACTACCACTCCTCCTCCTCCTCCCCTCTAGCTTCGTCCTCCACCTCCCAAGGCTCTTTTTGTAGCCCTGCAGGAAGTGCTCCAGGTGGTAAGTGGCCTAATTAGGCTGCACTTCCGGGTGTGGCTGCATTTCAGCCCACGGATGCTTGTTAAGCCATGCAACTCTTCCGGGTGGTGGCAATGGAGCCCAACAGGTCTGAGTCCCACACCTGTGGCTCCGATGTAACCCAGGAGGGCTGCCACCATGCATTCTGGGGGACGTAGAGTGCATCCCATGGCTGCTTCCCCGGATCCAGTGTTGAAGGGGCATCCCGGCTGGGCATGGGACTCGGCTGCCCATCCCAATGGAAAAGCTTAATTTTCATCTTTCTGAAAAATTAGTAATCCACAACTGATGAAGTCAAGAAATTGTAGAGAAACCTTAGATGATGGCGGCCACTTGGCAGTTACTGTACTTATGTTGATTAAATGTATTGAGCACCCGTTTCATAACAGTAAAACAGAGCTAAAATGTAAAGGTGCCATTCAAACAAGGTTTAATGTCAGAGGTAGTGGCTCCCTCATCGTAGCTCTCTCATTTATCGCATTACCTTTAAAGTTTGGAGATGGTATGGATTTCAAGAAACAAAGAGATGAACAGGAAAGACCACTGAATTAGAGATTAAAATGACAGGAAACTGGAGAAAGAAAGCCAAAACAAATAATCAAATTTAAGCCAGAGAGGCACAAATGCACTAAAAAGAACTGGTTAAATACACTGATGACAAATGTAAAGGTGGTAATACAAAAAGTTTTTTTCTGCTGTCCAAATCATTATATCTTACATTAGAGCAGAAAATATACAAATAATCTAAAAAAATAACTGCATTCTTCAAGAGAAAAATTAAATATATGAGAAGCAAGGTAATGTAGTAATGTACTCCGGCTATATAACATTAGGAATACTATTTGCAGATTTAAAACTAGGACTTTTGTAAAGGAGAAATCACATGCTGGCAGAAATATTTGAGAAATAGCTACAGAGCAAGTGTTTGATTCTTTCTACATTGTTCCCAATATCAAAAGCAGCAGTTATATAAGAAAGAACAACAGAAAATTATGCATGAATGAATTAATAGCTTGTATAATGGTACTCAAGTGTTCCTTCATTTTAGAGAAAAACACTAGTTCAAAAAAGAAATCTCTCCTATTAGAATGCAAATAATGAGTCTACCTCCTAAAAATAAAACAGGCTTTTAACCATTTTAAGGTTTCAAACAAAAACTGACAATATGATGGGAGTCTATTTTTGGGTTGCTCTTTGCTTGATTCTTCTCTTTATCTTAGACTATCTTGCCAAGGATAGCACTACCAGGAAAACAAGGCTGCAAAATATCTACCCCTAAAGATCTCTGAAGTGGTTATGCCGCTCAACTAGGATGAAGTTTATTTGCTGCTAGGAAAAAAATGTTTGTTTCAAATTTCATTGTTAGGTAGAATGCCCAGTGGAGGCTGGGCAGTCTCTTGGCTTTGGAACCCCTGAATATTTTGTTTTGGTTTCCAACCTAACTGGGGTGTTTTTTTTCTGCACTCCTGGCTATTTACCTTACTTTTTATTCTTTTTTTTTTTAACATCATTGGCTAATCTTGTTTTTTTTTCTCTTTGATGTATTGTAAAGCACTTTGAGCTACATTGTTTTTATGAAAATGGGTTATATACAGTGCATCCGGAAAGTATTCACAGCACATCACTTTTTCCACATTTTGTTATGTTACAGCCTTATTCCAAAATTGATTAAATTCATTTTTTTCCTCAGAATTCTACACACAACACCCCATAATGACAACATGAAAAAGTTTACTTCAGGTTTTTGCAAATTTATTAAAAATACAAAAACTGAGAAATCACATGTACATAAGCATTCACAGCCTTTGCTCAATAGTTTGTCGATGCACCTTTGACAGCAATTACAGCCTCAAGTATTTTTGAATATGATGCCACAAGCTTGGCACACCTATCCTTGGCCAGTTCCGCCCATTCTTCTTTGCAGCACCTCTCAAGCTCCATTAGGTTGGATGGGAAGTGTCAGTGCACAGCCATTTTAAGATCTCGCCAGAGATGTTCAATCGGATTCAAGTCTGGGCTCTGGCTGGGAAACTCAAGGACATTCACAGAGTTGTCCTGAAGCCACTCCTTTGATATCTTGGCAGTGTGCTTAGGGTTTTTGTTCGGCTGAAAGATGAACCGTCGCCCCAGTCAGAGGTCAAGAGCGCTCTGGAGCAGGTTTTCATTCAGGATGTCTCTGTACATTGCTGCAGTCATCTTTCCCTTTATCCTGACTAGTCTCCCAGTTCCTGCCACTGAAAAACAACCCCACAGCATGATGCTGCCACCACCACGTTTCACTGCAGGGATGGTATTGGCTTGGTGATGAGCGGTGCCTGGTTTCCTCCAAATGTGACGCCTGGCATTCACACCAAAGAGTTCAATCTTTGTCTCATCAGACCAGAGAATTTTGTTTCTCATGGTCTGAGAGTCCTTCAGGTGACTTTTGGCAAACTACAGGCAGACTGCGATGTGCCTTTTACTAAGGAGTGGCTTCCGTCTGGCCACTCTACCATACAGGCCTGATTGGTGGATTGCTGCAGAGATGGTTGTCCTTCTGGAAGGTTCTCCTCTCTACACAGAGGACCTCTGGAGCTCTGACAGAGTGACCATCAGGTTCTTGGTCACCTCTCTGACTAAGGCCCGTCTCCCCCAATCGCTCAGTTTAGATGGCCAGCCAGCTCTAGGAAGAGTCCTGGTGGTTTCAAACTTCTTGCTCTTACGGATGATGGAGGCCACTGTATTGGCTCATTGGGACCTTCAAAGCAGCAGAAATATTTCTGTAACCTTCCCCAGATTTGTGCCTCGAGACATCCTGTCTCGGAGGTCTACAGACAATTCATTTGACTTCATGCTTGGTTTGTGCTCTGACATGAACTGTCAACTGTGGGACCTTATATAGACAGGTGTGTGCCTTTCCAAATCATGTCCAATCAACTGAATTTACAACAGGTGGACTCCAATTAAGCTGCAGAAACATCTCAAGGATGATCAGGGGAAACAGGATGCACCTGAGCTCAATTTTGAGCTTCATGGCAAAGGCTGTGAATACTTATGTACATGTGCTTTCTCAATTTTTTTTTTTAATAAATTTGCAAAAATCTCAAGTAAACTTTTTTCACGTTGTCATTATGGGGTGTTGTGTCCATTTTGGAATAAGGCAGTAACATAACAAAATGTGAAAAAAGTGATGCGCTGTGAATACTTTCCGGATGCACCGTAAATAAATCTTGTTGTTAACGTGATTGAGATTGATGCCTATTTGCCCCTTTCACAGACACATGCAAAGGGGCAATGCTACAACTCATTAAGTGAAACACAAACTAGTTGTGTTGATTATTCACTTAAGTTAAATTAAATTGACCCGTTTGCAATTATTGTACTTCCTGTGAGTTCTGGTTAGAAAACCCATATTTGTGAGAAATCCCATGGCTCTGATGGTAGAACTCCTGGAACCATTTTAAGATAAACAGGAGAGTCTAGATGTTATTATACAATGCACACCTGATCTAATAATAATATATTTTCCATTTGTCAAAATTTTCATAGAAAGCAGCATATGGGATTCATTCAAGATGTACTGAATAAAGGGTAAATTATTGCTATTATTAATTGCCTTCTAATTCCATTAATGATAACCAAGTACAGTTATAATACTGACTAATCTTAGTTCTAAGTTTTAAGCTGACTTTTTGATGGATGTGTGGGACACTTTTTTGGAAGATTCACTGCTAATTCAATATGTTAAGGTTAAAGCATAAATCTCAAACTTCAGTTCTGTGATACTTTTGCTGGCTCATTTGCCCTCTCCATTTAAAATCAATAATTGTCTTAAAAGGCTCCAACAGCCTGCAGATAGAATCCATTTCATTAAAGAAATCATGAATAAATTAGCAGAAAACTACCTTAAATAATAAAAGAGTGCATACATAACCATACCCATTTTCACTTTAAAATTACCTTGTGTTGAAAATTGTAATACTTAACTGTATCTTAGCAAGCATTGCATTTCAGTCATCAAGTCTGTATCAGTAATTGGCAATGACCTTACATATTCAAAAAACTCACAGTCAAAACATGGAACCACTTCTGCAGGCACATGTTGCTGTGCTGCATGAGAAGAAAGTCAGCTCGACCCTGTTAAAGGATTCTCAATATATTTGATTTTAGACACAGAGAATAAATGCATTTGTGAGGGTATGAATCAAGATCACAATTAGCTTAATTCTCATGTTGCAACATTAGTGGTTTAATGTCCAAGACTTCATGCTCAGTTAAGGGGCTGGTCCTTCACTACATCTGGGCCCTTTGCTAGGCAGGGTGAAAATTCATCAACCTAGCTTACCATGCAGCCAGTTTCTTAAAACTCTCAAAAATAAGCCTGATATATGTTTAATGCTTGCACATAACCAACAGAATATATATGGATTTTATTAAGCATGATATAAGACGCATTTATTAGAAATGCTCAGATTTGTTGCCCTTTATTTACTATCATTTTATATTCATTAAGATATCTGTCATGTACTATCTGTTACCTTAATTATTTTATATTCTATATGCTACCTGTTGCACTTTATTTGCTATTATTTTATATTCTGAAAGTTAAGGCAGTTTTTCAGTAATATTGAAAAATATTTTGGAACAGCTTTTAATACTTAAGGAACACCTGATATTTTGTGAAACTCTCCACCTCAGTTCTAGTAAGTCAGGGAACATATTAAGAAAAAAAGAAAAAAAAAACAGACAAGCAAATACATCCATAATGTTTCTTAAGCTGCACTTATTTCAGCATTGTTTTGTGTCTTCAGTCAATTACCCCTTCCTTTGTCTAATTGTTTATGCTTTCATAAAAGAGTTGCAGTTTCTCACAGTATGTAACTACTGTACTATTGTTCCTTATTCTTAACATACAAGTAGAATCATCTAAAGATGCTGTCAATGCTCCACAACACAATGTGGTGTGAAGCATCACTCATTTCCTACAGAACACAAGGTGTTGTTTTAAAGTACCATCCATACCCAGCACAGAGGAGCAATGGAAACATCATCTCATTTTCAACCAAAAACTGTAATTTTTTTACTCAATCAGTTTAATACTAAATGTGCCATGTTTGGTTATTTTAGCCAATATTTTTGTTGCCCAAAAGTTCTACACATCTTTAATAAGTTCTGTTGAAAAATATAAGTTGGAAAGGATGTTTATAATTTGCACAAAGGTTAGTAGAGTGAAGTGTGCCTGCCATAGGCAGGGGACTTATACACTGTATCTCAAAGAGAGACTCTCTAGTACAAGATGTGGTGGCCTACTTCTCTGCCACTCCCAGAGTAAGAGTTATTCTGTGTGTGGGCTCACAACCAGAAGCACTTTTTTCAGTTTCAGTTCCCTTCTCCCTGTTGTGTATAATGCATAGCAACACAGAATGTGCTTGAAAGTATCAGGAAAATGCAGAAAAACTAAATTTGCTTATACTTCAACACTGTACCACAAGAGAAGCTATCTTTTACATTTAAGTATTAGTTTAAGTTTGATACAATTTATACAATTGTGATGTTCTATATAAATTGTTCAAAAAAATTAAAGGAACACTTTGAAAACAAATCAGATCTCAATGGGAAAAAAATCCTGCTGGATGTCTATACTGATATGGACTGGGTAATGTGTTAGGAACAAAAGGATGCCACATTGTTTGATGGAAATGAAAATTATTAACCTACAGAGGGCTGAATTCAAAGACACCTCAAAAATCAAAGTGAAAAAATGATGTGGCAGGCTAGTCATTTTGCCGAAATTTCATTGCAGCAACTCCAAATCGTACTCAGTAGTTTGTATGGTCACCACGTGCTTGTATGCATGCCTGGCAACGTCATGGTATGCTCCTAATGAGACGATGGATGGTGTCCTGGGGGATCTCCTCCCAGATCTGGACCAGGGCATCACTGAGCTTCTGAACAGTCTGAGGTACAACCTGGCTGTGTCGGATGAACCAAAACATAATGTCCCAGAAGTGTTTTATTAGATTTAGCTCAGGTGAGTGTGGGGACCAGTCAATGGTATCAATTCCTTCATCCTTCATACTCTCATCACATGAGGCTGGGCATTGTCGTGCACCAGGAGGAACCCAGGACTCACTGCACCAACATAGGGCCTGACAATGGGTCCAAGGATTTCATCCCGAAACCTAATGGCAGTCAAGATGCCGTTGTTTAGTCTGTAGAGGTCTGTGAGTCCCTCCATGGATATGCCTCCCCAGACCATCACTAACCCACCACCAAACTGGTCATGCTAAATGATGTTGAAGGCAGCATAACATTCTCAACGGCTTCTCCCTTTCACATCTGTCACATGTGCTCAGGATGAACCTGCTCTCATCTGTGAAAAGCACAGGGTGCCAGTGGTGGACCTGCTAATTCTGGTATTCTATGGGATATGCCAATCGAGCTCCACGGTGCCGAGCAGTGAGCACAGGGCCCACTAGAGGACGTTGGGCCCTCATTTCACCCTCGTGAAGTCTGTTTCTGATTGTTTGGTCAGAGACATTCACACCAGTGGCCTACTGGAAGTCATTTTGTAGGGCTCTGGCAGTGTTCAACTTGTTCTTCCTTGCCCAAAGGAGCAGATACCGGTCCTGCTGATGGGTTAAGGACCTTCTACAGCCATGTCCAGTTCTCTTAGAGCAACTGCCTGTCTCCTGGAATCTCCTCCATGCCCTTGAGACTATGCTGGGAGACACAGCAAACTTTCCGGCAATGGCACATATTGGACTACCTGTGTAACCTCTGTAGGGTCCAGGTAACGCCTCATGCTACCTGACACTGAACATAGCCAAATGCAAAATTAGTGAAAAAACTGTCAGAAAAGATGAGGAGGGAAAAATGTAAGGGGCCTCCACCTGTTAAACCATTCCTGTTTTGGTGGTCGTCTCAATGTTGCCCCTCTAGTGCATCTGTTGTTAATTTCATTAACACCAAAGCAGCTGAAACTGATTAACAACCCCCTCTGTTACTTAACTGACTAGATCAATATCCCAGAAGTTTCACTAACTTGATGCTATACTCTGGTTAAAAAGTGTTCCTTTAATTTATTTGAGCAGTATATATCTACAATATCTTCACATCCATAGAATTAACTACAGGGACTGCTGATAGAGCTATTCAGCATGACACTGTCTGTAGTCAATGGGCGGCATGCAATGGGGAACTTGGGGATCCCATTGTTTATTATAAGGTATCAGTTAACCATTTTAATTACAGTAATACAGGGATATTTAAAAATGAAACAATTTTAAGACATTGAAAGGGATTTCAAGGAGCAGCAAGTAGGATGCATTGGAGCAGTGGTGCTATGCAAAGAAATGCTGCAAAAACATGAGTTGGAGCAGTGCAGTCTATGAATTTTCTATCAACTCCTACTACTCAGTTCCCAGTTTCATGTTTGAATTATTATACAGTGGCTTACAAAAGTAACCAATCCCATTGAAAGTCATCATAATTTTCTGCATGACAATCTTATACACAAAAGATTTGTCCATTCAGTGTTTTTAATGTGAACTCTTATGCTGTAACAACACATTTCCAAAGTCAAAATAAACCATTTTCCTTGGATATATAACTGAAAAAGAAAAACTCAAAAGTTAGTGTTTGCATAAGCATTTAAACCTCTGTGCTTTGGAAGGTCCAGGTTCATCCATCCATCCATGCTCTTCTGCTTATCCGAGGTACCCCATACTCCCGGAGCATCCCCCACAGGATTCCCCGAGGGACACGGTCGAAGCCTTTTCCAAGTCCACAAAACACATGTAGAATGGTTGGGCAAACTCCCATGCACCCTCCAGGACCCTGCTAAGGGTATAGAGCTGGTCCACTATTCCGCAGCCAGGATGAAAACCACACTGTTCCTCCTGAATCCAAGGTTCGACTATTCGATAAAGCCTCCTCTCCAGAACCCCCCGAATAGACTTTTCCAGGGAGGCTGAGGAGTGTGAGCCCTCTGTAGTTGGAACACACCCTCTGGTCCCCCTTTTTAAAGAGGGGGACCACCACCCCAGTCTGCCAATCCAGAAGCACTGTCTCCAATGTCCATGCGATGTTGCAGAGACGTGTCAACCAAGACAGTCCTACAACATCCAGAGCCTTGAGGAACTCCAGCTGTATCTCATCCACCCCTGGGGCCCTGCCACCAAGGAGTTTTTTGACCACCTCGGTCACCTCAGCCCCAGAGATGGGGGAGCTCACCTCAGAGTCCCCAGGCTCTTCTTCCTCAGTGGAAGGCGTGTTAGTGGGACTGAGGAGGACTTCGAAGTATTTCCCCCCACCGACCCACAACGTCCTGAGTCGAGGTCAGCAGCGCACCATCCCTACCATATACGGTGTTGACACTGCACTGCTTCTCCCTCCTCGAACCGCCATCTTATTGCGGTGGAGGGGTTTGCGTGTCCCAATTAATCTTAGGAGCCCTGTTGTCCAGGGCTTTATGCCCCTGGTAGGGCCACCCAAGGCAAACTAGTCCTAGGTCCAGGTTAACACAAATAATAAATTAATCACAAAAAATACAAAAGTAAGTCATTTGACCATAATTAACATAATTAGGTACTACTTTGAGTCTTTTATATCTCTTTGGATATACTAGGGCCATAGTCTTTGTTGGACCTACAAAAAAGAAGATAAAGGAGCTTTCTGCTGATGTGAGAAACAGTCACTGAAAAGCACATGGTAGAAAATGGCTACAAAATAAGAGTTTGAATGTCCTTTTAAGCACTGTTAGATCCATCATCAGAAGGTGGAAGGTTTATCACAGCGCCCAGATTCTTACTAGAACAGGTTGTCCCTCAAAACTAAACATTAGAGCCAGACATTGACTGTGAAAGAGGCAATTAAAAATCCAACCATCACTCTCAGGAGTCTTCAATTGGTTGAAACTTGAGTGAAGGTGCATGGGTCCACAATTTTAAGACTTCTCCATAAAATAGGCCTCTACAGGAGGGTAGCAGGAAGGAAGTCATTCCTTAAGAAGGTCCACATAAAAGCACGTATGATATTTGTTACAAAGCATGAGAAAGGTCCAATTAAGATGTGTGAGAAGTTTTTTTTTATGGTCAGATAAGATCAAAATAGAATTTTCTGGCCAGATTTCAAAGAGGTATGTGTGGCGTGAAACTAAAACTGCCCATGCCTCAAGAAACAATACAATATGTACTGGGACTGGAAATCTTGTAAGAGTTGAAGGCACAATAGATGAACACAAATATCACAGTATATTGCACAAGAGCTTGTTCCAGTTTGCTATGGGATAGATAGAAGATACAACGACCTAAGCAGAAGACCCAAGAAACACTGGAATGGCTCAAAAACAGAAAGGTGAATGTTTTGGAATGGCCAAGTCAAAGCCCTGACCTTAACCGTATTGATAATCTACAGGACCTAGAGGATCTCTATAAATTCTACCAAGAATGGGGAGGAATCACTGCTGAGAAATGTGCAAGACCTGTACATAATTAGCCCAAATGAATTAAGGGTGTAATTGCAGCAAAAGGGTTCTCGACAACATATTAATGTGTTGGGCTTGAATACTTATGCAAACACTAACTTTTTAGTTTTTCTTCGTCAGTTAAATATCTACAGAAAATGGTTTTCTTTGACTTTGAAAATGTATTGTTACAGCATAAGAGTTCACATTAATAATACTGAATGGATAAATGTGCACAAATCTTTTGTCTTGCAGAAAATTATGATCACCTTCCACGGAATTAAATACTTTTGCATGCCACTGTATCTACATCATGAACAGAGTAAAAGCATTTGTATAGGACTGCAGCTGAAGGGATATTTGGTAGAAAATACAATCCTTGAAAGGTCAGTTTCCATAATAGTTCCAAAAAATGCAGCCTTTACATTCCTATTTAATTCTAAAACTGCTCTCACATACTATGTGATGATTATCAATTGAACTTTTCAAAAATACCATAACAAGAAGCTCTACCTCACATTTATTTCACTTTGATAAAGATGCCCAGGCAGTTGACAACTTCTGCCAAAAAGGTAAAAACAATGTAACAAACAAGGAATTAAAAAGTTAATATAAATTCTATTTAAAGCTTTATATTTTATGCTTCCACAAAACATTCATCTGTGTTTATAAGGCTTGTCTACTAGAAGGCAATGTTGAAAAATTGAATAGTAGCTTTTTTGGCATTCCATTTCCAACACAATTGCATTAGCTCTCTTCTCTGTTTACAATGACTTTTTCATTTCAACATGATAGTTCAAACAAAGTGATGAAAGAAGTGGTAAAACTGTAAAAACGTCTGTAAACTAAATTGTTAAAAAATAAACGTGTACCATTTTCAAGACAATAGTGAAATAGCTAAAACAAAGCATTAATGTGCATACCTAGGAAGTGGAAATGCAAAGGAAAAAAATCAAGCGTCTAAACTTCTTATTAGCCCCTTTACTAACCTTGACATTGTCAAACTACTGTTAGTAGCGTAAGCACCAAATGTCATTTCGCCAATAAACTGTACTGAGATGCAGCAGAGGATTCCAAACACACATTTCAAAGCAAATGAGAACTCTCATCCCTTAGCTTAGATTTAAAAATAAGGTATGCTTTTTAGTTCCTTACAAACCACACACAGTTTGTGTGAGAAACTTACAGACTTGGGTGCAACTGCAGATCCTAATGTGATATGGGATACCTTACGTGACAAGATCCTGAAGGTTGCTGAGGGTTGTGTTGGTGTTACTAGTGTTCCCAGAAGGAGGGGTTTCATCTTGCAGGGAGCACTGGATATCTTCGAGAAGAGTCACAGCACACAAATTGATGGCAACTCGAATTTGTATCGGGAACTAAGAAGGATGACTGCAAGGACTCTGAGGGCAGATAAGGAAGTATTCGTTAGAGAAATCTGTGAACAAGTGACACAACATCTATGGTCTAGTGAAATCATGTCCTACTTTCAGATGCATTACACATATCTGAATCTGTTCCTCGGAGACTCACAGTCAGAGCAACTAATGGAACAGTCCTTACAGATGACACTGCAGTTGTGATCCGCTGGGCTGGCTAATTTGAGCAGCTGTTTAAAGCTGATTCTCCGACTAGGATGTTTGATATCTCTGGGTCCACAGTTCTTGAGGCTGATCCTCCAATTAGCTGTGAACCACCCAGTATTACAGAAATTGCACAGGTAGTGAACCAGCTCAGGGTAGGGAAGGCTGCAGAGATCTGTGGTTTTCTCAGGTGAACTTCTTCAGGCTGGTGGTAAGGCTGTCCTCTTGCCATTGCAAGCAATCTTTGCTTCCATGTGAAAGACTGGCGTCATCCCAACTGACTAGAAAATGGGACCTATTGTCCCTATCTGGAAAGGGAAGGGTGATCACCTGGATTGCAGCAACTACTGGGGGATAACACTGCTCTCAGTGCCGGGTAAGGTTCTCGCTAGGGTCGTCCTCAATAGGATCTGTGATCACTTGCTCACCTACCAGCAACTGGAGCAGTCTGGTTTTACGCCTAGGAAGTCTTACCATTGACCACATCCTGGCACGGAGGGTTTTCATGGAGCAAAAAACGCAAATATTGGCAGCTTTTCTTTGTAGCCTTTGTCATTTTCGTAAGGTGTACAACTCAGTTGATCAAGCTGACCTGAGGGACATCCTGAGACTTTGCAGGATCCCTTTAAGGTTGCTAGACATCATGACTGGCCTGTACTCCGGTACTGTGAGTGCTGTACAGAGTTGAGGTAGAACCTCTGCGTTTTTCCCCAGTTGATTCTGAGGTTCATCAGGGGTATGTTCATGCTCCTACTCTGTTCAATGCTTGTATGGACTGGGTGTTGGCCAAGGTCGTGGGGTACAGCGGCTGTGGGGCATCTGTTGGTGAAAAAAGATTCACTAATGTTGACTTTGCTGACAATGTTGTGATCTTCATGGAGTCAATGAAGGCTCTAATTGGGACTCTCAAGAGACTGAGCGAAGAGTCAGAGTGTCTGGGGTTGCGATCATCCTGGTAAAAATGAAGATCCAGGTATTTAATGACCTCTTAGGCACAGCCATCAGCAGTGTGTCTGTTGGTAGGGAGAGTGTCAACCTTGTCGAGAGGTTTACTTACCTCGAGAGTGACATCCATATCTCTGGTGACTCTTCCTAAGAAGTCAGTAGATGGATAGGGAGAGCATGGGGGTCATGAGGTTGCTGGAAAGGGGTGTGTGGCGCTCCCAATATCTACAGTATGCAAAACAACAAAGGTCCAAGTCTTTAGAGTCCTGTTGCTTCCTGTCTTGCTATATGGTTGTGAGACATGGACTCTATCCATTGACCTGAGATGAAAACTGGACTCCTTTGGTACTTTTTCTCTTCAGAGAATCCTTGGGTACCATTGGTTTGACTTTGTATTGAATAAGCAGTTTCTCATGATGCACATTACAGGCATTGTGAGGGAGCGTCAGTTGCAGCACTATGATCATGTGGCGCAATTCCCAGAGGGTGATCCGGCTCGCAGGATCTTCATTGTTGAGGACCTGAGTAGCTGAACCAGGCCAAGGGGATGCCCATGTGGAAGGGCTGCAGCAGATAAAGGGTCATTTCTGGAGGGTGGGACTAGATCGCGTGTCTGCCTGGAGGATTGCCAACCAGGATGCCGAGCGGTTTCGTCGTGCTGGGTACATAAAAGCGCTGTTCCAGTGCAAGCTCCCCAATTTGACCTGATCTGTATACTGGTAGTCACTCTGCAGCTAAACATCAGGTAGTGTGGAATAGTGGTTAAGGCTTTGACTATAAATGCCGAGGTAGTTGTTTCAAATCCCGCTACTAACCCTGTGCAAATGTAAGTCACTTCACCTGCCTGTGCTCCAATGAGAAAAACAAAACAAATGTAACCAACTGCTTCTCAAATGTCGAAAGTCGCCTTGGATAAAGGCATCAGCCAAATAAGGAAATATAAATATAATTGAAATGTAATTGCTGAAAAGAAGCTGCCTATCTGGTTATCCCAGGTGTGACAGTTTATTCCAACCTGTTACAGAAAAATTATGGCTAGAAACTTGTTAATAATGTAAGCAGATTGTAGTGATGTGTTCAACCATTTTATTACACATATAGGGCCTTTCATTACTGAAGTACTGCTCCATCCATCTAGTAAATGCATTTGTCTGCATAATTAGACAACTTTCAACATTTGCATTACCTGGTAATCTGAGCCTTACAACAGCTATTCACTATAGATTTTTCTCTCCATCTCTTCATTCTATTATCTTTGCTTTGTTGCAGTGACTTCTCATCAGTATATTCTGGGTCATAAAGAAAGCTCACTATCACAATCTGAGATCTTTCTGATATTTAAGTAACAAGTTCCTTGTCTAAATGCTTAGAAAATGAAAAAAAAGCATTAAAATAAACAATTTACAGCAAAAGACCAAGAACAACTATAAAGCAAGTTTACAGCTTGAACATTAAAGAGCTACCAGTAACCACGCCAATGGGGTCAACAATGCAGAGTTTTCTAAGTAAACAAGCTTAATGGACTGAATTGTCTCTTCTTGACTGTCAAAGTTCTAATGTTCAAAAGAAATCATGCAATTTAGCGAAGAGAAAATTAGCATTCTACCAAAATTAAAAACCTTGGTCGAAGCTAAATCTTAGGAAACACTAGACCAAATACCCTTTTAACACATTTTTTTCAGTTGTTTTTGTTATATTGCATAAAGATCTAAATAAATCAATTGCAATTTTGATTTTTGGATGCCAATTAAAATTAATTATAAAACTGCAAGCTAATAAAAAAATCATTTTACTAATGAAGTTAATCTTTTCAACAATGATACACTGCATTTTAATACTATAAAAACTATACCATAATAAATAAATAAATAAATAAACAAATAAAATAAATAGTGCAGTTAGCTTGTCAGGATACTTTGACCATTCATTGGTTGGCAAGTCATATGGATTCACACTATTAATTAGGTTCAATTGGTTTATAAAATAATATTGTGTTGCATCCTGAATCCGCGTTTCACAACATGATCCCCTACAATTCTCTCTCCCTTTGTCCAATTGCTTTTCCTTTCACAAACATGCTGGAGTTTACAAACCACACCCATTCTCTACAAATGCCATCCACGGCCCACAATGAACCACGGTGTGACATATCACTAGTTCCCTATAGAACAGGATGCACTATTTGAAATCATCATCCATAACTAGTACAGAAAAGCAACAAAACCAGTATAAAACATTCAGCCCATAAATGTGGAATTGTTACTCAATCAGCCGAATACCGAATGCTTACTGCTTTTCGATATTGAAAATTTGGTTCATTCCTAGAGGAAATACAGACTTATTTAAATTTTCAACAACAATAGGGTCTCACTCAAATTAAATATTTATTTATTAAAACACACTGCATAGATACTAATTTAACATGTATGCAATCTCAAGACATGGAAGTGCTCAGTAAGTTTAAAACTTACTCAAGAATCTGTGTGGGACAACTGATGTCAGGCTACAATTGTGAAGAAGTAACTTTAGCTTAAATAACAACAACCTTAATCTTAAAGAAACGACTTGCGGAGCACTCAGGTATCATAAAGCAACCAACTTCATGTCTTTAGAGCTTTGGGTTCAAAATAAATCAAGTATCCCCTTAAAATCTCCACAAATATTAAGAACATTAATGTATGCAAAATGATAACTTTAAACTAAACAGAGTGTGAGCCAGCAGAACCATGGTTATAATTTTACTGCGAATTCTATTTGCAAAGAAATCTACACTCACCAAACCTGGCATACATTATTTGTCCCCACAGGTCCAAATGCAGAGCTGTATAAATCAGAAACTTATATACTAGCTTCCATCAAGGAACTTGCAAAAGAAGAAAAATACATTACAAAGATCACAAGGTAATTAAAATTAGGGATGGTCCAATCAGGTATACTGATACCAAATCACCAATATCATGTTACTGGATCTGCTGATCCCGATACCAATTCAGATTTTTTTTCCTTTACCTCTTTAAAAATGTGTGCACTAATATGTATAGAGAAAATATTTATCCATAAAACATATGTATTAAAGAAAAGAAAATTACAAGGCTTCATACTGTTTCATTTCTTCTGTAATGTACTGTATCTGAAACAAAGTTTAATTAAAAAAACAGCTTTTGCAATTTGTCTAACGAATATATAAATGTATACGTACACACACATACTCTTGCACGTTAATTCAATTAATTGATATTGGTAGCTAAACACTGCTTAAATGTAAATATATATGCACTTATACATTTTCATCAGTTTTAATCATTAATTGCACTACAGCTTTTTTAGCTGTTAAAATACACATTTACTATATTTGTATAGTTTTTTTTACCCCCAGCGTAGTAGCGAGACAATCTAATTCTTGAAGTGTAACTATAAATATAGATTACCATTTTAATTGTGCAGTACTTGTTTCTTACCAAATACTGTATGACACAAACAAACACAGTAAAAACCTTTAAAAAAAGCCATGAAATCTGTTCATAAGATGTTTAGCAAGATGATACAAGGCTAGCATATGTCACTAGTTCACAAATAAAACAGACAAATTTTGCTGTTAAGCTAACAAGCCTATTGTTTGCTGAGCAACAATTTCAAATTCTTTTTAGTCTCTTCATTTTCTTAACATAAGCTCACTCATCGTCCAAACTCAGACAAGCAGTTCCCATTTTAACTAATGGACAAAATAAAAAGATGTAAATTCTTTAAACTTTTCTTGCCATTTTTGTAACTACTCAGGATGACTCTTCCAGTTCCCTTTTCTCACTCTATTACTCCACTTTCTTTAATGTAAAGGCTAATATTCCAATCTTCTCTCTTTTAGGTAAAGTCAGCCTTACTGCTCTCTGTTTACAGGAAGCTTGCAGCAAAAAAAGAAGTGTGCAATCTCAACTACTATAATCCTTTATGTAAAGGAGCATGACAACTAAATTACTATAAAGCTTAGGAAAGCAGATACTGAAAAAAATATTTTTTGTGATCGGCCAATTTACAAATCACAGGTAAAGACTTTTGTAGTGAAAATCAGCCAATTTAGATTGCAGGCCAAATGATCAGAGCATCACTAATTCAAATTTACAATAAGGCACTGGAACACTCACAGTCTGGATAGGGCCCACAAGCAAGAAAACTATCAATTATTTATATAACAGTGCTATACACTTTCATTGCAAGGTACATACTTGACTAATAATTGCCTATCATGGCACCAAAGAGTAAGTGATATGTTGCATTTTACTGTACTCTGAACAGTAGATCAAACAATCAAAATATAGAAATTATGCAACCACACTGACTGAGAAACATTTCGGCTAGTTCATAAGTGCATACTTGCAATTCAATTATAAAACCATGTATTAATAGTGAGAACAAAAACAGGAACATTATGTTGACATTATCTCATTTATATGAAAGAGGTTTTCTGTTTTCTCAGATGCCAGTCTTGTAAATTAGTGCCAAAGTACAATTGCCAAGCATGTCATAGTATATTCAGATTCAACCATAGAAGTACATTATATAACATGAGTTAACTTGTTTTACAGATAAACACCACTTATGAGGAGAAAAATAAAGATGTAATTAGAGGCTTTCTAGAGTTTACGGTGAATACACTGATCTTTCACAAGAAATGACAAACATATGGGAGGACCTCATACAGCTTTGGGAAAATGTATATAAAAGTAAACATCTCTATAAAGATGGTTTGAAAATTATTCTTAAACATTTAATTAGCACATAACACTTGAAAAAACAAGTTCCTGAACTACTAAATCCATCAGGTTTTAAATGGGTATGTGTGTAATGTCTGATAAACATGACTTCTAAAAGCTTTACTTCTTTTTGAGATGGCCTCCTATGCTCTTTAAGAAATTCTCCTTCGTTTCAAACTTTACTGTTATACATTAAAAAGCATAAAGAGTTAGAAGTCTTCCAGTTCTGCCACTCTTACCATTTAATTCATTAAACATTTGCTACCTAGTACTATTCATCCATTTCAATTTTACTACCCAATTAATCTATTTAATAACCACTATATAATGTCACAAACTGTCCCACCTAGACCCACCAAGACTCAGAGAACAGGGTTAAAATGTTCATATAAGTGTAAAGCCCTGTGGGAAAGAAAACAATGCCAAACAAGGAAAATCCCAGGTATATAATCAGTGGTGTTATTAAAGAGTAACCCTGGAAAATATGGGAATTCTAGGTTAAAAGAGGAGAGGGTAAAAAATAAGTGCCGACTTTTTACTAGCATCCCATGAAAGAAGCTTTTCAAGGAGATTACGACTGGGTTAAAAAAAAAAAGACCAGATAGCCTCCAATATCATTATAACAACTCAGGAGTGCAAGACATGGAAGAACAGAATTAGCCTCTTTACTGATTGTTGATGACTGATCCTAAATTGGACTGTTGGCATCTTTCGTCCCACAGTACAGGTGTTCTATGGCTCCATGAGCTCCCAAATGCTTTGTTTCTTTACTAGCTCGTGCGTGTTACACAACTTTGCCTCATTCCACTCACCTGGGGTCAGAGGCTATCCATACGCCAAGCTATCCCAGACCTGTGAATGGACCAATGGTCCACTGCTGAAGCTCACTGGTGGCCATGTATCTGGTCAGATTGGGTTTAGCAGCCAGAAGATGCATCCAAAGTGCTCTCTAACTCCTGTGTCTCCACCTCCCGCCTAACATCACTAGCAGAGCTGCTTTTATGCCTGTTTCTCTGAGTAGTCTGGCCTGCTCAGACAGATCTCAGCCACATGAGGAGCATATTCCCCTCTCAGATCCTGACAGGGCACTGCACTGCCCTCTTCTCAGAACTCTTGTCCTTGAGGGTAACACAAATTCCAGCTGTTAAGGACATTAGAGGGGTGTGGTCGCCTGCACCTGTCTAAAGCGAACCATTAGGAGCGTGATTGTGGGGTCAATCAGCATTAGAGATAAGTCCTCTGTTTCAGGATCGTTTTAGTCAGATCTTCTCCCAAAAACTACACCAGGTACAGCAAAGGAAGGACAGACATAAGCAGCTATTCTGACAGACACAATCAGCTGTTTAATAGTCCTTGAAAGGACCCAAACCCTAATCCTAGTTGTCTCTTTAAAAAAGGACCCTAATCAACTCCCACTCGTTGCCTCAGGAGATACCACTCTTCATTTTCAAGGGGGATTGCTGCATGAGTCTTTGTGCCAACACACCCATCCTCTTTATTTGCCAGGTCTAACCTGTTGTGCTATTCCACACCTCCTTTTATGTTCCTTCAGCATGCATGGCTTCACCCTCTGGCCTACAGAGTCTCACAACAATATTATGGTATCCATTTCATGTGAATCCTGCAATTCTTGACCCTTCAGAGTTTAAAAAGAATGAAGCTAAAGAGCAGGCCTTCCAAAATAGTGTAAACAATGTGAAATATTTTCTGAAGCAGAAGTGACTCTAAAAGGCCAGTATTAATTACTGAGCTCCACAGTCAGTAATGAATAGAAAGCCCGGGGCCCCACAGAAAAGTGTTTCATGTATGCTGTACGTTTCATTATATCCTTTTAGATACTATGTAGATTTTATGACCATGAACAAAACTGGCCACATAAATTTCACGCAATAAGTAGTAGTAATACCATATCAAGATGGCCAAATCCACACTTCCAGTTACTAAGACAAAACAGTGATGTAAACTGAACTCCTACTTCTTTACACATGCTGTATTCAGTTTAGTTATAAGAAAATTATTTCTTATTTTGTTGGGCATTTTTTAAATCAGTAAAACCTTTTTTCATAATAAATTCATTTGCAAATGCTTCTTTTAAAAAAATCTCCAAGAACTATATTAATGTGCATTAGTTTCTAAGAATAATGAAACAAAACAAAAGAAAAAACTAAGGTTACATAATTGCAAAATAATAATAGTGTTTTGTTATAATTACAATTTAATACTAGCTGTAAAAACTTTCTTGCTTATTTATTTTATAATTTGAATTTCAAGTAAAATCAACAATTAAGGGTGGGCTATAATGCACAATTATGCATAAAGTTTTAAAAATCAAAACTTCTACATAGGTTTCACTGAAATTTACTCAAATTCTTAATCCTATTAATGTTTGTTTAACGGCACCCTGAATGAGAAAAGGGTAATGGAATTTCATTATGTGGTACTCTTATAATAGCAACCAACGGCAATAATGTATTTCCTCTGCAGACACTAAAGAAGAAAGCATCCTTTAAATACCATTTAATGTATACTTAAAAGAAACTCCTGCTGTGCATTTTAATCTTACAAACACAGCAACACAAACTGATGTGATAACATAAACTTTCACAAAGGAGCAATTGTGTTCTTTGAACTTAAATCATTATGGGAATGTTGTAAATAAAAAAACATAATTAATATTTTAAAACTGAGCAGGTATTGTTCTTTCAAGTCAGAGATTTGAGTGTGTGAGAGCTGGTCAAATAAACAAACATTCTCAAAATTTCAATAGATTATAACAATTGCTTGGCACAACTCAAAGGAATGCATTTAAACTTTTTTTTAAAAATTACACAATGGCTCCTGAAGAGGTATGCTTTGATAAACATTTATTTTGTCCACTTTCCTGTCAGAAAACCTTCTTATATCACAGATTAATACAACTACCCAGACTGCAATATATTGTGTTGATTTATCCAATCATATTAGAGCTAATGATAAGAAAATGTTTTTTAATTACATACATTTAATTAATTTCCTCCTCCTTGAACCGTCACCTTATCGTGGTGGAGGGGTTTGCGTGTCCCAATGATCCTAGGAGCTATGTTGTCCGGGGCTTTATGCCCCTGGTAGGGCCACCCAAGGCAAACTGGTCCTAGGTGAGGGATGAGACAAAGAGAGGTCAATAAACCTCCAATGAAAATAAAACTTGGACGACGCTTTCCCTTGCCCGGACGCAGGTCACCGGGGCCCCCCTTTGGAGCCAGGCCTGGAGGTGGGGCTCGATGGCGAACGCCTGGTGGCCAGGCCTGCACCCATGGGGCTCGGCCGGGCACAGCCCTAAGAGGTAACGTGGGTCCTCCTCCCCATGGGCTCACCACCTATGGGAGGGGTCAAGGAGGTTGGGTGCAGTGTAAGTTGGGTGGTGGCGGCGGGACCTTGGCGGTCTGATCCTCGGCTACAGAAACTGGCTCTTGGGACGTGGAATGTCACCTCTCTGAAGGGGAAGGAGCCTGAGCTAGTGCGCGAGGTCCCGGCGAGACATAGTCGGTCTCACCTCGACGCACAGCTTGGACTCTGGAACCAATCTCCTTGAGAGGGACTGGACTCTCTACCACTCTGGAGTTGCCCCGTGAGAGGCGCGAGCAGGTGTGGGCATACTTATTGCCCCCACTGGAGCCTGTGCATTGGGGTTTACCCCGTGGACGAGAGGGTGGCCTCCCTCCGCCGGGTGGGGAAGGGTCCTGACTGTTGTTTGTGCGTATGCCGAACAGCAGTTTGGAGTATCCACCCTTTTGGAGTCTCTGGAGGGTTGCTAGAGGGCATACCTTCTGGGATTCCCTCGTTTTGCTGGGAGACTTCAATGCTCACGTGGGCAATGACAGTGAGACCTGGAAGGGCGTGATTGGGAGGAATGGCCCCGATCTGAACCCGGCGGTGTTTTGTTATTGGACTTCTGTGCTCGCCACGGATTGTCCATAACAACACCATGTTCAAGCATAAGGGTGTTCATATGTGCACTTGGCACCAGGACACCCTAGGCCTCAGGTCGATGATCGACTTTGTGGTCGTGTCGCCGGACTTGCGGCCATATGTCTTGGACACTCGGGTGAAGAGAGGGGCGGAGCTGTCAACTGATCACCACCTGGTGGTGAGTTGGCTTCGATGGTGGGGAAGATGCGGTCAGACCTGGTAGGCCCAAACGTGTTGTGAGGGTCTGCTGGGAACGGCTGGCAGAGTCCCCTGTCAGAAGTAGCTTCAACTCCCACCTCCGCAGAACTTCAACCACGCCCCGAGGGAGGTGGGGACATTGAGTCGAATGGGCCATGTTCCGTGCCTCTATTGTTGAGGCGGCTGACCGAGCTGTGGCCGCAAGGTGGTCGGTGCCTGTCGTGGCGGCAATCCCCAACCCGCTGGTGGACACCGCGTGAGGGATGCCGTCAAGCTGAAGAAGGAGTCCTATAGGACTTTTTGTCCTGTGGGTCTCTGGAGGCAGCTGATAGGTACCGCAGGCCAAGCGGAGCGCCGGTTGTTGCTGAGGCAAAACTCGGGCATGGGAGGAGTTTGAGAGGCCATGGAGAACGACTTTCGACGGCTTCGAGGAGATTCTGGTCCACCGTCCGCGCCTCAGGAGGGGAAGCAGTGCAGTGTCAACACCGTATATAGTGGGGATGGTGCGCTGCTGACCTCGACTGACGTTGTGGGTCGGTGGGAGGAGTACTTGAAGACCTCCTCAATCCCACTAACATGCCTTCCAATGAGGAAGCAGAGCCTGGGGACTCTGAGGTGGGCTCTCCCATCTCTGGGACTGAAGTCACCGAGGTGGTCAAAAAACTCCTTGGTGGCAGGGCCCGGGGTGGATGAGATACGCCGAGTTCCTTAAGGCTCTGGATGTTGTAGGACTGTCTTGGTTGACACGCCTCTGCAACATCGCATGGACATCGGGACAGTGCCTCTGGATTGGCAGACCGGGGTGGTGGTCCCCTCTTTAAAAGGGGACCGGAGGGTGTGTTCCAACTATAGAGGGATCACACTCCTCAGCCTCCCTGGAAAAGTCTATTCGGGGTTCTGGAGAGGAGGGTCCGCCGGATAGTGAACCTCGGATTCAGGAGGAACAGTGTGGTTTTCGCCCTGGTCGCGGAACAGTGGACCAGCTCTTCACCCTTAGCAGAGTCCTGGAGGGTGCATGGGAGTTTGCTCGACCGGTCTACATGTGTTTTGTGGACTTGGAAAAGGCATTCGACCGTGTCCCTCGGGGAATCCTGTGGGGGGTGCTCCGGGAGTATGAGGTACAACCAGTGTCAGAGCTTGGTCCGCATTGCCGGCAGTAAGTCAAGCCCGTTTCCAGTGAGAGTTGGACTCCGCCAGGGCTGCCCTTTGTCACCGATTCTGTTCATAACTTTTATGGACAGAATTTCTAGCGCAGCCAGGGTGTTGAAGGGGTCCGGTTTGGTGGACTCAGGATTGGGTCACTGCTTTTGCAGATGATGTTGTCCTGTTTGCTTCATCAGGCCGTGATCTTCAGCTCTCTGGATCGGTTCGCAGCTGAGTGTGAAGCGGCTGGGATGAGAATCAGCACCTCCAAATCCGAGAGCATGGTCCTCAGCCGGAAAAGGGTGGAGTGCCCTCTCAGGGTTAGGGGAGAGATCCTGCCCCAAGTGGAGGAGTTCAAGTATCTCGGGGTCTTGTTCACGAGTGAGGGAAGAATGGAGCGTGAGATCGACAGGCGGATCGGTGCGGCATCCGCAGTGATGCGGGCTCTGCATCGGTCTGTCGTGGTGAAAAAGGAGCTGAGCCGTAAGGCAAAACTCTCAATTTACCAGTCGATCTACGCTCCTACCCTCACCTATGGTCATGAGCTATGGGTAGTGACCGAAAGAACGAGATCGCGAATACAAGCGGCTGAAATGAGTTTCCTCCGCAGGGTGTCTGGGCTTTCCCTTAAAGATAGGGTGAGAAGCTCAGTCATCCGGGAGGGGCTCAGAGTAGAGCCGCTGCTCCTCCGCATCGAGAGGAGTCAGATGAGGTGGCTCGGGCATCTGATCAGGATGCCTCCTGGACGCCTCCCTGGTGAGGTGTTCCGGGCACGTCCAACCGGGAAGAGGCCCCGGGGAAGACCCAGGACACGCTGGAGGGACTATGTCTCCCGGCTGGCCTGGGAACGCCTTGGGATTCTCCCGGAAGAGCTGGAAGAAGTGGCTGGGGAGAGGGAAGTCTGGGCCTCTCTGCTTAAGCTGCTGCCCCCGTGACCCGACCTCGGATAAGCGGAAGAGGATGGATGGATGGATGGACATTTCATTTCAAATATCCTACATAACATTTTCAGCAAAGCTGCCATGCAATTCTTAAGTAAAAGCTCAAAATGTCAAAAGCTGAGTTGCAGAGCAGTGCTATTAACAGTCTGTTAATAGTTTTCACACTATTAGTTGCACATCCTAGATGTTCCTTTCACTCCATAATCTTACTGGACAATCACTTTAGCTGTCATCTTCAAGAGATCATCTTCCTTCAATTAGCCACTGGTTACCAGGAAATGACAAAACTATGCTTAAGGGCTTGGTCAGTCACTGTGCATCTGTTGCAATATCTGTAGTGTTTCAGTGGTGAATTTACAAAGTAGCTGGCAAAACTGACTCTTTGATCAAAAGTGGATAGTTTCAATGTACTATGTTCAACTTTCTTTCAAAATAACTAAACAATTTCAGAGTATGCGCAAGCAACCATATACCTTCCATTCAGCTGTTCTAGTATACAATTACAGTGGTACCTCGGTATACGTCTGCTTTGGAATAAGTCCAACTTGGTATACGTCCTGTTTAGAGGCGAAATATTTTGCTTGGTATATGACCTTTGTTTGGAATACGACTCGTGTGCTAGAACAACACGTGTGGTATACCAGGCGCACGCCTTCAAAAAAAAAAAAGGGCCAAGTTTTAACCTGTACAATAATCCCTCGCTATATCGCGCTTCGACTTTTGCAGCATCACTCTATCGTGGATTTTATATGAAAGCATAACTAAATATATAACGCGGATTTTTCGCTGCTTCGCGGGTTCTGCGGACAATGTGTCTTTTTACTTTCTGTACACGCTTCCTCAGTTGGTTTGCCAAGTTGATTTCATACAAGGGACGCTATTGGCGGATGACTGAGAAGCTAACCAATCAGAGCACACAGTTAAGTTCCTGCTTGCTGAATGCAGTGTTAACCAGGAAGTCTCGTCTCGCTCATTCAGCATCAACGTGTTTCGCTGTGTAAAGAGTTGTGCTCTTTTGTGTTTATCTTTCTGCACAGTCAAGCCCTTCATTATGGCTCCAAAACGATCTGCTACTGCTTCAGGGGCCGTGCCCAAGTGCAAACGGAAGATGTTAACGATTGCCGAAAAGGTAAACATTTTGGATTTTGGATCTGTCCGAAAAGGCTACGATTCTTTTTATTTAAAAAGTAGGAAAGGAAAATAAGATCTACGGCCGCAGTGTCCTTTTAACCAGGGTGCAAAACGAGTTGTAAGTTGATGTAATAAGGCAGTAGTCTGGATGGAATCTGCTTTAGGGATTTGGATTGAAGACTGCCAGAAGAAGAACAACGGCAGTGCTACACAATCGCCTGAAGTGGCTCCTTTGGAAGAGCTGTAACGCTCTCCTTTGTTGTGCAGTAAAATTAAACTCATTGTTATCGGACAAGTCATTTTCATTTATTTCATCTAATTGCTTTTGTATTTATGTATTTTAGTATTAAGCAGTGTTTAAATTATTTTGTACAACCCCATCACATACATATACATATACATATATACACATATATATATACACATATATATATACACATATATACACACATATATATATACACATATACATATATACACATATATATATATATACATATATATATATATATATATATATATATATATATATATATATATATATATATATATATATATATATATATACAGTGGTGTGAAAAACTATTTGCCCCTTCCTGATTTCTTATTCTTTTGCATGTTTGTCACACAAAATGTTTCTGATCATCAAACACATTTAACCATTAGTCAAATATAACACAAGTAAACACAAAATGCAGTTTTTAAATATTATTTAGGGAGAAAAAAAATCCAAACCTACATGGCCCTGTGTGAAAAGTAATTGCCCCTGAACTAATAACTGGTTGGGCCACCCTTAGCAGCAATAACTGCAATCAAGCGTTTATGATAACTTGCAATGAGTCTTTTACAGCTCTGGAGGAATTTTGGCCCACTCATCTTTGCAGAATTGTTGTAATTCAGCTTTATTTGAGGGTTTTCTAGCATGAACTGCCTTTTTAAGGTCATGCCATAGCATCTCAATTGGATTCAGGTCAGGACTTTGACTAGGCCACTCCAAAGTCTTCATTTTGTTTTTCTGCAGCCATTCAGAGGTGGATTTGCTGGTGTGTTTTGGGTCATTGTCCTGTTGCAGCATCCAAGATCGCTTCAGCTTGAGTTGACGAACAGAGGGCCGGACATTCTCCTTCAGGATTTTTTGGTAGACAGTAGAATTCATGGTTCCATCTATCACAGCAAGCCTTCCAGGTCCTGAAGCAGCAAAACAACCCCAGACCATCACACTACCACCACCATATTTTACTGTTGGTATGATGTTCTTTTCTGAAATGCTGTGTTCGTTTTACGACAGATGTAACGGGACATTTGCCTTCCAAAAAGTTCAACTTTCGTCTCATCAGTCCACAAGGTATTTTCCCAAAAGTCTTGGCAATCATTGAGATGTTTCTTAGCAAAATTGAGATGAGCCCTAATGTTCTTTTTGCTTAACAGTGGTTTGCGTCTTGGAAATCTGCCATGCAGGCCGTTTTTGCCCAGTCTCTTTCTTATGGTGGAGTCGTGAACACTGACCTTAATTGAGGCAAGTGAGGCCTGCAGTTCTTTAGACGTTGTCCTGAGGTCTTTTGTGACCTCTCGGATGAGTCATCTCTGCGCTCTTGGGGTAAATTTGGTCGGCCGCCACTCCTGGGAAGGTTCACCACTGTTCCATGTTTTTGCCATTTGTGGATAATGGCTCTCACTCTGGTTCGCTGGAGTCCCAAAGCTTTAGAAATGGCTTTATAACCTTTACCAGACTGATAGATCTCAATTACTTCTGTTCTCATTTGTTCCTGAATTTCTTTGGATCTTGGCATGATGTCTAGCTTTTGAGGTGCTTTTGGTCTACTTCTCTGTGTCAGGCAGCTCCTATTTAAGTGATTTCTTGATTGAAACAGGTGTGGCAGTAATCAGGCCTGGGGGTGGCTACGGATATTGAACTCAGGTGTGATACACCACAGTTAGGTTATTTTTTAACAAGGGGGCAATGATTTTTTCACACAGGGCCATGTAGGTTTGGATTTTTTCTCCCTAAATAATAAAAACCATCATTTAAAAACTGCATTTTGTGTTTACTTGTGTTATATTTGACTAATGGTTAAATGTGTTTATATATATATATAAACTATTTATTTATTTATTTATATACTGTGAGGACACCACCAGAATGAGACATGGAGGGGCAAAATGCCAAAGATGGCCTTGAAGAGGGGAGAGCACGAGAGAGAGTGGCAGTCTGGGGGATGGGGGGTATATACAGCTCTGCTAGGATGCTGAAGGGCTTGAGACCAGCTACTAGCAAGCATGCCTGATGCTGCTTTCATTATAGAGAGAGAGAGAGAGACACACAGAGAGAGTTAGAATGAGAAAGAGCATCAAAGGAAAAAATGCCAGCAGTTGGCACATTGTCCTAGAAGGCAATATATGGAGACCTACTGCCCCATAGAGCAGCAAATAGGGTGGCAATTGGGAGACCTTTTGTTTTAAGGCCAATGGAAGGTTCACATGTACAGGAACACCACAAACCACTAAATTGGATTTCTAATTAAGTATTCCATCAGAAAGTGGTAAACCATCTTCCATTTTTTCTGTTGAGATTCTGGACCTTAGGTGAAAATAACCCCAGGAAATGTTGTAGATCAACCACACAGAAGGACATCTGAGTGCAGACTGAAAAGGAGAGTGGTACAAGCACTCAGCTGGATGAAGGGGGAGAGGCAAGGGTCTGGACAAAGTAAAAAGGAATCGTAGCTGAGAAACAGATAGTTTTGGGCAGTACTGTAGTGGGCAAGTGAATAAGTCACTCCACCAGACAGACACAGCTTCCAAGTCTGTTAAAGCAGGCAAAGAAGAGTAGGTGGCTTTTTATTTACTCTGTTCTTTTCTACTTTGACTTACTCCATGCTCTCTACCTTTAGTTTATTTTATTAATAAAGCCGCCATTTTTCTTAACTTTTGGCCTCCTGCATAGTTCAAATCACACTGTTTGTTGTGTGAGGAAATGACCGGCTTTGTGCATGACGCACTGGATCAACAAGGTGTTAGGTGATTGCTGGGTGTATTTTAAAATTAATAAAAATGAGTCATATTCACAATTAGCTTATATTGGTTTATATTTTATACTAAAATTCCTCCTGCTCTTCTAACAGCAGGCAAAAAAAGTGCAAGTCTCACAAAAGGGTGAAGCTTTGGGGTATCCTTCATACATGACATTACGGCCCTGGAACTCTCAGTAATTTTCACAAACTTAACCCTGCCCATGAGAATCTTCTTACCTAATACTGCACCCATGCAAAGCTCTGCCATGCATAACTCATGTATTTAACTTCATGATTTTGCCTTTTAAATGGATTGAATTTCCTGAAATGGTAGCCTTTAAATTTTTTTTCTTAAAAGATTTACCTGCTTTAAGCTAAAATCTATAGGAATGTAAAATAAAATGTGCAAATCCAGCAATTTCACACTGAAATTTAAGCTCTGAAAAATACTTTGACAATACCATATGGTGGGGTCTGTAGCATCTCACCAAAGTAAATTCACACTCATAAACTGCGGGTCAATCTATAGTTTCTAATGAACCTAAAAGTTCAAACCATTCAACCTAAGATTCCCATATTTGGAGTGTGGGATGAAATATTGAGTACCTGGGGGAAAACCTAATTCTGACTTGGGGAGAACATTCAAAATCTACACAGGCAGAGCATGGAGTGAGATGCAAAGCCTGTTTTCTAGAATGATATGCAGTGTTGACCACTATACCACTGCGCAGCCATACAACACCGTCATTAAACAGTCATATGGATGAGACTATTGTATTGTATTACTGCTTAGAAGACCTCTCACGCATGGATTTTATAAAGAAGTTCTGAGAAAAATCTTACATTTACATTCACCCCGATGAGTAAAAAGCCACTCTCTAAAAAATATACTCTTTGCTTAATCTGTGTTAGACATATTGCAAGATAAAATGTTAAACCACATTTATCTAAAAATGAGCCAGGAATCAGAATGATCCTTTGAGATATGTAGCCAGATACCAGACTCCTTTAGTAAGGTGCCCTACTACCAGAAAACCAGTTCCTATTGGACATATATTTTTAGACAACTATTTAACACATACTCTGTCTCAGGAGAGGATCATCTACTTAGCCAGCACCCCCCAAGGGCTCTACTGGATCTAATACATTTTCACAATGTTCTGTCTAACAATGTTGTCTTTTTATTATTAGACCATTCATTTAATAAGTAGAAAAAATGCTATAGTATCTTATGCTATATATACTACTGCGCATTTTGCAATGGTTTATGAATGTGACATATTTCAAATTGAAAAAAAAAAATAATTAACTCTGCTTGTAATGGCGATGAACCTAGCAATTTTATAAAATGTAATATTCCTTTAATATAGCCCTTCATTTTATTCTCTAAAATAGTCTGAGCCATTTCTCTTCGCTACAACTATATTGATTAGATTTTTTGGTAGGGCAGGAAGTAATGACTACTAGCTATGCAGACTAACAAAAAGGTATCATTAAAGTGATACAATGGCATTTTATACAGGCAGTAAAACTTAATAAAAAATATTTTTTTCATTTATAAGGGAACTTTTCTCACCACAAAATACAGTTCAGCACCAATGTCAATGTATGAAAGAGAGAAATGCATGAGATTTGACATTTCACTTTGGTTGGAAATCGTGTTTCATGCCTCTGCCTTAAATAATAACGAAAAGGGTTCTATTTATTTATTTTCTAAAACAACTTATCAGAAACAATGTGTACTGTTCCAAAGTATGTGGAATTAAATGCAATATGTTATACTTCCAAATTCCAGTTTTTTTTTTTATTTATATGACACAATCCTACAGTACTGTAATTAAAACTGAGAATATGAAATTTGATATGATGAAGGAGACGACTTAAATAAACGAAACAGTACAGTATAGTTTTTGTGTACAGTAGTCTATTAAGCCTTCTAAATTGGTTAAGTGTTACAGAATTTCATTAACACTGTGCTGGAATTGCTCAGGTCTCTAGTTCTGGATTAGTTCATCTTGGGAAAAGTTTAATCTTCCTTTATCTTTTTATGGGAGTTCAGGAAAATGGTGGGCTGTGAGAGAACTGAAGAGATTGCGCCAGATTTCCAGAAGCCGGACATTATGAACAACAAAGTGGCTATAATTTTTGAGACTTAAACTATATGATCAATTAGAATTTTCCGATTAAATTCTTGGTTAGTTAAAATTCCAACACTGTAAGATCTTTGTAAACAAATTAAAATGCTTTGCAGGTTTGACATCACCAAGATGCAAAAAATACAACATGATGCTTTTGCGCGTTATGCAAACGACAAAACATGGTTGAGATTAAATAAAAAGATACCGGACCTAAAGGTTTTAATTAAATGGCTACCCAACTGCGAAACACTAACATTTCGTGTTAGTATTAAAAACGACTAGTCACTTTCTTGCATCTGCATAATCATGTTAAAGGTTAGGGCTAGCCGGACGTATCCTGGCATGAAGCTGGTGTAAGAGCAGAGTAAAAGCTGGAGAAAGTACCAGTGTGCCGTGGGGTACACACGCGTGAACACGCACTCATACCTGGACAATTCAGATTCACCTGTTAACTGAACATGAACGTCTTTCAGATCTAGACATAACGCAGTTAAAAAGACACACTGAAACACATATACAATACAAAATCAAATACATTATAATTAAACTAATCAAGACTATGCCAAAGTAGATTTCGAGAATTCCGTTAAACCACAGGTTACTTACAAATCAGAACGGGTAACGAATCAGGTACCTGATCAGAGGCTCACTCACCTTTTTGACGGGTTTGTGAGAGGTGACTGCGGCGAAGGCTGGCACCGCCGCAAAGTCACCAAGCTTCGTGTCACTGCCCATTTTTCCGCCTGACATCGCCGAGTACTTTTCCGCAACATTTTCACTTTCTTTCACCTCTTTGCTGGCTTGTTTTATTTCTAGCTTCCCTTCCGAGACAGAATCTGACATGATGTCAATCAGTGGCCTTAATGGATAAAACTAAAAACGTACTGCTCGGTCGCGTCTACAGACCATGGGTCTACTACGAGCTCGGCTACTATTTATGAAGTTTGTACACCAATGATTTGACAGTTGCTCCACCACCTCAGACTGCGTAACTGGCGTCTGCCAACCAGCTTGTGGCGGTTTGTTTTGCTCGTCATCGGGACGCATGGAGAGGAGGCGAATAAAAAACGGAAGCGGAAATACATCAGGGCGCGAAGAGCGGAAAGGCTAGGCACCTGTCTCCTGATGCACTACCATTTTGGCTCAGTCTTACTAGGGGAAATACAAAAACAAAACGGACACAGATCCAGAATGGCTTCATATACCGCCTCCCATTCACATGCCTTTAATTGTCCCAGTTAACCTTGAAACTAATATCGACAAGTGTATCTTGGGCAGCGTGGTAGCCGTCCCTGTGCTTTTGTACTTTGACCAAGGTGGTCTGCAATATGCAATAGTGTTGGGAAGGGTCCCGTAACTTTAGTTTTTTGCGGTGGGGCGGAGACACTATATCACACCCCTTTGTGACGTTTATTTTTTGAGGCGTGGTTGTCGTCTCCTTCACCTTTGCCAAATGGTGCTCCCAGACTTATGTAAAGTAGTTAGCGATAGTTAACTGTGACCATTGAAATTGCAGCCTTGCATCAGATTCGTGTATGTGCAAAAGTATGATATGTTGATTAAAAATAAGTGATGCTCACTTACTGAATCAAAATGTATTCTTTTATTCTCTGACCCGCTACGTCTCAGCGAGAAAGTATTTATCACTTAATTTTCGGACGCAAGGCTTGGACGAGACGCCATACTATAACAGGTTGCTGGAGTTCACTTTATTCTTATGTAGCAACTTTCAGTAAAGACAGTTGTCATTACCCGAGCGTCTATGCAGATTTATTAGATAATAAATAATAAATAGATAATAAACATAAACGTTTTCAATATTTACATTCATAAACTCACCTTGTAAAGCCAATTAGCGTATATAAGAAATGTATATAAATGTTGCTTTTAGTTGAGGGAACAGTTCCAAAGGGTAAAAGATGTGACACTCATAGAAGATTTGACCGATTGAAGAATAAGCATAGAGGAAAAGACATACTCTGCAGTGGGCTGGCACCCTGCCCTGGGTTTGTTTCCTGCCTTGCACCCTGTGTTGACTGGGATTGCCCCAGCAGACCCCCACGACCCTGTAGTTAGGATATAGCAGGTTGGATAATGGATGGATGGATGGAGAAGACATACTGCAAGGACATATACCGTGCTCTGGAATAAGTAAATATTTAGTGTTACCAAGGTTCATTGGCTGTCCTGGTGATCTTGCAATATCATATGGTACATGCTGGGTATTGAAATTCAGTATACTGTGTTGGAATATTCTGTCTTTTACTATTAATGTTAAACATTCACATCAGTGTCATGGCAGAAGCTGTAGCCTTTCCAAGGCTGTAATAGTATAAATTTCCATAACACAATGCCAAGAAGAAAAAAGAGGAGATTATTAGTATTTGGTAGTACTACTACTACTAGTAGTAATATAAAAATGTGTACAGAATGCATTGAGATTCTTACTTGCAGATTTGACCAACATGGTATAATGGGATGGGATTTAAATTCCAACCTGCAACAGTTTAATTTAAAAGTAGTTACTAGTGAAATGTTTTTGCAAAATAACTTCTTCTGATAAGTATACCCTGTGCTAAATTAATGTTTTATTTTTTTCAGACTTGATTTACTGTAAATGTGCCTGAAGGGGAACTCCTGGCACTAACAGGTAAATCACTCAAAAGTTTTGGGACCTCACAGTTGAAGACCATATCCACTACAGTAACAATTTATAAGATTAAGTATCCAGAGCAGGGTTGTGTGGGGCTGGAGCCTATCCGAGCAAGCATAAGGTACAAGGGAGGAACAATCTCCTGGGCAGGGTGCCAGTCCATCACAGGGTGAAAACACTCATACGCACCACATACACTGACGATGGCCAATATAGCATCACCAATCCACCTAGCCTACATGTCTTTGGACTGTGGTAGGAAACTGGGGCACCCGGAGGAAACATGTATATAAACAGGGAGAAAAGAAAATTACCCTGGTCTCCATACTGCGTTTCCACTGCTGTCCGAGTGTGCTGCCATATATATATATATATATATATACAGTCATACAAAAAAGTTTGGGAACCCTCAGCCTGCCTAATAATTTACTTTCAACAAAAAAAGATGACAGTGGTATGTCTTTCATTTCCTAGGAACATCTGAGTACTGGGGTGTTTTCCGAACAAAGATTTATTGTGAAGCAGTATTTAGTTGTATGAAATTAAACCAAATGTGAAAAACTGGCTGTGCAAAAATTTGGGTACTCTTCTAACTTTTCTGATTTGAATGCATGTAACTGCTCAATACTGATTACTTGCAACACCAAATTGGTTGGATTAGCTTGTTATACCTTGAACTTCATAGACAGATGTGTCTAATCATGAGAAATGGTATTTAAGGTGGTCAATTGCAAGTTGTACTTCCCTTTGACTCTCCTCTGAAGAGTGACAGCATGGGATCCTCAAAGCAACTCTCAAAAGATCTGAAAACAAAGATTGTTCATTATCATGGTTTAGGGGAAGGCTACAAAAAGCTATCTCAGAAGTTTAAACTGTCAGTTTCAACTGTAAGGAATGTAATCAGGAAAAGGAAGGCCACAGGCACAGTTGCTGTTAAACCCAGGTCTTGCAGGCCAAGAAAATACAGGAGCGGCATATGCGCAGGACTGTGAGAATGGTTACAGACAACCCACAGATCACCTCCAAAGACCTGCAAGAACATCTTGCTGCAGATGGTGTATCTGTACATCGTTCTACAATTCACCGCAATGTGCAAAAAAAAATCTGTATGGCTTGGTGATGAGAAAGAAGCCCTTTCTGCACTCTCGCCACAAACAGAGTCGCTTGTTGTGTACAAATGCTCATTTAGCCAGATTCATTTTGGAACAAAGTGCTTTGAACTGATGAGACAAAAATTGGGTTATTTGGTCATAACAAAAAGCGCTTTGCATGGCGGAAAAAGAACACTGAATTCCAAGAAAAACACCTGCTACCTACTGTCAAATTTGGTGGAGATTCCATCATGCTATGGGGCTGTGTGGCTAGTTCTGGGACTGGGGCCCTTGTTAAAGTTGAGGGTCGGATGAGTTCAACCCAATATCAACAAATTCTTCAGGATAATGTTCAAGCATCAGTCACAAAGTTAAGGTTATGCAGGGGTTGGATATTCCAACAAGACAATGACCCAAAACACAGTTCAAGATCTACAAAGGCATTCATGCAGAAGGAGAAGTAAAATGTTCTTGACTGGCCGTCACAGTCCCGACTTGAATATCATCGAAAATCTATGGGATGATTTGAAGCAGGCTGTCCATGCTCGACAGCCATCAAATTTAACTGAACTGGAGAGATTTTGTATGGAAGAATGGTCAAAAATACCTCCATCCAGAATCCAGACAAAGGCAATAGGATGCGTCTAGAGGTTGTTATATTTGCAAAAGGAGGCTCAACTAAGTATTGATGTAATATCTCTGTTGGGGTGCCCGAATTTATGCACCTATCTAATTTTGTTATGATGCATATTGCATATTTTCTGTTAATCCAATAAACTTAATGTCACTGCCGAAATACTACTGTTTCCATAAGGCATGTCATATATTAAAAGGAAGTTGCTACTTTGAAAGCTTAGCCAATGATAAACAAAAATCCAAAGAATTTTCATACTGTATGACTATATATATACAGCACAGTGAAAACAAACGTGTTAAATGTAAGAAGAGTTTAAATCCCAGGTAGTAAGCTTAATTTATTTGCCATCGGTAATTAGAGTAGAGGTTTAGAAAGCCCACTATTCAGCAAAGTGACATATAGGTTTAGGACATCCTCTTCCACTCTAAGGGTGGAAGCAGAAATTGAGTCACAGATTGTGCAGCCCTCTTAGTCTCCCTCCAGTTTGCCCTAAAGTCATTCCCTGTGAGATCTTCTTCATAGTTGTGTGACTATATATATGTATATATGTATGTGTGTGTGTGTGTGTAAAATATAATCATACTTCATAGACCTATTGATGATCCTTGCCTCGACATACTTTAACAAGATGATTTGAACGGACTATGAATAAAACATTGCAGTCATCAGTTTTACTTAAAAAAAATGGAACAATTACTTTTTCTGTGTCCTGCACAGCAGGAAAAAATAAAACCCTATATTTTTTAGATGGAAGAAACATGCATGGTTAGTAAAGAAATATGAATTATAAAAATAGAGTGTCTGTCAAACAAAAGTAACTTTCAGAATGCATCTGCAGAATGTGATAATCTTGAATATTTGTTAAGTTTAAGGACACAAACTGCACTTAACTACTTATCGATAGTCTAAATCCATTGAAATAATTAATTACTAACATAATCAAGCCCCTAAACACTAATTGTGGTTAATAAGTACAACTAAGTATTGTCTGCATATGAATGAAAATAAATATTATAGTCCCCAGTGACATCTGCTAATAAGAGCATAGAGAGCGAAAATAGTAATGCTTTCAAACCGTTATAATATTTGTTACACTGTTACTGCAAGTTCTAATACCTGTAGCTGGAGATTATTCATTTCCACATTTAGAGTAGCTACTTGGCATGTTAATCTTTTTGCCTTTGGGTCACTTATGTTGCCCAGTGTGAACTTCTGTCACAATCAAACAAATCTGTAAATCTCTTTTTAATTACATTGAGTGGCAGAGATTGAATATTCAAATCATTTAGCAGAATTACAACTGTAACTAGCTGTGCTACCCACCTAAAATGGGTAGAAATCTAAGTAATCAGCGCAGACTTCAGTGTTAATGTTTGCAGTGTACCAAGTAATGCATATGTCTCTGATATATGCAATTTTGGTATGGGATTCGTAAAAGCAGTGCTAAGGTTTGTGATGCACCATATATTGGAATGACAAATGCAATGCATTTTATTACTAAAAATGTTTGTGATGCACCATCTTATGGAATGACAGAGACATTGTAACCAGAAGACACACAGACACTTACCCTTTTCTTAAGGTGAATATCAGCCAAGGATGGATTCTAATTGTATTGTCTCATGCGAGCTTAAGTTATGAAATACTAAGCAAGGTCTTAGACAGTTCTCAAGGTGGGGCAAAAATGAGAAATTCTGTTGCAAAGACTGCCCAATTTAGTGAGGCAAACAAATTGAGTCATTTAACTTTCCTAAGATAAAAAAGATACTGGAGTGAAAACCAGTAATCTTCAACACCATTCAGGACCAAATATGGCTATCTCTGATATAAGTCAGTAGATGCTTTTGCTGTTATCACTCTAGTGTTCGAAAGGAACCACATTTTTGTCTAGAACAGGAGTCCCCAACTCCAGTCCTGGAGGGCTGCAGTGGCTGCAGGTTTTCATTCTAACCCTTTTCTAAATTAGTGAACTGTTTTGGTGGTAATTAACTTATTTTGAAATAATTTTAATTGACTTGTTTTTTAAGATTTGTTCTCCGAAATTTCGTCATCATTCCTCTGAATTGCTTCATTTCTTTCCTTAAACAGACATGAAATGTGAAGTGAGTGAATCAACAGTAGACCAACAAAGTCCGGTCCTCAAACTCTAACAATTTCACTCCAGCCGGTTGCTTAATTAGGCTCTGATTCTTGTTGTTAATTAAACCCGTTCTTTAATTCCATGGTTTGTTGCTGCTCTTATTGTGCAATAACATATACTTCTGAAATTGTTGATTTTTTGTTTACTTTTCTAAGAGCACTGCTAAAATGTTTTGGGGACCTGAGCAAATCAACATTCCTGAGACCTCCACCCTTTCTTCAGATATTGTATGATGGTCATAGTTTGCTGGTCATGTTTTGGTTCATTTTGTATCTCATTATTGTTTGGCTGCTAATTAAGGAAAAAGAAACAATTATTGGGTCTGAATCTTCAAGAGCAAGTCATCCATCCATCCATTATCCATTCCGCTATATCCTAACTACAGGGTCTGCTGGAGCCAATCCCAGCCAATACAGGGCGCAAGGCAGGAAACAAACCCCGGTCAGGGTGCCAGCCCACCGCAGGCAAGTCAATTAAAATTAATTCAAAATAAGTTAATTAGCAGCAAAAAAAAAAACAGGTCACTAATTAAGAAAATGGTTAAAATGAAAAAATGCAGCCACTGAGGCCCTCCAGGACTGGAGTTTGAGATCCCAGGTCTAGAACAATCTCAATTCTCCCAGGTATGGATTCAAAAACATCCAGGATGCTTTCCTTTGGGATTTTGGCACATGCTGACTCAATAGCATTGCACAGTTCCTGTAAATTATTTGGCCACAAACCTCACAACCCACCTCACCCAAAGGTGTTCTATTGAATTGAGATCTAGGCCTTGGAATGAACCAAAGTACCTACTGCAAAACTTAAAATTGAACCATTGAACTTTATTACCAGAGGACATACAGTGGGATGCAAAAGTTTGGGCAACCTTGTTAATAGTCATTATTTTCCTGTATAAATCGTTGGTTGTTACGATAAAAAATGTCAGTTGAATATATCATATAGGAGACACACACAGTGATATTTGAGAAGTGAAATGAAGTTTATTGGATTTACAGAAAGTGTGCAATAATTGTTCAAACAAAATCAGGCAGGTGCATAAATTTGGGCACCACAAAAAGAAATTAAATCAATATTTAGTAGATCCGCTTTTGCAGAAATTACAGCCTCTAAACGCTTCCTGTAGGTTCCAATGAGAGTCTGGATTGTGGTTGAAGGTATTTTGGACCATTCCTCTTTACAAAACATCTCTAGTTCATTCAGGTTTGATGGCTTCCGAGCATGGACAGCTCTCTAACTCACACCACAGATTTTCAATTATATTCAGGTCTGGAGACTGAGATGGCCATTCCAGAACGTTGTACTTGTTCAGCTGCATGAATGCCTTAGTGGATTTTGAGCAGTGTTTCGGGTCGTTGTCTTGTTGAAAGATCCAGCCCTGGTGCAGCTTCAGCTTTGTCACTGATTCCTGGACATTGGTCTCCAGAATCTGCTGATACTGAGTGGAATCCATGCGTCCCTCAACTTTGACAAGATTCCCAGTCCCTGCACTGGCCACACAGCCCCACAGCATGATGGAACCACCACCATATTTTATTGTAGGTAGCAGGTGTTTTTCTTGGAATGCTGTGTTCTTTTTCCTCCATGCATAACGCCCCTTGTTATGCCCAAATAACTCAATTTTAGTTTCATCAGTCCACAGCACCTTATTCCAAAATGAAGCTGGCTTGTCCAAATGTGCTTGAGCATACCTCAAGCGGCTCTGTTTGTGCTGTGGGCGGAGAAAAGGCTTCATCTGCATCACTCTCGCATACAGCATCTCCTTGTGTAAAGTGCGCGAATGGTTGAACGATGCACAGTGACTCCATCTGCTGCAAGATGATGTTGTAGGTCTTTGGTGCTGGTCTGTGGGTTGACTCTGACTGTTCTCACCTTTCGTCGCTTCTGTCTATCCAAAATCTTTCTTGGTCTGCCACTTCTAGCCTTAACTTGAACTGAGCCTGTGGTCTTCCATTTCCTCAATATGTTCCTAACTGTGGAAACAGACAGCTTAAATCTCTGGGACAGCTTTCTGTATCCTTCCCCTAAACCATGATGGTAAACAATCTTTGTCTTCTGGGCATTTGAGAGTTGTTTTGTGACCCCCATGTTGCTACTCTTCAGAGAAAATTAAAGGAGGAGGGAAACTTACAATTGACCCCCTTAAATACTCTTTCTCATTATAGGATTCACCTGTGTATGTAGGTCAGGGGTCACTGAGCTTACCAAGCCAATTTGAGTTCCAATAATTAGTTCTAAAAGTTTTGGAATCAATAAAATGACAACGGTGCCCATATTTATGCACCTGCCTGATTTTGTTTGAACAATTATTGCACACTTTCTGTAAATCCAATAAACTTCATTTCACTTTTCAAATATCACTGTGTGTGTCTCCTATATGATATATTTAACTGACATTTTTTATCGTAACAACCAACGATTTATACAGGAAAATAATGACTATTAACAAGGTTGCCCAAACTTTTACATCCCACTGTAGTTGCTAGAAATTTCCCTTGGTGTTATATCCATAGGTGACAAAAGTTAATGTGTGATATTAATCACTATATAAAACAATGTGGTAATATAGAATTGCACCCAAGCAATATATATCTTTATAAAGAAAGCATAATGTAGGTTGTAACTGCAATAGGAAATAAACTATTTTTGTTGGATGTTTCTTTCTTCCCAGGTGAGTGTGGTCTTTGATTATATTTCCTGAAAGTTTCCCTATACTGTATATACTGTTCTTCAACAATGAAAGTGGACCAGCACTGATTAGGACAGGTTAAACATTTGAAGTTGTCAGATAAAAAGCATGAGCTGTTAAGTTTTTCTGATAAGACCACTTATGCTTTCATTTCAGTGTAGACTATGAGTCATAGTGGTGCCAGCAAATTTGAATGATTACACCCTGCTCACAGTGTCCCCTTTTATAACCAGGAGTGTAAGGAGTGATGAGTGTCTCCTGAACTCCACAACCATCTCAACTGTTTTTAAAGCCCAGAGTTTGAAATTGTTAAGATTGCACCAATTGGCCAGTCTATCCACCTTCTTCCAACAGGACCCCTCATGACCATCTTTGACCAGGTGATATAATCTGCATTTTTCTGAAGTTTTACAGATGAGCCATTGAAACTGCAGTCATTGGTTTGAAAATTAGAGATCAACAGACATGTGCCAGCTTGCAAAGAGTAGACAATAACTATAAAGGGGTGTACATTGTCAAAAAAAAAAATCTTACATACACACTAACATTATAATGACACCTAGTTAGTGTTAACAAACCCAATGAGTGCCAAGAAAACATTCCTCAAACCAGTAATCCTGTACCATTAATACAAAGCCGGATGCTGTTTACCAAATTCTGCCTACACCATTAATATGTCACAGCAGAATTCACAATTCATCACACTAGGCAACATATTTCTTGTCTTCATTTGACCGATTTTGTTTAACTGATGTTCACAGTAGCCTCATCTTCCTGTTTTTAGCTGTTCTCAGACTGTTGTAGCCCATTCGCTCGAACTGTGTTGTGCATTCAGAGTTTTCCTTCTGCACTTCACTGTTGTAAACAGCCAATTACTTGAGCATTTGTGGTCTTTATATAAGCTTGAACAAGTCTGGCCATTCTTCTCTGAGCTCTTTTATTGCCATGCTGTTTTGAATCATAGAATGGTCACTCACTGGATATATTTTGTTTTATTGTATCATTCTCTATAAACTATTGAAACTGTAGTGCATAAAAATCCCAAAAGGGCAACTGTTTCTAAAATGCTAAAACAACCATGACTGACACCAACAGTCGTGCCATGGTGAAATTCACACAGAGCACCCATTCTCTCATTTTAATATCTGCTCATTACTAATTGAACCTTTCAACCATGTTTACACGCTTTATTTAAAGGGTCACATGTTTGGCTACTTGGAGGTTTAGGGAATTTAAGTTAGGAAGCTGAAGCCTACCGCCAGCAAGCATCGAGCAAAAGGCAGGAACAATTCCTGGACAGGGTGCCAGACCATCACAGGGTGATCACACACACACCTACTGTACATCAGGCAGACCCTACTCAGGATAAGCAGGATTGAAAGATGGATGAACACATGAATGGATGGATCTTAACAAGCAGGTGTACCTAATAAAGTGATCTTTAGGTGTATAAGTTCTTTCCATCTGCAGATTTGTCTGATTACTGCTTACAGATATAGATGTTTTTAATACTTAGATATTGTAGATAACCAGGCTTAGGCAGCATTAAACTTTTAATTTTGCTTAGCACCCTTCACGGTGAACAACATTGATGAACGAGCCAGTACATTGTCCTTATTTTATAATTGTTTTCAATCAGGGCATCTTGCTCAAGAGTAAAACTATTAGTTTTTAATACTGTCATATGTCAAGGTACATTACAGGAAATTTTGTTCATATAACCAGATTTGTATATTACAATGGTCAAGTCCATTGTGATGGATGTCAGGGATGGACTGGGATCCTGAACGGGATGGTTGCTAATCCCTTGCCCGGCCGGGAGGTTCAGGAAATTGGTGGGTGATGGCTGACTGCCTCCTACAGCCTGGTGCTTCCCAATTACACTAGATGACAGCATTCTTCTAGTCTAGCTCCCACTTAGATACTCTCAGTGTGGCATGGGTGCTGAAGTTCTGGTGGGTGCGCCAGGTGGGGTTCTTCAGGGGCTGCTGGAGGGGATGTCTGTTAAAAGTAAACTTCCGTATAGAAAGGAAGTTCTGCCTGTTCCAAAAGCACTTCAGAGGTGCAGTGTTGTAGCTCCAGAAGTACACTCAGGTCTGGCATAAAATGAGCAGCCCCACTCCACCCAGGAGAGTCATGGTCAGGAGGAAAGCGAAACAAAGCTCGCCTGCAAGGAGTGAAGGAAAAGAAGAAAAGAAAAGCTTACTGTGAATAGAAGGTATTTTGCTGAATAAAAACTGTTTGAACCCAGGATTGTGTCGTTGCAGTTCTGCCTGGGGTTTGGGGCTCTGAGGTGCCCTCCCACTACAAATAACCTTCTAAATCCAATTGTAGTCTAGTTAAATTCCAGATGATTTTATTGAGGCATTTAAAAAACTTCTCACCATATCAAATCTTGCCCTCTTCATGATGGATTTTTCTCCAAAAGTCTTTCCCATGCCTTTTAAAGAACTGGAACAAAGTGACCTTGAAGTAGTTTGTGATGAAGCCGTAGCACAATTTGTAAACATTATTAATCAGGTCAATGTGGTATTTCACAGATAAGGGGGTCAAAAGTATTTGTTTATTTAATTGTTAATGTACAATGAGTGCATAATGTGAGGGGCTTAATTAAACTTTACAGTATGCCTGATCTTACAATCAATAGAGTCAGATGGATCGGAGTGTCCAAGAGTGTGATGGATTGAACAGACCTTGTACATTGCTTATTTAATTTGTTCACTACAGCATAGCAGATTTTAAAGAAGGCAGCAATTGCATTGCAAGGCCATTTCCCTGGATATGTTGTTTACTAGGTGGTGTGAACTGCAGTAAAACTACAAATGCATCCCCTGATTATATGCATATTTTTCATCAACCCTGTAAGCATTACCAGGAGGTGCTAATCACAGCATTTTAGCTCATGTTCAGTATTCACCAACCCATAGTTTATTTTTTGCACACAAAGGCATATTCATGAGTGTGTGTTTTGTTATTGTAGTAGCCTGTCGTGGCAGATTGCTCATCTCAGGGCAACAGAGCCCGGATTTGGAATTAGGTTTGTACACAACATGGGAAAGGCCTACAAAGTGCTACAGGGTGTGTAAAAGAAAGATACTGAGGAGGCTCAACCTGTGCCAACAAGAGTGGAGCGTTTTTACTTGTCCTTTTGGGCAGGCAGGAAATACTAGCAGTGATAAACTCCCTGACGGCCAGATATTCCCTAGAAATGGACTTCTCAAAAAGCAAGTCTAAAAGGAAGAGAAATAGGCTCTGGCACTCTTTGAGAAAGCAGACAATGTTCCTCCAGGACGCTAGAAGTTATCAGGTTAGCTTGATCAGAGTTGTCTTAGCCTTTAGCAAAAGTGAAAGACTGTGAAATATCTCTCTATTGTATAAAAAAAATCCTTTGACGCAACAAGACTTTATGGAAGAGAGATTATTTCAAGTCCTGCGATACAAGACTTTTGACTTTTGACGATTTTTTTCAAGTCACGCCCTCTTCTCAAACATTTTCAAACAAGACCCGGTCCTCTCAACTCCCATTTGTATGAATGCTTTTGTCAGACACACTTCCTGGGCACTCAACTCTTATACATTTTAATGTTTTCCTCACTTTAAGTTCCCAATTAAAGAAGACGTATTATGTCCAAATCTTATTGAAGAATTTCATCATAAAAAATGAGTACACACGCAATCCTAGCACTGAGAAACGAGGTAGTCGTACGAATTAACGCCAAAAATGTCGATCAGTTACACATCAAATTGGTTAAATGCGTCCAAAAATGTTGAACGTTTACACAGCAAATTGGTCAAATGTGTACCAATAGACTATGCTGAAACAGTTAGTGGTGATGAAAACAACTTATAATATCACAAAGAATATCTACAACCATTAACAATGTCCAGTCTTACAACGCACAAATTACTGTAGAAAGAAGGATGTATTCAAGAAAAAGTAATGTAGTACATCTTCCGCGGATAACATTAGACAACAAAGGAGATCTTGATATGCCATTCGTATTAAAACGTTAACAGTTTCCCGTTAGAATAGCTTTTGCAAAGACAATTAACAAATCTCAGGGCCAAACATTCAAAAAAAGTAGTTTTATTTAATTGAGAGAAAGAAACGAAATTCAATCACAGGCAGTTTATACATTGTGTTGATGCATATGTAACAATTCTCATGAAAATAAAAATCTGTTTAAATTGTACATCCGCGTCCCCATACGCAAGTAGCAGAACCGCAAAGAGGCTAGCGCGTAGCACAGGCCATCGGGTTGGTGAGCAAAGCCCCCTACTTAGTACTAGGACAGTGAAAGCATTACAAAACTGGTATCCACCTTGGAGGCCTGATCATTTTTAGGCCCAATTATGAATCAGGTAAGTAATGATAATGGGTGGCAATAGAAGGCAAGCCACACCTGACCGATGAAATGTACACCAAACCAGTCTTAAAAGCCAACACTCTACCAGATTTAAATTGAATCAACTGTAGATATACTGTATGAGGTAAATTGCTAATGTTTATTGTGTGGTGTTGGGATTTGGGAAAGAAAAGTAGCCATCCACCCAGAAGGTACAAACTATTATGAGCTAGAGCTCCTAAGGAAAAAGTCACAAAAATACTCAAAATGCCCACTGCTGGGGACTGTCAAACCTCAACTAGAAATGAAAATATAATCTCCATAAATAAAAATATTTATTTGTACAAAAATGATCTGTAACATAATAAAGCTCCACAGAGTACAAGAGGCAAAACAAGTTTCCTAAAAAAAGGCAATATAGAAGCAAGCAAATCCCAATACAGAAATCAGTAAGTGAAGTCAAAAACAGAGCTAAAGGTAAAAGAAAATCCAGAATATCACAGAAGCCATAATGAAACTCACCACACCTCAAAGTACATTCAATGAACTGCAAGGGAGTGTGGGTTTTCCCCAGACTTTATAGGTATAGGTGAAGAACCACCTACAAAATGCAAAATAATACACATTGACACACAGAAACTAAACGATTAATACTGTTATCATAAAAAATGAACAAACAGAAATTAGATTTTTGAACCCCAGCTGGCAGAGGGGGAACCCTGGCTGAATAAATGACATAAACCAAAATTGTCCAGACCCATTTGAACAGTGGAAATTTTGTTCTCTTTCAGCTTATTTCATTACTATGTGTTCTACCTAAAAATAACTCACTCCTTTCATTTTGTTTGATTTAGTAAAATAGTTGTTTTTTGATTTTCAGAACATCATTTCAAGGTTAGAGGGATTCCAAAGTAGTGCTCTCATATTTTACTTCTTTAACCTTATAATTTAATTGGGGGCCATTTTTCGGTAATCACGGATTTCAGATTTTCCACCAAACAGCTTAATAATAAAATGTTAAAAAGTCTGTCTGTGTGTGTGTTTGGTCCATCAGAGCAGTCTAACTGGTCAGTTTCACTCTGGTCGCACAGTCAAATGCCATCAACACAGGAAACCTCTGGGGGTTTCCTCCTACATAGTGCAAGATATGCTGGATAAGTTAATTGATGATTCCAAAGTGGCCCCAGGGTGACTGTGGGTAAATGCATAAGTTAGCCCTGCGATGGACTCGGACCTCTCACTTTCAGTAAGTGTGGTACAGAATGATTAAGCATACAATTATTAATACATTTCACTTCATACTGTATTCAGATTCAACTTCAACTGCATTACCAACCCATCTGGAGAAATCAGGTATCCTATTATGGACGTATCACTCAGAAATCCTGAGGCATGTAGGGCAGGAGTCTTCATTCAGGGTCCTGGAGGGCCACAGTGGCTGCTGGTTTTTGTTTCAACCCAATTGCTTAATAAGAAGCCCTTATTGCTCAAATAACACTTCTGCTTCACTTCAGTTGTCTCGATCGTTAAGATTTTGAACCCTAATTAATTAGTTTAGTTTTAACCAGTGTGTATTTATCATGCACTGTTGGGTTTAATTAAATATTTGGAAGGAAAGTGAAAAGAAAAAAGTGAAGGACTGAGAATTACTCATCCATTTTAGCCTTCAAATCATTTGGATGATATCCTTAGAAAATCCAGGATATGAGAATGACATAGCAGAGTTAAAATAGTAACAAACCATGAAATTAAATTATTGGCAAGAATTGCTTTCTAATTAAGCAACGGGTTAGAACAAAAACCTGCAGCCACTGCAGCCCTCCAGGGGCCTCATGCATAACGCCGTGTGTAGAATTCGCACTATAACATGACGTAAGCACCAACCCGAAATGTGCTTACGCACAGAAAAATCTAGATGCAGGAATCTGTGCGTACTCCAACTTCCACGTTCTTCCGCTCCATAAATCCCGGTCAGCATGAAAAGCAACGCTTGTGCACACGCCTTCTGTCCTGCCCCCAACTCCTCCCAGAATATGCAAATCAATATAAATAGCCCTTAAGCTCAGCCTTCTGTGAAAAGACAATGAATTTCAGCAAATACCAAGTGGAGGCAAAGGAAAAGCATACTACTTGTTGATTTAAACAGTAGTATAATCAACAAAAGGAAGCTGATCGAGTGACATAGCGTGTCGGAGAAACTCGAAAGTTCAAGTTCACAAAGTTGCACAGTGCCAAAATAAAAAAGAAGTCACATATCAAAGTCGCAGTGAAAAGGCGAGTTGTAGCCCACCGTCTGAGCTTATTAGGGTACAGACAAAAAAAATAGGCACACAGTGGGGGGAAAAAAGCACAAAATGTCAACTTTAATCTCGAAATTTCCACTTTAATCACATAGTTTATTTTGTCATTAAAGTAGAACATCACAAACTTCATCTTAAAATCATTTAATTTACTAGTTTCTCAAATCCCATCGTAACTAAAGTAGCACGTTAAATGCTTTGTTTTGTATTTGATCTTCAATGTGCTCTATGTGTGTGAATCACTACGTGCTTCTGTTCTTTCTCTTTCTCCAACAGGACACAGAATCCATTACATTTGTGATATTACAGCTCTCTGAATAACTAAAATACTGAGATGTATACGTGGTATCATTTTCATGACGAATGGAATGAAAGCATGTTATTAAACATGGGAACACGATGACACAGTAATTGTTTATGTCTCATACAAAATGCTGCTGCGCCATGCGCAACCTTCGATGAAATAATTTATTGTAGCAGTACTGTCTCTTTCAAACGTACTAACCTTCAATTCCTGTCCTCACTTTTCTTTCCCCAAATACCCAATCGCCACACAATCAACTCTGTAATAGACCTTAAGCCATCTGTAAGCTTACAACGACGATTCTTCAAAACTATTAAGGGACATTGAAATATCTTCATAGTACGTGTTTAATTATTTTATCCATCTATCCTTCCAGTGTCACGCCAGCCTCAGCAAATATACAGCATGCAAGGCAGGAACAATACGTGAACTTGCTAGTGCTGCGGCACCGTGTCCTCACATGTTTAACTATTAACAATACAGATTATTTAAATGAAGTTAAAGTTTTATCTGTATAATATAATCAACATATTTTGCTGCATTTCATCTTACAAATGATACCGTCATCATATGTAAATACGCACTTTGTAAAGTGGCGCAGGTTGTGCAATATTATAACTGTAGTGCAAGTTTACAGTGAGGTGATTGTACTTATAAGTACAAACAGTTCTACAAGGAGCAATTGATTGAGTGCGTTTATAGTTCTTGGGATGAAACTGTTTCTGAACCGCGAGGTCTGTACAGGAAAGGCTTTGAAATGTTTTGCCGTGGCTGAGGCAGCGTGTGCTTGATGCTGTATGCTGATAATTCTCTTTCCGATCAGCTGCTGCTGTGATTCCCCACTCAGATACAGTGATATAAATACTCCAAGTGGTGCAGTGAGAGTAATATGGAAAAAGATGATCCGCTGTGGCAACCCTTAAAAGGAGCAGCTGAAAGAAGAAAAAGAAGAAGGTGCAGTGAGAGTAACAACGCTAAAGCGGTTATGGTAATTTGAATACTATGGCTATTCCCTGGTCCATTATATTGTTACAAGTTAATTACAATCAGATGCATTACACTAATAAACAATATGTGGTTAGTTTCAGTGTACTGTATTTATAAAGCCACGTCAGGAAAATAAAGAGTAACCACACAGGAACAGTAGCACTGCTTTGACGCTGGGTGCCGCCAGTCTGCAAAACCGAGCGGAGAACTTGCGTACGACAAGGCATGAGGTACCGTGGAAAAGTGCGTGGCTTTACGCCAAGTGTAGGTTTTATACATCGCGATTTGAATGTGGAAACGTTCTTACACAACATTTCTGTGCGTACACACCGTTTATACATGAGGCCCAAGGACTGTGATTGAGGATCCCTGATGTTAGAGGGTTTACAGAGGTCCAGCACGCTTACTTAATGACCATTAAATACATTTTTTCCAAATTAAAAAAAAAAATAAAGTTTCAGTCACAGTGGAAAATTAGATTTTGTTTTCTCATGCTTAATGTTATCGATGTCCTAGGTCAGACTGAAGTGGATCATTTCTCAAGCACATTAAAACAGGTTCATTACCTTTGAAGATACATCCTCTCCAAGGAGGACCAAGTGCGACCAAGTGCTGCAGCAGACAGTGAGTAAAACGAGAAAGATCCCGGAATGGTCAATCTAAACAGTTTATGCCAGGGGTGTTGAACTCCAGGCCTGGAGGGCTGCAGTGGCTACAGGTTTTCATTCTAACCCTTTTCCTAATCAGTGACCAGTTTTCACTGCTAATTAACTTTTTCCCTATCACTTTAATAGCCCTGTTTAGAAGAGTTCAGCCCTCTGAAATGATTCGTTTCTTCATTAAATGACAGCCAAGCAGAAATGAGATGTGAAACAAGCTAACAGATGACCAGTCAAACTGGAGCTTCAAACTCCAACCGATTTCACTCCAATCACTTTCCTAATGAGAAGCCGATTCTTTCTGTTAATTACACCCGTTATTTAATTCCATGGCTTGTTGCTGCCCTCATTCTGCCACAGCATACATTTCAAAAACTGTTGTTTTTCTGTTCTTTCTAAGAGCACCATCAAAATGTTTTGGTGACCTGAGAGATCAACCTTACTGAGACCATCACCTCTCTTTAATTTCAGATATTGTGTAATGGGCACAGGGGAGCTGGTCATGTGGTGGCTTGTTTTGTGTCTCATTATGGTTCGGCTGCTAATTAAAGGAAAAGAAACAACTATGGGGCCTGAGTCAAGTTAATTAAAAGAAGTAATCAGCAGCAAAAACCGGTCACTAATTAAGAAGATGGTAAAAATGAAAACCTACAGCCACTGTGGCACTCTAGGCCTGGAGTTCAACACCCCTGGATTATGCAATTAATTAAGAGACAGTATAAGCAGTGGCAGTAGTAGATAAGCAAGATTATGTTATACTGATGCTAGGAGCAAATGAACTTCTTTAATATTGATATGGAATACCACAGAGTGTGAATTACGAATTTGACTGTCAATTTGGCTGAAGCTTTCTGGACCCTTTAATATGGCGGGTAAAGTTTCAGTGCTTAGGCTTGGCCAGTGTGTATACAACAATTCCCATCTTTGGTCGTTTCCTCTGCTCTGTTTCCAGTTGACAGTGTTTATTCTGACGCCATCTGCTGTATCAAATGACTAAGTGCAGGGGCTGCTATTGTTCCATTCTTACTATAGGGTGGTCCAGATCTAATTATGCAACTTTTAATGCAATGCAGGAAAACAATGCAAGACAAAAGAATTGTTTGAAATATCTTGTAATAAACAAAAATGGACTTACATTGAATTAATTCACTGATTTTCCATGTAATGTCCCACTTGTCCTCCATTCAGTTGTGAATTACCTATGTAATAAACTTAATAAGTTATAGCCTAATGAAAATTGCATAATTAGATCTGGACCACCCTGTTTTTGCTTCTGGTGAATATTAGCTGTAGTTAGGATATAGCGGGTTGGATAACGGATGGATGGAAGGATGAATATTCAATTCCCTTGACAGGCCGTTAGTCTTTCAATAGGTGTAGTTTTTTCCTAATAGACACCAAATACAAATACAATTTAAGACAGCCTTTACATTAAGAAAATTAAGCACAAATGATGTCATACTGGGTTGTGTACACCAATATAAACAGCAATACTGTCATTTTAGGCTCAGAGGGATTAGTTAGGAGTTAAACACAGCTTATGTCCCTACCCTGACACATTTAAGTAAAGGACCTTCCAGATGAATTATAAGAATGAAGAGATTTCCCATATTTGTGTACATTGTTGTTCTTATTTTACCAATCAATGCAAGGCAGTGCTTTACATTTAACAAAGACTACAACAAAAACACCCAGATTTAAATCTGTTGTGATATTCTTCTGCACATCTGCCATTACTGATAATTATAAAACTAGTTCAGCATCCAGGGAGTAGCATCTCTCCTGTAAAGGCTGCAATTATTCATATTGGATATGCCCTCATAAAAGCCTCCATTTAGCACAGCGCATTCGTGGAAAAAAGGCTTATGCAATGTTTCGTAGGTCATCTCTTCGGATTGTAAATCGGTGGGATCACGTGGTCCCAGGCTGGCTGTCTTCACATCAAACATATTTCACAAGCACAAGAGAACTCCTGAGTGTATAAACGCCCACAACGTGAACAAAGATTCTGTAATTTGGTCTGACTTATCAGGTGACATTTCAGATATCCTAGTACTGTACTTTATTTTTTTTTTAAAAAAGGAAGGACAAATAACATGCCCTTTTAGAAAGATATATTTCATAATGAAGAAAGCCCACATGAAATATTTTAAAGAGCAGGGCGCTGCTTTGCATAAATTTGAATATCAGGTAAAGTTCTCCAAGACGCCGTTGTGTTTAGTTCTCTTGCTGGTGCTTTTGATCCGTGTAGTGTGCCCTTCCTCGCCTACATTTTCTGAGACTGCAAACCTCTTAATTATTGCAGGAAGTTTTCTTTAATATATTTTTTTAAAGTATGTTTGTGATATTTACTAAGTTCTGCAAAATGAGAGTGGTGCTACAGGTCAAAATCTGTAGGCGTTTTTGCTTCTGTCTTCCGGGAATATACAGTAGGTACATAATTTAGCATCAGCCGAACAGACATTGAAAAACAAAGACCAGCATTTTGGAATCCATTTTGAAAACAAGGAGAAATCGTACAGACTGTTTTCAGAGGACTAAGCAAAGAAGAAGGGTGTCCTTACCATTGCCAGAGGTTCAATTTTAACTGCAGTCAGAGCTGAGTCACAATGAATTTGGTTCATCGACCACATTTTGGGAAGCAGCTTAGCGAGTGAGTCCTTGGGATTAAAGATCCATCTCTGTCAAGTCAATTTAATACTTGTAAAGCACAATTTAATATACAATAGATGAAGTGCTGTATAGGGTGGTCCAGATCTAATTATGCAATTTTCATTACGCTATAACGTATTAAGTTTATTACATAGAAAATCACCTGAAAAATCCCGGATCATCGAGAAGTGTGCAAACTGATGACATGAAGAATCGTCTTCGCACCAAACTGGAATCGTCCCCTCATAAATCAAAGTCATCCAGAGGATCTGGATCTGCATAATTAGATCTGGGCTACCCTGTACAATACACACAAATAGTATAATCAAAGGTTACATTAAAAATTAAGGTAATAAACTAAAAGATGAGTCTATAAAGTGACTTAAATATATTGGGGGGAGAGGAAAGACCTGGCAGATAAGAGGGATAACTCCACATCCTAGGAACAACAATGGAAAAAGCACCATCTCGACTCCCAAATTGTAGTTGAGGGACTGACAGCACCAGCTAATTAGAAGACCCGAGAGGTCTTGGCAGAGTAAAGGAACAAACAGTGCCTATAAAAAGTACTCACCCTCTGAGAACTTCTCACATTTTACTGTTATGTAACATTGGATCACAGTGGATCTAATTCATTTGAAGACATTGTTATGGCGTTAATCAACTGAACAACACTATTTAATGTCAAAATGAAAACACATCTCTACAAAGTGGTCTAAATCAGTTACAAGGATCACATTGTAATTGGTTCAGTTAGCCAAGAAAATGTATCATCTTGCTTGACTTCTCACTGCAAGTAAAAAATACAAAATAATTAATTGTATAAGTATTCACGACACCCTCACTTCAGTATTTAGGCGGCCATGACAGTCTGTGTGCACACATTTTGCTCTCTCTCTCTCTTAGTTCAGACCATCAGCCAGTTTCTCCCCATTTGTGCTTGCCAAACAGTACTGTAGGACTTCATGCAGACCCTGAGTGAAGACTCTTTTTCAAGCCCAGCCACACATTCTCAGTTGGACTGAGATCTGTGACCAGTAGTGGGGGCCCCACCACAACCATCAACAAGGTCTGGGTAGCCACTGTTATCATCTTCAACTGAGTTGCTCTGCGACAGATCACCACAAATGTTTTAAAAATGTAACTACTACATCTCAGACTTTGATTAAAATGGCTGTACTGGATTATCTTGCATGTCAAAGTCACTGGTGTGAATAAGAACTTATAGTATAAAAGTTACTGGGGGATGAAAATTAGGGAAATGTTATATACTGTACATGCATGATATATCATAGAATAATAAAATAAAACGGGGAAAAGGCCACAGTCAATATCATCTTTTATTTTAGACACCTATAAGAAGTAAATAAAAAGTTACCAAAATGTTGGCCATTACAATGAGCATAAGCAACAAAATATGCTTTCATTTAATGCAATTACAGCCAGCCAAAAATAAATAATTTTAATAAGACTTTCAATTTCTGTCAATATATTTTTTTTTTAAATTATGGTAACTGCCCACTTTTCACGAGAGAACTACTTAACGGATTTAAATCGGGCTTTTTCCTATAATTTGCTTGAACATTCCAGTTGATTTTGCAACTGTGTCATCGTGCTATGTATTATAGTTCGCTTGTGGCACCGATTTATTTGTGTGAATCTGAGAGACACGCCGTGGGCCAAGGGGAGGTGGAGGCAGGACCTCAGGAGTAGGGAGCCAGACAGAGCAATCCTCATTCAAATGCCAGCCTCCGCCACATGTTGGAGTGTACCTTGCCTCCGCATAGCTAGTGATACCTGTTTATTCAGCAGACTAGACACATCACGGTTACATTTGTTTTAGAGGGTACCAGCTGACTGCTAGAGATATCATGGCTATGTGCTCTTCTCCTCACGCGGGGGACGCTCTCCCATCAGAGCTGAACATGGTCAGATACAGTGCCAATGTTTGACATTGGAGCATAACTACCTTCTACTTGGCCAGAGATGCCTTGGCAACTTTGCCAAAAATGTAAAAAGAGATTGCAGCTACATTCTTGCCCCTGATAGCAAGACCAAAAATATTATATATCAAGAAGACCTCTGATATGAAGGCTATCAGTATAAATTCTCAATACAAATTATTACATTTTTTTCATTGATTTTTAAAGTTTGTTCTCTTGCACTATTAAGCATGTGGAGCTGCGGGGGGCAGCTAGTAAACTTCCTTAATTTTGTTAATTTATGGCTAGCCTACATGGTACTTTGACAACCTTTGAATTTTTATATGGTCTATTATTTTGTACTGAATTACACTATATTATTAATATATTTTTTAAAACCCCTTCTCATACAGTAGACACCCAAAATGTTTAAGCAATGTAGACTAAAGTCACTCCTGGGGCCATTCTGGGATTAGGGGTCAGGAAGCTTAAACTTCATTAGTTTCCCCGTAGATCTGCCCATCTGTGCCCGTACTGATCAATCATCTCAGAGTTGGAAAACTGTTCTGACTGGCTCAAATTAGAGTGATGCACATTTGGCCTTACTCTTACCAAGTCAAGTCAAGTTGGGGGGCATGCACTGGTACAGTGCGTTGCCACACCCACCACACAACGAAACAACTCAGGATCCCGGTTGGCAAACCCCCAGGCAGACATGTCCCACCCTCCGGAAATTACCCTCTACCTGCCGCAGCCAGGTGTTACGTGGGCGACCCCTTGGCCTGGTCCAGCCATTCGGGTCCCCAACAATGAGGATCTTACAAGCCAGATCACCCTCGGGGAAATGCACCACATGGCCATAGTGGCATAAATGACGCTCCCTCACAATGCAGGTAATGTGCCTCATTCGACACAAAGCCAAACCAACGGTACCCAAAGATTTTCTGGAAAGACACAGTACCAAAGGAGTCCAGTCTTCGTCTCAGGTCACTGGATAGCGTCCATGTCTCACAACCATATAGCAAGACAAGAAGCACCAGGACTCTAAATGCTTGGACCTTCGTCCTTTTAAACAGATATCAGGAGTACCACACACCCCTATCCAGCAACTCCATGACCCCCCCAATGATCTCCCAATCCGTCTGACTTCATAGGAAGAGTCACCAGACATGAACCTCTCAACAAGGTCAACACTCTCTCCACAAACTGACACACTGCTAGAGACTGTGCCCAAGAGGTCATTAAAGGCCTGGATCTTGCTTTTTTATCCAGGACACTCGCAAGCCCAGACACATTGGGACTCCTCGCTAAGTCTCTCAAGCGCCCCGATCAGAGCCTCCATTGACCTGCAAAGATCACAGCATCGTCAGCAAAGTCAAGATCCGTGAATCTTTCTTCACCAACAGAAACCCCACAGCCGGTGGACCCCACGGCCTTGCCCAACACCCAGTCCATACAAGCATTGAACAGAGTAGGAGCAGAACACACTCCTGACGTGCCCAGAATCAACTGGGAAAAACGCAGAGGTCCTGCCTCCACTCTGCACAGCAGTCACAGTACCAGTGTACAGGCCGGCCATGATATCCAACAACTTCGAGGGGATCCCGCAAATCCTCAGGATGTCCCACAGGGAAGCTCGATCAACTGAGTCAAACGCTTTGCGAAAATTGACAAAGGCTGCAAAGGAATTCTGACGATATTCGCGTTTGTGCTCCATGAGAAACCTCAGTGCCAGGATGCGGTCGATGGTAAGACTTATTAGGCGTAAAACCAGACTGTTCCAGTCGCTGGTAGGTGAGCAAGTGATCACGGATCCTACTGAGGACAACCCTAGGAAGGACCTTACCCGGCATCGAGAGCAGTGTTATTCCCCTGTAGTTGCTGCAATCCTTGCGATCACCCCGGATACCACAGATCCCTGCAGCCCCCCAACCCGATGGATCACCATCTGTGCAATCTCAGCGAGATTAGGTGGTTCACAGCTAACTGGAGCATCTGCCTTAAGGACCCTGGACCCAGAGATATCCAACGTCCTAGGCAGAAGATCAGCTTCTAACAACTGCTCAAAGTAGCCAACCCAGCAGGTCACAACTGCAGTGTCATCCAGAAGGGCCATTCCATCAGTTGCCCTGACTGCGACTACCCGAGGAACAGATTCAGATGTGTGTAATGCTTTGATTCCTCTGTAAGCAGGACGTGGGTTGCTAGACCACAGATGGTGTGTCACTTGCTCATAGATTCCTCTAAAAAACACCTTTTATCTGCCCTCAGAGCCCTCACAGCTGTCCTTCTCAGTTCCCGGTACAGACTAGACTTGCCATTGACCCATGCACTGCAATTCCTCTTGATGATATCCAGGGTGCCCTGCGAGATGAAACACCAGCAACACCAACGCAACCCTCAGCAACCTTCAGGGTCTTGTCAAGGAAGGTCTCTCTCATCACATTAGGATCGGCAGTCGTACCCAAATCTGAAAGTTCCTCACACAAACTGTATGCACTCTCATTAGAAACAGCCTGGTCTTGGTGTCTGGCCAAGTCCAGGCTCATTTTCCTAGTAGGTGGTAACCTACTCAACCTAAGCTGGATCCTAAGAGTAGCAACAACAAAGTCTGTGGTCAGAATTCACAAACTGGGCAGTTCTGTAGATCCTGCAGTCTTGCAAGAGCCTCCAGCATCTGCCCAGGAGGATGTGATCGATCTCCTGCACCAGAAGGAGTCAACACATTTTATCAGTTTTCCTAATTTAGGAAACTACTAATTCCACCAGGATTTTGGAGAGCTCATGTATAACACAAAAAATTCAGATGCATAAAACTGTGTGTAAGCAAAGTTTCACATACTTCTCCTTTATAAATCCCAACCAACATAAATTTTAATGCACATGCACACACCTACAGCCCCATCCCAATTGTGAAAAGGTGAGTATCTGAGTGTTATGCAGAAGTGTATTAGGGCTAAAGAGAAGAAAAAAGTGTCTATGTTGAGATGTCAACTTTAAACTTGAAATTTCCACTTTAATCGCATAGTTTTTGTCATTAAAAGTAGAATGTTGTAAACTTCATCTTAAAATCGATGTTTTAATTTACTAGAGTTTCTCAAATCCCATCGTAAGTAACTAAAGTAGCATGTTAAATGCTTCCTATTCTAAGTGTTCCCCGACCCAGCTGTTAATCACTATGTGCTTCTTAAACAGGTTTTCTCTTACACTGACAGGAGTGTGCAGGCAGTGATTGCCACACAGAATACATGACATTCATGATATTATAGCTCTCCGAACATTTTAGAATACTAAGATGTATACTTGATAGCATTTTCATGATGAAATGCATTAAAGCATGTATTAAATATGTGGGGGCACAGTGGCAGCAATGAGATAGGCACCCCATCCAATTGTTCCGGCCTCCTGCAAGATATCAACTGTGACACGCGTTGCCCTGGATGGAATAATTAATTGCAGCAGTACTGTGTCTGTCAAACGTACCAACCCCCAATTCCTGTCCTCCTGTTTTCTTTCTCCACGTACCCAACTGCCGCACAATAAGTGTCTCTAAGAAATGGGAAACGAAGCTGCAAGCTTAGAATGCAGATTCTTCAAAACTTAAGGAAAATTCAAAAATCTTCATTATACATGGTTTAGTTATTCCATTTATTCATCCATCCATCCAGGGTAGTGCAAGTCCCAGCAAGCATAAAGAGCATGGTAGGAACAATCCCTAGACGGGGCACCAGCTCATCACAACCGATATGCCACTGTGCCCCCACATGTTTAATTATTAACAGTATATATTATTTAAAGTTAATTTCCTTGTAAAAAAAATATACATACTTTAATGCATTTCATCATAAAAACAATATCATGTATACATCCTAGTTTTCAAACAGGACACAGAACCAAGAGGATAGCTCCTGGATATCTAAATTGACTTAGAAGCCAATCATAATCATCTGTAAATGCATGCTCTCTTCTATTCATTTCCTTTACTTCCATTGTATAGTACAATGAGATTCAATATGCAACTCCTACATAAAATTCCTATAAAATGATAAAAAAAATATATTAACAAGATGAAAAACAGTTAAAAATATACAATATGAGAGCAATAAATACAATATACAGGTACATATAGTGCAGACAGTACAAATGGTTCATAAAGTGGCTCAGGTTGTGCAGTATTACAGTTGTAGTGAGATAATTATAAGTACAAACAGTTCTAATGGAAGCACTTGATGGACTGATTGAGTGCATTGAGTCTCGAGGTCCATGCAGGAAAGACTCTGAAGCGTTTGCTGGATGGGAGAAGTTCAGAAAGGATTGTGGCATGGGTGAGTGGATTCCATGCAGATGCTGGTGGCTTTCCAGAGGCAGTGTGTGCCATCAATGTCCTTTAGGGCTGGAATCAGTATAATATTTATAACAAATCATGTATGTTATGCAATTGATTCATCATCTACATGAAGAATAGAGTTTTTCAAAATGAATGTGTTGGGAAGGTTATATGTAAAATGCAGTTTTGCAATAGCAATGATGTGGGTAGGTCCCAAACATTTCTCAAATTTTGCACCAAACTTTGAACACCCTTACAATGCATTAGGTAGGGGATACTTTTTAGGTGTTGCGGAAAATGACTTTAATGTTGCTAAAGTAAAAGTAATGTGCGATGCTTACCTTGTATAGGTCAGGACTAGAACAAGAAGGCTACAATATGATACATTGAATAGTTTAGCGATAGCCGATACCGTCCTACCCCTTGGGAGGCAGTTACAGACCATATTTAGGGGAATTCTGGTGTATGGACATCCTGGTTGATGATCTACATAATCTTATGTTGCAGCTCTTCAGGACATTAGCGTTTAAATGCATTCTAAGGATGTTACTTTTGCAGCTGGAAATTCTTCTGCTGTTGCTACTTGCTGTTACATCGTTCCTTTCCAACAACCAGCTGACAAGGAAAAGAATGAAATGGTCACTTACATCAATGAGACACTGGATCCCATGCCTTGTCAACTCCCAATTCCCCATCTTTAGCACTGGATGAACACACATTATTGGAACACCTCTTACCCCAGCTGCTGATGCCCCCTTTTACAAGGAGTTTTGGTCCGATTAATGCATGCTCTTGAATCAAGGTGCAACAAACTCAAAGCACCTGCTAAGCAAAACGCAGCATGTTTGCTTGGCTCTTAACTAAGACACTTAATCTATGGACATGAATTAAAATAAATACACATTTATCTTGCAAAAAAGTGAAATACAACTGATCATTTGGTTGATGTTCTTAATTTTTGGCACTATAAAACTGCGAAAAAACTAAATGCCCCACATGCATACTCACTGCAATGCAATACAGTTTAACAAACTGGATGGCATTTAAATTTGGCACTAATCTTCTGTGACTTTAATCCAAAGCAACTTAAAATAGTGGTCCACATAACCAGGCAATCCAACTTTCCGTGTTTTTTTTTTCCTCCTAACAACATGTCTGTATTACTTAAAGATGTTCAACATCAAATGTGTGCATAAAAAGCAAAATGACTTTTTTTAAATAAAGTTTTATTTGCTGAATGGTGTACACAGTACATGTCCTATACAGCTTACTTTTATACAGACTGTTCATGCTTGAAAAAACAATATATATATACACATATATATATATAAAACAATAAAAATGTTTTGTAGTATATACACAAAATGTTCCTATTTTCTTTCATATGCCGAGAAACAGCCTCCAAATACAGAACCCATTATACAGTACCTGACAATCCCAAATGTTACTACATGCAAAAGCCCTTGAAAGTATTGCAAAGACAAACCACTAGCAATTCTTCTTCTTAGACATCAAACGCAGTGCACATCATGAATGAACTCTACAAATAAGTTTTAACAGGGCAGAAGGAAACTATGTGAAGAAAACAATACTTTCAAAGTAATGCACTGCTCTTGCATCAATGAAGTGGTGAGACCAGAAATTTAAGCTACAAATTAAAAAGTGAAATTGGTATTAAAAAAAAAAAAAAAAACACAACAAAGGCTATCTTGGGTGCACCACTTTCATTGCTGCATAAATACTATATAAACCATCACACTGTATTGTTCTGGTCAGATTATAAAGAAAACCAATAACTGGCATAGAATAAAAAAAAACAAAAAAAAAACAAAAGCATCAGAAATCCCAGAAGACCGTTTGAGCTCTACACTGCACTGTTGCATTGGAGTACCACCTTGAATAGATATGTGACATTAATTATGTGGTTAAAATCCACATGAACATATTACACTTTAGATCAGAGACACAATACAGAAGGGAAGTGCTACATCTAACACCTTAAAGATTTCAGATACACATTAGTCTTGAATAATAATAATAATAAAAAAAAAAGTCATCTGAATACAAATGATACTCGGTCTTGAGAAAAAGCACCCAAAGTTTTACAGAAGAGTTGAATATATATATATATATATATATATATATATATATATATATATATATATATATAAAGCAATTTATCATGTTTGTATGACACAATTTTCAATTTAAAAAAAGAAGCATAGGAGGTCGGGTCACATATTCTCCACATTCATTCATCCAAACTAGCAGCAGTCATCCTGTATGTGTGACAGTACCAAATGTGAACAAAAATCACTATGTAGGAATTCAATAATTATTAATCAAGTTAATCTTAACTAAATCAATGATAAAAGCATTTTGTAACTGTTTGAACCCAGATGAAACTTCAAATTCATAATTATAACTGGAGGTGCAAACTTGGGAGATAAACTGAGGAAAGAAAACAACCAATCTCACTTCAGCCACATACTCTATTTGCAACAAAAAATACTTAAAAAAACTGTACATTTGACTGCTAGTGTGGACACAATTAGCAGCAATGCTTCCACAACACTGTATTATGCCACGTTTGAATACTCATTCAGGCGCTCACACACTGGTGGAGGGGGTCGGAGAGAATTGTGCTGCCAGCTCTACAGTATGTAGAGAAGGTCAAGAATGGAGGATGAGCTGGACAAGCTTTTCAATTATGACACTCTTATCATCTGTCCCACAACTTCTTCAACTGGTTGAGACTGATCTGACTGGGCCTGTGGGAGAAATAAAGAAAGAAGACAAATATATAAATCAACTAGCAAAATACCCACGCTTCCCAGCGTAGAAGTAGTGTGTTAAAGAAGTTATGAAAAAGAAAAGGAAACATTTTAAAAATAACGTAACATGATTGTCAGTGTAATTGTTTTGTCACTGTTATGGGTGTTGCTGTCAAAGATTTGATTATCATTATTTCTGTCAATTAGGTTCGTATTTGGAGGACGTGTTGTGTTCAAGTTACATTCCGTGTTTGTCAGCCGTTGTAAAGATAACAGGTTTCATTCATCGAACCCAAATCGCTACTCGTGAATCTAAGATGTTTAAACAGGCATTCCTGGTATTAACTTGCGGATTTGCCTGCAAATATTTAGCGGCAGCGTGTCTATGAACTTGTGGAATTGCCAGCGAGTATTTAGCGACAGTGTCTCTATGAAGTTGTGGATTTGCCTGCGAGTATTTAGTGGCAGCGTCTCTATTAAGTTGTGGATTTGCCTGCAAGTATTTAGCAACAGTGTGTCTATTAACTTGTGAATTTTTCTGCGAGCATTTGGCAGCAGCGTCACGAAGTTGTTTCCGTCTAGCTGCATCAGAAAATGTACCACAACGTCTGACACGCCTCCTTTTTACTGCTTTCTCACAGCTTGGATTGCTGCTGTCATAATCGGTTTGAGTTTCATGGTTTGTTTCAATTACGTTAGTATTTGCAGGACTTGTGTTGAAGTGACATTCAGCATCTGTCAAGTGTTGTAAACATACAACCGGCTTCTTCAGTAATTTGCATCCAGCTGATGTTCATAAACATCAAAGTGTCCACTACTGAAATCGTCACCTGTGAATCTAAGATGTTTAAGAGGCATTGGCGGTTCTCCAAAGGTGTAAAATATTTGGCCATTTCAGTACACTTGAAAGCGACAACTGAACAATTCAGCGGCAGCCATCAACACACATGCAGAAGCATAGGTGAAGGGCTTAAGCATTTCACTCTTCTAGTGCTCCTGTGTAGTATAATTTATCTCCTGTCCCGTCATCAGTCCACACCTTGAACCTATCCCAGTCATTCAATACATAAGACACAATGTTCCTCCGGATATCAAGATTGAGCCTGATATGGCCGTGCAATATATAACACAGAGAATGTAAAAGGCAGGCGGCATCTCCGGGCATGGAAACCACTCGGTAAGTAACAGTTCATTGATCGATGGTGATCACCTCGATAGACATGTTAATGGGGGTACGGTTGAACGGTAAAAGAAATGGGTACCTGAACAATGTAAACTAAGTCTAAAACACCTACACAATAACTATAAGCGTAATAAATGAACAATAAAACAGCGGAGAAGCCGTGGATTAAATAAAAAGGCTGCAGTTATCAGCACAATAAAACAGCAGAGAAGCCGTGGATTAAATAAAAAGGCTGCAGTTATCAGCAAGTAGACATGAATACTGTGGCGAAGCAAGGAAGGGAATGAAGAGACCGGAGCGATGGATGGCCTTATATGGGCAGGCAGCCAATTATGTGGGAGGCGTGGGGATGAGGGACGCAACTCTGCCTGACACAGCGACCAAGCTGCAGGCTATGGACGTGTATATATGTACGTAAGTAGGATTCAGTTATGACCGTTACGCGTAGAATTTTGAAATTAAACCTGCTTAACTTTTGTAAGTAACCTGTAAGGAATGAGCCTGCCAAATTTCAGCCTTTTACCTACAAGCGAAGTTGGAGAATTAGTGATGAGTGAGTGAGTGAGTCAGTCAGTGAGGGCTTTGCCTTTTATTAGTATAGATATACAGACATACAGATAGATACATATACACATACACATGTATTTATATATTCACCATTTTTTTATGATTTTCATCTGTTCCATATTTTTATTATTCAGTAGCTTTTCATAAATTATTTATGTAAAAACAAAGAAAAGGACCACTGGGTTCTAATTCTGTAGAGAAGAAAACATAGGCTGGATAGCACTTCAAACAAAGTAAAGTGATAACAGATACTGGGACCAGGATATCTAATTAAACAACAGGTTTTGTATTAATAACTTGGCTGAAACAAAACCCTGCATCTACTTGACTTCCAGGGTCCAGGGCTATTCACCCATGATGCACAACTTTATGTCTATAAGAAGAAAACAACTGGAACAGGTGCTTAAATGTATCTAGGGAATAGAAAACCTGTACTTTTGCAAATATTAGCATTGCAATCCCACTTTCTCTCTTCTATATGTGAAAGCATACCAAAATTCTAAAAAAAAAAAAAAATTGTACCATGCAGTTTTTATTGTATTGACTCGGTTATGTGTTTTGTTGAAGGAAAAAAAGTTTATCATAAATATAAAATGGTTGAATTTTCTACAGCAATTTGCCAACTAAATGATGCAGTTTACAGATGCAAAACACAGATGAATGGCATGTTTTAAGATACTAGGTATTCAGATTTATTGTTAGGTGATTTACTGCATGTCTTTTTCAAGATATACGCAATACAATGTGAATGAATCATCTTAACATACTTCCACCATTAGTAAAGAAGTCCAATTTAAAATTCAGTTTAAAACTAAATTTATCTGTAAGCAGTTTTACCCTGAGGGAAAACAACAACTTAATAACAAAGAATATCTACAATTGTTAATGTAGTAAATGTATATATTTAAGCAGGGGTTACACCACCATTTTTTGGGGAACACAAACTTGGGCATAACCTAAAAAATGTATTATGGTTCCCCTGGATATATGCAAAGTAATAATTGCTCATTAAATAGATTTGGCACAAACTAACTTTGCACATTGAATTAAATATGGATAATTACTATTTTAAAAATTGATGGAATAAAAAACAGAACAGGGTACTAGCACCTAACCTGTAATTGTACTTGCATTATTTTAAGGGACTTTATCTTAAACTTCTATATATAAGCTTTACTTACCCTTGCCGCCATCTCTTCCTTTTCTTTAGGAGAAAAAAATCTACCTCCATCTCCTCTTTTTCTCTGCATTGCATGCCGATGACGAGATTCATGCAAGTATTTCTGCAAAGAAAATGCTAAACTATTAAAACAATGGAAGACAGAACTTTCAGAATTTCAAAAGTTCTCCGGTCACAGAATTAATTAATAAAAAAGTGTGCTCTTTCCAGTGAATTCCCAAGCATACAATATTAGATTGGAAACCTTCCCTTTTATTATTGCAAATCAGTTAAATATCTAGGGGCAAATATCACAAGTAAACATAAAGCTCTTTATCAACAAAATTGCGCCTTCTGTATGGAAAAATGAAGCAAGACTTGCATAGATGGTCGACCCTTCATCTCACTCTAGCTGGAAGAATTAATGTTGTTAAGATGAATATCCTTCCTAAGCTTCTCTCTTTATTTCTTAACATTCCACATACACATCAAAAAATCATTTTGTAAGCAATTAGATTCAACTATAACCTCATTTATTTGGAACTTAAAACATCCACGTATCCAAAGAGCGACCCTACAAAGACCTAAGGCAGAAGGTGGCATGGCTCTACCGAACTTTCAGTTTTATTACTGGGCAGCAAACATACAAGCTGTAAAAACCTGGACACAAATAGATGAACATACAAAGGCTTGGTTCGCAATCGAAATAAAATCCTGCAGTACTTTATATTCCTTGCTTTGTGCCCCAATAAATGCAAGTTATCGCCATTATACTAATAACCCAATTGTGCTTCACTCACTCAGAATATGGAACCAATCTAGAAAACATTTTAAGATCGAGAATCTTATCTGTGGCACCTCTGCATGAGAAACACCTTTTTCAACACTCGCAAACATATGCAGTTTTTAATATCAGGAAAAACATTTGGGATTAAATTGCTTAGAGATCTTTATATAGACATCTTTGCATTCTATGAACAATTACATTCCACATTTAACTTTCCAGCAACACATTTCTTTCACTATCTTCAAATTAGAAACTTTGTTAAACAGAGCCTGCCCACTTTTCCTTATCTGGCGCCTTCCTCTATGCTGGAAAAAATATTGCTCAGTTGTCGAGGACTCAAACAGCATTTCTGCAATATATAAAATTATTTTACAGTCCCTCCCTTTCAAAAATCCAAGAGGACAATGGGAAAAGGATATCTTACTCAACATATCAGAAAAGGAGTGGAAGCTAGCATGCAGAGAATTCATTCGAGCTCCATATGCACAAAGCATACAATTATTCAACTCAAAATTATATATAAAGCACATCTGTCTCATTTAAAATTGTCCAAAATGTTTCCAGGCCAAGATCCAACCTGTGAACGCTGCAATCAAGTTCCAGCCTCACTGGGTCACATGTTTTGGGCCTGCACCAAATTAACATCATTCTGGACAAATTTTTTTAAGTGCTTTTCAGACAGCCTTGGTGTCACAATCCCTCCTAACCCATTAACAGCTGTGTTTGGTGTTCTTCCAGATGGGCTTAAAGTGGAGAAGGACAAAAACTGTGACTGCCTTCACTACACTATTGGCACGCAGACTTATTTTGCTTTACTGGAATAATCCAAACTCTCCTCTTAAGTCAGTGGGTAACTGATGTTTTATACTATTTGAAATTGTAAAAAAAAAAAAAACAAACTAATTATCAGTTAGAGGATCTGTGCAGAACGTTTTCAAAAGCTGGCAGGATCTAGACAATATTTTAGAATAAGCTCTAAAAGCACGGAGGAACTAGATTCTCTTCCCATTTCTTTTTCTTCTCCATTTATCTTTATCCGTCTATTAAACTCATCAATTTATTTATTTTTACTAGCTTTAAGTTTTACTCCGTTGACCATGCTCTCTTTCTCAGGGGTGGGGGTTTGATTTTTTTTTTTCAATCCTATTTTCTGTAAAAATGTATCTATTTGTATGAAATGATTACAATAAAATTTAAAAACAATGGAAGACAGAAACAGTAAAATATCTAACCTGTTACATTAGCAGCTCATATCATCTCAGTACAGTTTATTAGAGGTAAATAATGTAATTCGATATTTTAGAAATTGTGTAAGTAATCAAGAAAAGCATTTGACGATAAGGGATGTAATATAAAAGGATTGATCTTGGATTTCAAAAAGCTCTTGAAAGAAGGGGAGGGGATAGTGATCAAATTAAAAACGGAAATTCAAGTGAACTACTGGGGGAGGCGATTGCAAATCTATGTAAAATGCAACAAGTAATGGTGCCAGGAATGTTCTGAATTAATTTTAACATTAATCTCCTACATAATACACTAGGAATACAAATCAATGAAGAGTATCCAGTGCATTTAAGTATACCATACCCTTAGACATTAGAACCAAAATACCTGCAACTTAAATATCTGGAACCAATCAAGGACTGATAACCAAATTGCCCATTTAAAAAAAATCAAAAAAAAAACACATTTGATGTTGATGAAGATAATTGATGTATGGCATATACACATTAGAACACATACTGTAGTGGGACTAATTTCTAGAGATTTTGACAGTAACAACAACAGATCAGTCAAATTTTCTTTTAGATCAAATATGTCTCCTTTGTCTGCAGAACATAATTCACTTTTGTTAAAGATGGAACTCTCAGCTTTTAAATTAATAGTATGACTCACTATCTAATTTGGATTATTTTTGCAACTGCACTTACATTATTCCTGAGAATAAATGCACTACTTCTTCTTTTGGCTGCTCCCGTTAGGGGTTACCACAGCAAATTACCTTCTTCCATATCTTTCTGTCCTCTGCATCTTGCTCTGTTAAACTAATCACCTGCATGTCCTCTCTCACCACATCCATATACCTTCTCTTAGGCCTTCCTCTTCCCTGGCAGCTCTATCCTTAGCATCCTTCTCCCAATATACTCGGCGTCTCACCACTGCACATATCCATACCAACGCAATCTCGCCTCTCTGTCTCCCAACCGCTCAACTTGAGCTGACCCTCTAATGTACTCATTTCTAATCCTATCCATCCTTGTCACACCCAGTGCAAATCTTAACATCTTTAACTCTGCCACCTCCAGCTCGGTCTCCTGCTTTCTGGTCAGTGCCACCGTCTCCAACCCATATAACGTAGCCGGTCTCACTACTGTCCTGTAGACCTTCCCTTTCACTCTTGCTGATATCCGTCTGTCACAAATCACTCCTGACACTCTTCTCCACCCATTCCACCCTTCCTGTACAATTTTTTCACCTCTCTTCCACAATCCCCATTACTCTGTACTGTTGATCTCAAGTATTTTACTTATCCACCTTCACTAACTCTACTCCTTGCATCCTAACCATTCCACTGAGCTCCATCTCATTTACATAAGTATTCTGTCTTGTTCCTTCCTACTGACCTACATTCCTCTCTAGAGCAAATCTCCACTTCTCCTGGGTCTCCCCAACCTGCTCCCTACTATTGATACAGATCACAATGTCATCATCAAACATCATAGTCCACTGTAATTCCTGTCCAATCTCATCTGTCAACCTGTCCATCACCATTGCAAATAAATGGCTCAACGCCAATCCCTGTTGTAATCACACCTCCACCTTGAATGCATCCGTCACTCCTACTGCAGACCTTACCACTGTCATACTTCTCTCGTACATATCCTGTACAACTCTTACATACTTCTCTGCCACTCCCGACTTCCTCATACAATACCACAGCTCCTCTCGAGGCACCCTGTCATATGCCTTCTCCAGGTCCACAAAGACACAATGCAACTCCTTCTGGCCTTCTCTATACTTCTCCGTCAACATCCTCAGAGCAAACACAACGTCTGTGGTGCTCTTTCTTAGCATGAAACCATACTGCTGTTCACGAATCATCACCTCCCTTAACCTAGCTTCCACTACTCTTTCCCATAACTTCATGCAGTGGCTCATCAATTTTATTGTCACCTGCTACATCCAGTTTTTTTTACATGAGTGAATATTTGACCATACACCTTTCCATATGTATCCAGTTCTATCTGTTTCTGGAAAATAGTCAAAAATACAAATTCAGTCTGATCACCTAAAAATTAATTTAGTAATAACTTGGCGAAGTCAACTCATTTCTCATAGTAGAAAGCATTATTATCATTATTACTATTATTAATAGTCCATATATTTACCAGCATGGTTCTTAAATACTGGGTTGAATGCTTCCATTTCTGTTTGCTTTAAAAAACATCCTAGTTCATTAGATATCTTGCCATATACAGTACTTAGTAGGTACTCACCCTCCTTTCCTTTGGAATCTTTCCCTCTGCCTCAAGTTTGGCACGGGCTTGTCTCCTCTTAAGGATGCGATGGTACTGCTTGGCATTCACATACAGTGGCTCCTCTTCTAGCATTTCTGCTCCAGGTAGGGGAATTCTCTGCATGGTTGGCAATGTACTACCTCCGGGAACCATCTGTATAGAAAGATGACAGAATTAAATCATTAAAAAAAAAAATTAAAATAAATAAACTGAAGCCAATAAAATTACAAAGAGACTTACCATGACCATTCCACCAGCGTTTACCATGCTACCAGAAACAGGCAACGTGACTGTAACAGTACCTTGTCCACTATTTGTGGTACTGGTATTTGCTCCAGCCTGGACAATCTGGGCACCAGCCAGACTGGCAGCTGGAATAGTGATCATACCTGAAAAGTACAACAGAAGTGTTGTATGAAAACCTAATTTGCCATCTGATTTCACATATCCAGTGGAGAATGCTCACATTTCAATTTATTTTATTCTTCATAAGGGGGCCCTAATTTAGACTAAAAAAAAAAAAAAGATAGAAGATTCAAGTAACAAAATACTAACCAATTAAATAAGTTTTGTTCTGAAATTTTGTCACATTTTTATTGCATGTATTAATCTCACCCTCAAAAAATAGTTGTAACTTACCCATCATACACAATTACAAAGTACTTCTCAATGTTAAGAATCATAAGTATTAGTTTATAAAATGATACAACATATTTAAATCAGCTATAACCTTAGCTATCAATACTACATCTTCAAAAGTTTTTGAGTTTATGCACAGTTGATGGTACAGTCTGCTGCACCATGTATTTAACAAGTAACCAAATTTTCAAAACACAAAACGTCATGACTTGAATTGGTAATTTGGAGGACATACGGATGCAGACTTTTTCCTTGGTTCTGTGGATAGTCTGTATGGACAGCAAAGGAAATGACCTGCTTTATGCTAGTTACTTCTGAATAAACATTTCAGAAACTTTATTGTAACAAAATATTTACCTTGACCAGTGAACTGAGATGAGAAATATGGATTACATGCAATTGGCAATGTATTTTAAGTAAAACATGTCTAATGGATTCATATATAAAATCAAAGTTATCAGTCTTATTGTTCCTCAATATGTAGGGAGGGGCGCTTTAGTTTTTCAAATATATCAGTTTAGTTTTTCAAATATACTGCTCACAAAAATTAAAGGAACACTTTTTTTATTGGGCCTGGCATGAAATCAATTAAACCTGTCTGATAATTTTCTGGTTGGTTAAGCAGCTGAGGTCATTGTTAATCACTTTCAGCTGTATTGGTGTTCATGGACTTAACGACAGGTGCACTAAAGTGGCAACAATTAGAAAACCCTCAAAACAGGACTGGTTTTACATGTGGAGATCATTTCAAGTTTCTCCCTCTATCTTTTTTGGCTGGTTTTCCACTCGTGCTAGTTTTGGCTTGAGTAATTATCTCTACTGGCAGTATGAGGCGATTTCTTAACCCTACAGAAGTTGCACAGGTTGTCCAACTTCTCCAGGATGGCACATCCACGCGTGCTGCAGCAAGAAGGTTTAATGTGTCTCCCAGCACAATCTCCAGAACATGGAGATTTCAGGAGACTGGCTGTTATTCTCGGAGAGCTGGACAGGGCCGTAGAAGGTCCTCAACCCATCAGCAGGACCGATACCTGCTCCTTTGTGCAAGGCGGAACAGGCTGAGCACTGCTCGTGCCCTACAGAATGACCTCCAGAGGGCCACTGGTGTGAATGTCTCTACCCAAACAATCAGGAACAGACTTCATGAAGATGGCCTGAGGGCCCGACGTCCTGTAGTGGGCCCTGTGCTCACTGCCCAGCACCGTGGAGCTCGACTGGCATTTGCTCAAGAACACCAGAATTGGCAAGTCCGCCACTGGCGCCTGTACTTTTACAGGCGAGCAGGTTCACCCTGAGCAGCTGTGATAGGCGTGAAAGAGTCTGGAGAAGACAAGGAGAACGATATGCTGCCTGCAACGTGTTCAACATGACAGGTTTGGTGGTGGGTCAGTGATGGTCTGGGGAGGCATATCCATGGAGGGACGCACAGACATCTACTACGTAGGAAATGGTGCTCTGACTGCCATAAGGTATCGAGATGAAATCCTTGAACCCATTGTCAGACCCTACGCTGGTGCAGTAGGTCCTGGTTTCCTCCTAATGCACGACAATGCCCGGCCTCATGTGGCAAGAGTATGCAGGCAGTACCTGGAGGATGAAGGAATTGAAACAATTGAATGGCCTTCACGATCCCCTGACTTAAACCCAATAGAACATCTGTGGGACATTATGTTTCGGTCCATTAGGCGCCGCCAGGTTGCTCCTCAGACTGTACAACAGCTCAGGGATGCCCTCATACAGATCTGGGAGGAAATGCCACAAGACACCATCCGTCGTCTCATTAGGAGCATGCCCCGACGTTGTAAAGCATGCATACAAGCTCTTGGGGGCCACACAAGATACTGAAAAGCATTTTGTGTAGCAGAAATTAAGTTTTTGAAAAAATGGACTAGCCTGCCACATCTTCATTTCACTCTGATTTTAGGGTATCTACACAATTGAGCCCTCTGTAGGCAGAAAACTTTTATTTCCATTAAAAGACTTGGCATCCTTTTGTTCCTAAGACATTGCCCTGTCGTTATTTGTATAGATATCCAACTTCATATTGAGATCTGATGTATCTAATGTGTTTCTTTAAAGTGTTCCTTTAATTTTTGTGAGCAGTGTATATCAAGTAGTATTGCATTATTTTTGCAAGATTAAATATGGCAAATCATAGGATGTAAATTCACTAAAGGCTGCATTAAATTCAGACAGCAGAGGAAAGTACAACATATAGCAAAAATCAGCAAAATGATTTAAGATAGGAATGGATTTCATTTATTAATTCTTTATTCAAAACAAACTTTCACAGTAGGTTTGAGTCAAAATATATATGTGCAAACTTGGCAAAAGCAGGGTCTCAAGTTTTAACAATTCCATGCTGTATGTGTGTGTGTATATGTATTTTAAGTTAAGTTGCCCAGCCCTGAGATAGATAGATATATCTCTATCTCAGGGCTGGGCAACTTAACGCATTAATTATCAGCAACAATTAGCATGCATTAACGCAGTTTGTTATTATTTTGAAAGCCTCAGTCTCGATATAGATCAGTGATCTTCTAACAAAAGTGTATCGAAAAGCACTGTACCAAGAAGGAAAGCTAGCTTTGTTGATTTGACCTCAATTCCCTGTGTGTGCGCATGAGTAGCAAAGACTGAACAGCTTCTAAAATGGCATGTGGAGAAATACCAAAGTGAATGCTCAAAGTAAAATAATCCGTGGATTACTTTTTTCGTATTATCGCTAATATGGACTCCAATTTGATGCAAGTGATCTGGAGATGTAAATTAAAAACGAAAGTAAGGAAATGGCATCAGCTGATCAGTCCACAGCTGATCGTGGTGCTGAACACATTTGTATAGATAAAACTTAATGCCCCGGCAAACAGATTTGGTTTTATATTTGATTCGGTTACATTAATGTTAAGTTGAGATTTACAAGAAATATTTTAACTGCTACAATATAAAGGGAATACTGCTGTTAAAAAGCACCTTGTTTAAAGTGTTTGCAAACCAAATACACAGAGTTCATTATTGAATTTTGTGCATAAAAATGTGACTGTTGTGATCACAATTATGTAAATAATTGCGATTAAAGATTTTCATCATTGCCCAGCACTAATATACACACACACACGTGCTAGTCACTTTGTGGAAAGCGGATATACAATTTAAACAGATTGTTATATTCATGGGAATTGTTACATATGCATAATTGAACTATTTTACATTACAATTAATAATTAACCATAGTTTAAAAAAAAAAAAGTAAAATGCAATAAATTGAAAGAAAATCATGTTTCATGTTGCATTTGAGGTATTCTTTGTGTTATATGTTTTCATTTCGTTTGGCTTTGAAATTAATACGCAAAAACTTTTTAAACTTACACTTAATGTAAAATTTCAGTAAAAACAATATTTGGAATTAACTTTTCATCGATATCGCATTGAATTTTGATTCCGTGTTTGGACTCAAATCGTGACAACGCAATGTATAACTGCCTGTGAGTGAACATTGCTTCTTTCTCTCTAATAAATGAACCGATTTTTTTGAATGTTTGTCCCTGTGATTTGTTAATTGTCATAGCAAAAACTATTCTAACAGGAAACTGAAAACATTTTAATACGAATGGCATATCAAGATCTCCTTTGGCGTCTTATGTGATGTACTACATTAACACCAATTTTATATCAGAATTGTTTGACCAATTTTGAATATAACTAATCTTGACCTATTACATAGCCTATCACTCATACACAAATTACACAATAACATTACGATACATCCGTCTTTCAACAGTAAATCAGGTGTGGAAGTTTGGGCGGTGTTAACAGTTGTATATATTCTACGGGATATTGTAAGCTGATGTTTTCATCTTCCACAGCATCATCACCAACTGTTTCAGCATAGTCTATCGATACGCATCTAACCCATTTGCTAATCAACAATTATTGCGTTAATTCATTTGACTTCACTTCTTGGTGCTAGGATTGCCCGTGTACTCATTTCTTCTGTTGAGGACTCTGTTGATGAAATTATTCAATAAGATATGGACATAAGTCTTTTATTAGGAACTTAAAGGAAGGAAAACGTACAAATTTATAAAGAGCTGACAGCACAGGAACTGTGTCTGATAAAAGCATTCACACGAATGAGAGGCGAGAGGACCGTGGGCATGGGCCGTTAACTGGAAATGGTTGAGAGAAGGGCGGGACTTAAAAAATATTTCTTAGCAATAGTCTTGTCTCAAGATTTTCTTATATATAAATAAAATACACACAGAAGTGGACAAAAGTAGGTTTATGGTTGTGAGTATGAGTAACAGTTTTTTTCTTGTATTATCAATTATTGTATTATTTGTCTTCATGCTACTATTATTGTTGTTATCAAGTAGACTAGCAGAATATACAAATAATGAAGACCACAAGTTGAGCACTTACAAGATTGTACCTAAGTGCACTGTGCCATTTTTTTAAATTAATTGAGTTGATAAAGCTATTTTAATAACCACAACCATGCCTGCCCTTTTACACAAGAACAACTGTAAACCTATAATACTGAATATGTGAGAGTCTCTCTCTCATCTATCTATCTATCTCTATATATAGATAGATATATATCTCTCAACAAGGGCTGAGGCTGAATGTGCCCATTTACTTAAAAGTATAATCTCAATATGAATTTCTCTCTTCAAAATTCACCAAGAGGTGGGGGGGAAAAAAAACAAAAAAACACCGTTTTGATATTTCTGAGATTACAGAAAAACAGACATTCTAAGCATTTGTAATTTACTTAAACATTATTAACACCACCAAAGCTGGAATTCAACCTGTATCAACAAAAAAACATGCAACATTTGCAGCTCCTGGTTTACATGATGCAATTAAAATTAAATAATAATTTAAATACTTTTCATTATTTAAATTAAATGTTTTTTGAATGTAAAACATTTTAAGTGGGGCTTTATTTGAACAAATAAATAATCCCATTATTTATTTACAAAAAATTCTCAAATTAACTATGTGTTTACTAAATTTCAGAACACAATGAGAAACCTATCCAGGAGTCCAGGATCACTTTTGGAAGCTGTTAATCTTACCTTGCTGCAAGATAGTGCCATCAGCATTGACAGGCTGATATACAATTGTTTGCCCTTCTGCTGTTTGTGCCACTGGCTGGCCTTGCACAGCTATCTGTTGTTGCCCCTATGAAATCAAATAAAAATTGGTCTTGCAAATTGCTGTGTACAGCCTTGTTCAGTCTATAAAACTGATAAAAAAATACATTTTCACACAATACTTCCAGCTTCTAATCATGACTCATACATTTTTAATTCTATACTAGGCTGACCCCGCCTTTTAAGGCGACCGACTTTTAAGTTGACCACTTCTTAAGGCAATTCAATATGTAGATCAATTTGATATTTTACACAAACTCATTAAAATTTGGTTATATTGCATTTGAGCGGTATTACTTTAATACTCGTAGTTTGTTATTTTTGTGATGAAATTTAAACTTTTTTTCTATATTGAGGTCGCCCTTTTGAACCCCCCTGATATTTACTACGCAGTGAGGCATTTGTACTCCATCAACATTAATTATTTCCAGAGACATAAAATTTTGTCTATTTTTCCAGTGCATCCCGCACAAAAACAAGGGAACGATGGGAGCACCAGAACTCTGCTCACATCATGTTGCTTCGTACCGCAAGGTGCAAGAAGTAAGTCTGTGATAAGCGGAATACCGTCACGCTTTCCACTCACGGGACGGAAGGACAATCCCGACCGCTTTTATATAGTAAGAAAGAAGAAGAACATATCACACAGTCTGGAGTAGAAAATCATCTTTTACGTAAAAAAAACGAAACTACAAATCCCATTGTGCATTGCAAAATGGACGGGGCGTGTGTGAAACTCCGTGCCTGTGTAGCACTCACGGGACGGAAGGACAATCCCGACCGCTTTTATATAGAAGGATATTCTGAAGTATGGGCATTCCCCCAAATTATGGGCAACTGCTTTACAAAAAGTCATGCTTATGAAGACAATCACTCAAAATCATTTTTTTGTCATACGAAGCACAATGAAGCTGTATTCGCATGGTTACAAAGACAATGTCTGGAACGACTTTCAAAATCAGAATCATTTTTGAAACCAGGCTTGCTTAAATTGTCCCTTTTAAATTAAAAGGTAATTATGTGTATTCTCTCACATTAAGCAAATTTTGAGTTGCCAGTCAGTCTAACAACAGCAGCCTTAAATATGGCTGTTGAGGGTTTGTTGGAAAGATGGCTCACTGAGGAAACCTAAGTAAACATGGAAAAAATGTACAAGATACAGGGAGGAGCATACTCAACATGAAAAATTAACAACACTCCAACTACTGGAAAGCAATAATATGAGTCACTGGGTTGTAGAATAATTTCAGCAGTAAATGAAGATTCTTCAGTGTCACAAGAATACTGAAGATCTAAACCTTGACAACTATTAGCAAGGACACCAGAAAGTTATGATAAATCATTTATGCTGTGATGTTACAGGATGTGTTTTTATTATATAAACAGATTTTGTGATAAAACTAAAAACTAATGATAAACACATAGAAGTCTAAAATTACTAACATATTAGGTATGTTTACGCTATTTCAAAAACAAAATGCTATTTAAAAGAAAAAACATATCTATGGTAATCTGTACCATGTCCATATGAGCACACAGATGCATACTCCTGGAACAAAATAATGAAATACTTTACTAAAGAGCTGCAAAACAGAAGACTACTTGGGTCATAATAAATAAATACATAAAAGTCTAAGTCTATTATTAAAAAAAAAAAAAAAAAGTTCTCTTTTGATCTCTATAAAACACGATTATATTGGAAAGTTATTAAAATGCTGACACTATGCAGATTCTTTTTTTCTTACTGGGGAAAGCAGAGAAGCATAAGCGTCTTTCAGGGATAACTACTGAATGTGGATGTTGTAATCTAAATGTCAACGTTTGATCCATAGAGGATGTGCTTTTTTATGCACATCATGACCATTTAGAACAATAGTGTGTTCTGCTTTTTGCTACAACAATCTAAACCCAGTAATAAACAAACCCCACAATTAACCACCGTAGATTTCAGTTTCTCATTTATTCAGATTCATATATTTGGAAAAGAGAATGAAATCAGACGACTCCATTCATGCCTTACTGACAATGTATAAACTACCAAAACAAAAACGGGAGATGGTATAGAATTATTTTTATCACTATATTTTTGTTATGTGTACACTATCATTACCTTACCTGGGTCTGCCCTGCAGTAACTGCAGTCTGGGGCTGCTGAATGATGATTTGTTGAGCCTGACCTTGTTGACCCTGCACTTGTAAAGCCTGACCACCTTGGATTTGGATTTGGCCTGGCTGAACGAGCTGAATCTAGTGAGGCAGCAACAATATAAAATAGGTTAAAGTTAACAGCAAGTACATCAAATACGATTTAATATTATTGCAAAAAAACTGAATAATAATGCTTGATAGTTCTCACTTCATTTCATGTCATTACATCTTTTCTATAAAAACTAGTCAAAGTACAATGCATCTTGGTATATAATACAGAAGGGGCCATTTTAATTGCAATTTTACAAATACTGGAGGTTAAAATTACAAATAAAATCAAACACACACACATTGCAATCATAAAATAAAGTACTTATTTTTAGAAAGAAATCAGGCAATTTCATTAATCAAAATGAAATCAAGCAGAGATTTAAAAAGCTTTATATGTAAAAATTTAACTATTCATTAAAAAAAAAAAAAAACAAACAAACAAAAAAACACACCTGCATAAAATAGATTAAATAACCTAAAATCAGATACATTAAAACTGGGTATTCCATTATGGAATTATATGGCTTAAAATATTTGAATATAGTGCAAGGTTAATTACATGATAATTATGAGCTATAAAGGAAAAAAATGATTCAAGATGTAATAGAAAAGCCCAAAGGCACTTTTACCTGCTGAAGGCCCTGGGCTCCAGAGACAGGCACTTGCATAATAGTCTGCCCTTGTCCTCCAGGGACTGCTTGAACCATAATGGGCTGGCCTGTCGATGTTATCAACTGGCCTCCGCTCACCTGGACCATCAAAGGTTGCCCTTGAACCTATAACCACGAAGGAAAAACTAATATGTAATAATACTAAACTATCTGTGGAAACCAGCAAGTGGGTGAAAAGTGACAAAAATATGAACAAGGTTTACAACAGAACAGCAATCTGCATCTTGGAACAAAAGGCACACACCAGGCAAATTTGCAAAAGTCCCCATGTTTGTGAAGTTTTTAACATTTTTTTATCAGTTCGAACTAAGGAAACATGCAAGATTTATATAAATACTGCTTGCTGCAAATATAGTCTTTAAGCACATCTTAACATATAATACAGAAAAAATAGAAAAAAGGTGGGATATAACTATTTGTGGTTTATATTTAACTCATACTTAGCAAGAATGAAAAATGCAATACTGATCGATGAAAGCTTTGATATTTAACCTGACATTGCACCTACAATAAATAACTGAAAGAACCTCTCTTATTGTACAGCAAAAAAATGTTGCTTAGACTAAAAAGGTAGTTGGATATTATATATAAATTCTTAAAAGAAAATCCTAATATTAAAAAACACACACACACACACACTAATGCCAAATGTACACTGGGGCAATTCCGACAGACTGGAAACTAGCAAATATTATTAACCAATTATATAAAAAGATGATAGAACTAACCTATGTAACTCTAGGCCTATACATTTAACCAACATCATGGATAAATTAATGGAAGAAATTAAGGAAATGATTGAGTAGCACATGATAAAAAACAGGTGTATTAGTAGGCAGTTAGATTTAGAGAGGAGAGATGACCCTTCAATAAAATACTAGAATTCTGAGGAAGCAACAAAAGCATACAATGAGAAAAGTGTGCACATCATAGTGCTGGGCGTTGTGACCAAAATTCTATATCACGGTATTTTTCAAAAAATTGTACCGGTTTCATGGTATTCAACGGTATTTTTTTTTCCATGAGTTAACCACATTTTCCACTGCAATTACTGCAACAGACTGGCTAAGAATAACCTATCCACTGTCATGAGAATTGTACATTGTACAAAAAAACATTTTAAGGTGCACACAAGTATTATTACAGGTTTGCATGGCCCCATAAAGTGATAGTTTTCAAGGAGGGGGGCACTAATGAGGCACTAATGAAGAGAAGGAATCACACTGCATGACAGTTGCAGTCAAAATATAGAGCCTTTTTATTGAACAATATTTGCAAACAACTTAAACTAAAATTGACAACATATTGTCAACCATCCAAAGAGGCATTTTGACTTACTAAAATATCCAGAGGTGCTTGTCAAAAGTTGTATTGCACTGAACATGTCTTAGAAAAGGAATAAATAGTAAATCTTATTTGTAAACCAACTACACTTTCTGTTAATGTTAACAATCTCTGTCCACTGACACGTTCAAGTGACTTTTTAAACAACTTTACCAACTGCATAATATTTAAACTAATAATTAATAACAATAAAGTAAATAATAGTGCAACTTCCAGTAATACTATTACTTCAAAACGTGATTGCACGACCACAGGGAGTTGATAAGGTGATTAGGGCGAGTTGGACCCGATCGTTCTCTATTGCTTCATTGGCTAACTGCAGCATGTAAATGAGGCGCCATACCCACAGAGATGTATATTTACGGGCCGGCAGAATAGGGGGAAGCAAAAAAGAAAAGATAGAACACAAGGAGGTTAAAGAAGGGAAAAGGCAGTCATGGGAGACGATACAGACACCAGGAAGGTGAAGGCAGCATGAGCTGGGGCTCCGTGAGGGAGCGCAGGCTGAGGCGATCTAGGGGCTGGTTCATCCCACTGACTAAGCATGTAGAGTGGGGCGAGCGAAATGCAAGAGACCTCCCAATGGATCTTAGGAGAGACTGGTTGAGCGCTGAAAGAAGACAGGGGAGGTGTGCCGACCTTAAACGGTCTGGCTGTGCAGTGTGGCGGCAGCCAAGACAGGAGTTGGCAGAAAGCAGTTCGTGCTGCAAAGGTTCCGCCAGCAACGCTCGTAAAAGGTGAGCCGTGGAGGCAGAAGGTGGTGTACTGCAATCGGGCGAGGAGAGAGACTGCATTTTAACCTCTATTTTAACGGATTTATTTATTATGGATTTTATCCCCATGCTTCACTGGTTTTATGGATTTGCTATTTATTTGGGTACTGTATTTTTCTGAACACTGCACAATGGAAACTTTTGGTTTTACTTCTGACTGGTTTTAACAAAAGCGCTTGAGCACTTTCCACCATCCCCTGACTTCAATAAGATTTCTCAGCTCATCTTGGTCATAACTATCGACGGTGTTGGTTCAACAACTCCCATGTGGGAAGAGGGAGTATGTAGGGGATCAGCATCGTCACACTATTACACAATATTGAAAATAATAAAATAAAACAAGTACAACTTGGCTTGCAGTATTATCCAGCAGTATAGAAACAATAGTCACACATTTTAACACTTTGGTTTTAAAAGTTTGGATGTGGACCATTATATCTTCAGGCAACAGACAACTTTTTTTCTTCAAAATTTCTTCTGCGTCATCATGTTCAACTTTATCATCTGCTACAGCTTCCGTTTAGGAATGTTCTCTGTCCATTTTCACTGCTCAATACCTCCATTAAGGCATGTACTCTGTTGTATGCCTGTTTAACGGTGCAGCAGTGAAAAAGTCCCCCCTTAAACAGTATCCCGCTGTGCCACGTTCTGAACGTTGTTTAGGCTATTTAAACCGGTGTTCTCGTATAAGAAAAATCCATATCATAAAAATAAAAAACTTTTTTGGTATGAACTGGTATACCGCCCAGCACTAGCATATCATATATCTTGATGTTTAGAAAGCTTTTGGTAAGGTGTCATAAAAGAGCATAGTGATCAAACTTGAAGGTGAGAGTCAAGATTGCAGTGTGTAAATGAATGCAAAAACTGCCGTAAACATCAGATGCAGAAGGGGTTGTGTTGTGAAAAATCATCTCTGATTTAGGCAATGTTAAAAAAAAGGGGTATCCCTCTGGTTATTTGTTGTGGCCACATAAATGGTCTTAATAAAAATATATAAATAGCATGTTTGTACATGATGCTAAATTCATTGGCAGCCAAATCATTATAGAAAGAACTGGACAGAATACATGCTTAGGCATATTTTTGCAGATGCAATTTAATGCAAATAAAGAATTGCAAGCAGGAAGTAAGAACGTTAGATTTGGATTCACAAGAAGTGCATTCAAAACTTCAATGTATCCCTCATTAGAAAGACCCAAGAGATGTATTGTTCTATTTATTTTCTACATCCAGAAGCAGCTAAGAATGCTAATAGGATGTTAGATTATATGGCATAATGTGTGTAGTTCTAGTCAAAGCAGATTATTATTATGGTACAGTATATTTCAGTATTTTACAGTGTACTTAGAGTATTGCATGCGGTTCTCATATCAATATTGCCAAAAACAAAAAAAAGATGGCGAAATATCTAAAAAGCACAGATTAATAGGCCAGATGACAAAAGTTTTAAATTATTAAGGGATTTATCATGGTGGATCCTGGATATTGTTTTAAAATAAAGACAAACACAAGGACTAATTTTTGTGATCTTCTGTCATTGAGCATTAGGCCTGGAGGGGGGTGGGGGGTAAAAAAGCAATCTTCAGAGTAATCATTTCTCATTTAAACAATTAGGTTTTGATTCTTAAAAAGTGTCAAGATTTAATCTATCCTGCTCAATTACTAAATGTAAATATTTGCATATCTTCATTTTTGGTGTCCATTCCAGTAGATGGGACCAATGTGCCTGTTAAGGCTTTCTATAGAAAAAGCACTTTACTACTTTGCATAAAATGGTGTGTCCTCTTTAACTGAAATCAGTGTCTTAAGACACTTAAATCACAGATCAGTTACTTTCTATGGATTCAAAGGGTGCATTAGTAAAGAACACCTGGATAAAAACAAAGCCATATGTAAGCCGTGCAGCTCAGAAGTTAAATTATCAGTAACAAAACAAATCTGAGAAATCACTTATCCCAGCATCACCCATAAACACCGTCTCAGTTGACATCCAAACGAGTAGAGTCTCAGCAATCTGCATTGGAGGCGGTGTTTAGCCCCAAGCTTCCGTTTAATTTGCCTCATGCCTAAAAAAATAATGGAAACTATAGCAGGTTTTTAATCTGTGAAGATAAGATACCCTACAACGTGCCTCAGCTGACAAAGCAAGCGGGCAATTGTTGGAATTTTCAGGGAAGCCTGTGATACAAAAGTGAACTCAAAGCAGCCAACTTGAAGGAGCTTTGTGATAATGGCGTTATCAGTCATGATGACCAGATATCCCTCCATTATCCAACCCGCTATATCCTAACTACAGGGTAACGGGGGTCTGCCGGAGCCAATCCCAGCCAACACAGGGCGCAAGGCAGGAAACAAACCCCAGGCAGGGCACCAACCTACCACAGATGACCGGATATTCTTCCATTAATTCAATGCCGCTGTGAAAAACTATCAGTTATAGATCCTCATTTAAAATGCTTCCTTTTCGTCTGAGGACTACAAGGACACATTTTTGAGACTGATTAAAGGGACTGCTATAAAGGGAGCAACCAAAGATATGTGTAACTTGTAGAATTATAGAAAGACATGAGTCTTCCCGCTATACTGTATATTTAATTTCAACTAATTCAGGATTATTTTAAATGTCCAACAGGGGAATTTGTTGTTTAGTTTAGTTGAAGGGTGTCTACATGGAGATTCAGAACACAAGAATAAGTTATTGAACAAATTTATTATTTAAGAATCAATATTTGATTACTTTATAATAATATTTGCAAGATAATACAAATGCCATTGCATTGTATTAAAACAATGAGCGCCTCCCCATGATGTGTGAACTCTGATGTGGCAATGCATACAGTATGCCAGTTAAATTATGGTGAATTTTGAATGAGTGCAGTGATGTGAAAAAGTTTAAAAAAAAAAAAAAAAACACAAGATATTTTGTTCCTTATGTTCCAAATACTGATAACTGTTCATTACTAATCAAGTATTTCTTCTTAAACATCATTCCATGCTTATGCATATGTTATGAAATCACTATGTGGACACACTTCAAATAAAGTGTTACAGAAATATGTTGCATTATATTAGTCTTCCCTATGCATGGTTAAGTAATGTGTAAAACAAAATCCACCACTTAAAATACCACTTGATACCCAGCCCTACAGAACATTATCCTGTATCTTGTCAGCAACACTCTTCAGACATCCAGAGACATTCAAATGTTGCTTCAAAAGCATCAAGGAACTCATGATTTGAAACAAAAAGCAGCCATCATACCACACTATTGTAGTACTCATGGTACTCTGCATTTTAACATTCAGAAAGATGCATCTATGAAGTCATTTGATTTGTACCATGTGCTAGTCTCCTCAAATTACATTAAGCAACAGGTTACTAAATCCATGAGTATTCTGCATGCGTTCCCACGTTCACTAAAACCACTTCATCTTTATTATAGCCAACAGAACTGGAACACTGCTAGGTCATCTATATGATCATATTGTCATCCATATGCTATTTATTCCATGTTTCTATACCACTGTTGAATATTGTTGCTAGATGGACTAAAACCGGTCATCTATTACTCTCCAAAAGTCTTGTCAGCATTTGTCGCTTCTATACACATCCAACCCTTCTGGATATTTTTGAAGTAATCGCCCTTTCTTAACAGACCTATGACGACACTTTGAAAAATCCCAAGAGAGTGGCATTTTCTAATTAATACAAGGGTGCCTGTGATTCTGGTTCCCACCAAAGTGCCAATTATGAAGCCTGTCAAAGCTGTATTCTATACAATTTCATGGTGCCCATCTACAAGATTTGAACAGCATTGTTCTCATGTAGTACTGTCACTAACTGTAGTAAATTAGTGCAAGTATACAAAACAAAGTGGCCACTTAATGTATAGTATGTTCAGTAAATAGCACAAAAAGCAGCTGTACAGTGACTTTCATTTTGAGACAAACACATGTTTAAAGGTTAAAAAAAGCAGCATTCCAAACAAATGCGTCAAAGAGTCTGCTTTAATAGTAACAAATAGAAACAAGAAAGAACAATAGGAAATTGAGAAGTGCAGGGGTCAATATAAGTGATTTGCTTGGGTCTGAAGTTCGATTGTGATCTGGACTTTAATGGGTTCAATAACTGGTCAAGTAATACTTCCTTTCTATAAAAATCAGCAAAAACCACTTGAAAGTTTCTACTGGTGACCAGATGACTGTAGTTTAAAAAAAAAAAAAACAAAGAAAACACACAACAGCAGCCACTACAAAGCACATCACAAAACTAACAAAAATAGAAAGACACAACATAGCCTTGCACAAGTAATTAATGGGTGGCCTAATTGGAATGGAAAACACAAGGCTGAAGGTTTAATCCCAGTTGCTGGCCAACTGTCCAATCATCGACACGCTCAAACTGTTCTTTCCTATTAACAGTTTAATAGACACTTTTAAGCTAACTTGCACATTATCTGTGTAATTCTGTAATCTAAAAAAGTACCTGTATGGTAAAGCAACCTCTTTGAACTTTAATTTTTAAAAAAGATGACAAGAAGAATACAAACAAATAAAGCCATCAGCATGTCATGCATCTCATGCTAGTCTTGTAGGCCCCAACAATAGAATGCATTGGCAACTTTCTTTTGAAATGCTCCTTATAGTTAGCATCCTTTGATTGGACTCTGTCCCTCTCTTTTTGGTCAAAGTTTTGTGAATCAATTAATTCCTTCAGGCATTACACAAACACGTGATTTTATTTTTTAATTTTGCACTTTGCTTGTGGCACTAGGCTGTAACAAGATAACTCACCAATTGTGAAAGGGCCTACCCAGTACAAGTGTCAACACTGGCTCAAAGGCCACCATGTCAGTTTGAAATAAAACCTGTACACAAGAAAAGCGTTTTGCAAGGTAGTTTTAAAAGCAGCTATAATTAAAAACGCTATAACAAAACAAGACATTTTTTACTATGCCTAGACCAGGGGCCTCCAAATTCCCCCACCAAGAGCTACTTTTACAAAATGAAAATGGCCAAGAGCTGCTCATGTTTTCCAAAGTTTATTCTCATAGCTTCTTTCAACTCAAATTGAATACGCTTGTTTTGCCTGAACATTTAGAAAATGTTGGTGTCCACAACTCACATTTTGCATTTAAACATCACTAAAAATATTTAGTTCACCTGCAAGTGCATTTTGTATGTCTGTATGCATTTTTAAGTGTATCTCACACTACTGAATTAAAACATGAATGCTGTCAAAACAAAACAATGCCATTTCAAATACACAGATATTACTTATTTATCTATCATTTTATTACATCTCATTGTTTCACTTCACAAGAGTATTCACATGTCCAGTTGCATGTGTGTTGTGTTTATCAGTCAGATGACTGGCACTGCACGGAGTCAAAAAGAGAGGCAGGTGTACGGAGGAGTGTAGCAACTTAGGTTCACTCTTCTGGAGTCATTTAAATTTTCATCTGTCAGTCTTGTTCTGAACTTTAATTTCATGTTATTTATGTCAGAAAAGACAGACTCACAGAGGTATGTAGAGCCAAACAAAGCAGACATTTTCAGAGCTGCTTGGTGGAGATTATAGTTATCTGGCTCTACCAAGCTCTAGAAATGCTGAGAATGCTGTTGAGACTTTAAATGCACATTATTTTGAAGATTTACTAATATATAATATATAAAATCCAATGTCTGTCTGTCTGCTTTGCACGATAGAACTACTTAACGGATTTAAATCAGGTTTTTTTCTATAATTTGCTTGAACATTACGTTTGATTTTGCAACTTCTCTGATTTCGTTATGTATCATAATTTGCTTGCAGTACTGATTTAATTGTGCAAATCCGAGAATCACGCAGCGGGCCGAGGGGAGGGCCTTCCTCACTCACTTGCCAGCTTCGGGGTGTGTTCCTTAACTCCGCTCAGCTAGCTAACAAGAGAAAAATTGAATTCAACTTTGTTTGATATTTAACAAAGTGTTACTTGGGTCTTGAGTTTGAGTCCGGATATTCTCTTAAGTGTATGCCATATTGAAAAGACAGATTGCAATTCAGATTGTGGATCGTAATTTTTTGTTAAAAGGATTGTGATATGATTTTTTGAAAAGATCGCCCACCCCTAATTTGACTAATCAAGTTTTCAAATTTATGTAGGATTCATTAACCCTCTGACGAGCTACTTGGAAAGGCTCGTGAGAGACGTGTTAAGAGACCCCTGGTCTAGAGTCTCAAGGAATTCTACAAAGTCCACTTTTACTTAAAAATGTATAAATCACTGACATGTAGGTCCCTCCAATCAGTGTTGCGCCAACATCTGCAAGACAAATTGTTGTTCTGCATGCAACATTTCAAGAAAGCTAGTTTCTGATACAACATGTTTATGTACAGAACAAATAGCACAAATATCACAGATCAGCAAATGTAAACCTACCACCTCAACAGATGTGTCAGGATATGAGTCAAGCAGCATCCATAAAATTAAGTTTTAGTGAAGCTATATTAATAATTGACCTTTACAATAAATGGTCTCTTCAAGTATTTTTCACCACTGTAAAAGACTTGGCAGCACATGCGAAAAGGAGTAGTTATGATCGATGTTTGGAGACAGTCCCCAAGAAGCAATGCAAGATCGAGATTGCTCATGCAGCACACTGCACAATGAAAACAAAATGGACGTCACACCACTACCTGGAGTGTCTGCACCTGCTGGCCTGATGCGGATGCCACTTGCGCCTCTGTCTGCAACTGGACAGCGGTCACCCCACCCTGCTGCCGAAGACAAAGGACATTACCACAGTGCCTTTATCAAAGGTAATGTGTAATGATGGTACAGTGCGGGGAGGGGTTGAATGGGTGGGTGGGTTATACATAAAATGACACAAACCTTTTTCACCCTTAAGTCAAAAGCAGGAAACTAAGATATAATATTCTGTAAATTAGAGGTGTACAGCAACAAAACAATTTTAAGAAAGTGAATTACAAGAACGATATCACCCACAATAATACTATCATGTGCATTTATGAAGTAAAAGGTATGTGTTAAATGGTATGAAGCATCAAGCAAATGCCATAAAAGAAAAAACAGTAATAAAGTGAAAATATTAAAAACAGTTCCAAATTCTTTAATAAACACCACAATAAGTGATAAATAAGTACAACATTAACATTTTGAGATTATAACAGTAGTAGCACTTTCCAAGGTCAGAAGATGGACTGCCTTGCTCAATAGCAATGTCTGCTGTCCTCTGCACTGATGACATGTATATAGTGTAAAACATGTCATGCAAGTTCAACTATATGGCAGAAGTTTCATGGTTGGATATCCAATTCAACAAAGCAGCAAAGAGAATAGCACATGTGTTAATTAAGATAACTGGCAAATCTGAATTTGCCCTGTAAATAAATGTAGGGTTGGTTCCCTTGCTCTCAATTCTGATGAATTGGGGACACAAGATATAAAAAACAAATCAATGCAAATTATATCAACAGAAATACAAATTTTCATCCTACATAATATATGTATACATTCAACAATATTAGACATACAGCAGTTACTGTGGGAAAATCTTGAGTAAAAAAACATTTTTTTCGTTATATTTAATAGTCTAATGGTATTCTTTAAAACTGATGAAATGGATGTTTGAATGAGTGTGCCCTATGATACAAAAGCATTTATTTCACCTACACCTGGTATGAGCCTTGCATCACCATATTTACTGCCATTGGCTGGCCTATTTAATGGACAACACACAGAATCAGTTTCTACCTACACCTGCTAACTCAGAAAACCAAACAATGGCAAAAGAAAAGCAACAGGATATACTGAACAGCATATTTCCAATATGATGAGAATCTGTACACTTGTTAAAAAATAAAAGCAATTTTTTTTCTTTTTTACCCCCCAAACAAAAGAAGACCTTCACACCTTAGCAATATGCATACCTGTTGCTGTATTGGCCCAGACGCTGTCTGCACAACAATTTGTTCCCCGGTGTTGTTACTGGTTGCTGTGTACTGCTCCATTTCTAAAACACCAAGTTAAGCAGGTAGTCCAACAAAGTTTTCAGTTTTCTCCAAATAAATGAAATCCTTCCAAAAGATTAAAAGAATGTGTCAGAAAACAGGGGTCCTTCCCTACATAACAAAATTCTAACATATAAACACATATTATAGTGTATGACTGGTTGCTATTCCAGCATTTAACAAATGTTAGTGCAGACACATATAAGCTTAAGCAAGATGCAATCCCCTTTCTACACTGTGTTTGTGAATAAAATTGTACCAGCTCTTAGCAGATATTAACAGTGGTCTAGTTCCACTCAAAACTCAGCTGGTTTAAGGATCAAACATTTTTGCTTGTACACTTTAACTTTGAGAACTTCCCTAAAGACATGTAACAATTATCTGGAGGAAACTGAAAATACTTACAAAACTAGGATAATTAAACAGAAAGCATACAAAAATAAAAATCGTAAGATGTTTGCTTGTAAAGGAAAAAAGAAATAACCAATTTTAAAATAAAATGTCACCATTTTGTTCTTAACTGTATTCCAGGAAGGAAAAAAAAAACAAAAACAAATCATCAGTACTGAGCTATTTTTATTTGCAGCACTTCCGAATTCGTTTAAGTGAGCTAAATGAAGGTATCAACCCTACTAAACAAATGTTAGAGAGATAGAGAGAGAGAATGCTCTGACTGAACAGCCACTTATTGATATTGGCCAATTTTCACCAAAACAACAAAAACTTGATCAGTGATCGGTAAAAAGTCACAGCACAAAAAAATTTTATTTTCAGCCGCTACTTTTCTAAGCTGTACAGTAATTTTTTTGGTACCATTACAATGATTTAAAATATAGCCAAGACATCCCTAATGTTTCCAATAGTTAGTGCTGCTTGAAACAACCCGATTAATCATTCACATAGGACTGCAAAACTGCCATTTTCAACAACCATTACTGCAGTTCCTAATGGTAAACTCTCTTAGCTCATTCTTAGTAAATTATGTTTAAATGCTGATTGGGTCATTGAAACAACTCTGTAACTGTGTTAGCAGAAATGAAATCTAAAGTTCTATTCAATACAGCAAGTAAGTTGTCTTTTCTTGGGTTGCAAGGTACTAGCATTTCCAAAGTTACTCTGGTTAAAATTACAAAAATGAAGTATCTTTTTCAAGAAACGCATCAGTCAGTTGTTGTTATGAGAAATTAAGGTTATTCCATTCAACACATTGCCAAGAAATAGAAGATTTCATATGAAAGTGTCCACTGCTGTCTTGAGACAAGAAGCCACTGTACAAGAGGATAAGTAAATCAGAGTATGTACTGTGAAAAACAGACTCTTTACATGCATGTCCTCGGTTGACAGCTTCCTTTAACAGTACACATCAAATACCAGTGTAATCTGCAACACTGAAAAGAGGATTTCAAGATGCTGGCCTTGGAGGCAGAGTTTCAAAGAAAATGCTGTATCTGAAATTGGCAAATCTAAAGAAAAGGTTAATAGGGGAAAATGTTTGGATTCACACAGAAATCCACTGTCCTAAGTCTATGTTGCTTTAGCGTTTCTCATCACTTCATTGCTAGTGTGTCTATTTTTACATTATATATGTATACTGTATATGTAAGAATATCTTTCATGTGCCATTTTGCTTAAAACTTTACCATACCATAGTACAGTAGATTGTGTGCAGATTTTTTGTAACTTCACACAGCACAAAGTTAACAACAATACTATAGCTTGTTTTACAACACTGTTTAATATTCCAAAAACCATGTACTCTTATTTAGAGTGACTAAAAAATTTTGTGACATATGAGAATACAGTATGGGAAATAGGGTTTCCAGGCTAAAAGACAGTTATAGTGCTTAAGGAGGTCATGATCAAGGGTGGAAGTTTATGTAACAGTTCATCCTGTGGCATGCAATTAAAGAACAGATCAGCTCTGCAATGGTTTAGATCTAAGGTAATGAAAAGCAAAAAACAGATGAATGAAGAAAATAAAGTACTCGTGAACAAGGCTTTTTGAAATCAAAAGACTGAAAACATGTAATTACGAATAAACTAAGTTGCCTTGTATTGCCCAATATTGACAAGAGAGGTCAACTCCAATGTAATCATGTAACACTAAATATAAAAATATAACCTGTTGCACCAATGTGCTTTAAAACATCCAACAATATCCCCTTGCCTAAGAAATTACATTCAACCTACCTGAATGACTATCATCCCGTTGCAATAACATCTATAGCAATGAAATGTTTCGTTAGGCTAGTCAAGAATTACATATGTTCCTCTCTGCCAAAAGATCTGGATCCATTACAGTTCGCATATCGCTCAAGCAGATCCACAGAGGATGCCATCACCTTGATCCTTCACAATTACTAGCAGACCTGGCTAGTAACAGGTTGAATTATGTGCAAGTGAAATTTACATTTTCTTGCTTGGAAGACACTTTTATCCAAATCGAATTACAAAAGATATTTTTAGAGACTACAGCTCGGCATTCAACACAATAATCTGCTCTAAACACAGCAGTAAACTCTGGGACCCAAGTCTCATCACTTCATTGTGCCTCTGGATTTTTAACTTCCTGACCACCCCAGGTGGTTTAAGTGAGTGGCCACATTTCATTTCCTGTCACTCTCAACAAGAGTTCCACTGCCAGTTTTTGCTGATGACAATTAACAGGTTTACCTGGATGAAGTGCAGCATCTGTGTTACCAGTGTCAGGAAATAGTCTACTCCTGAATCTCAGAAAAACAAAGGAGTGGACTGTTGACTTTGGCAGAAATCAGCAGTGGCACTACCACGTCCTCAATATAAACAGCACTCAGGTAGGCAGGTACTTAGGTAGAGAACGAGAACAGTTTCAGATACCTAGCTGTCCACATCACAGATGATCTACCCCAGTCTAAACACACTGACACCTTAGTAAAGAAAGTACAATGTTTTTACGACCTCAGACACCTGAGCAGTTTCAGGCTACCCTCACAATTACTACAGAATGTCTATAAATCTACCTCTGAAAGTATTCTGACAGGAAGTATTACGGCCAGGTTTGGGAACAGCACACAGCAAGACCATAAAGCCCTGCAGAGCGTGGTACTGTCAGCTGAATGCATCGGTCTCTCAACTTTCCAGGACTTCTACACTAGCCGATGTCAGACCAGGGAAAAGAAATCTGTCCATAACACAATTCAGCTCAACAATGGCCTATTTTCTGTGCAGTGGTCAGGTAAATGCTATAGCTGCCTGGAAGAGCTTTTTCCCCATAGACCTTCCACATGGTGTATGGGATATAAGAAAAGGGTCCAAAAATACACAATGCCCTATTGTTGTCTCCCTGTTATTAAGCGGTTTATTTTAAATATTAATAATCCTATTGATGATTTCTGAAATTTATAATTATTCTTGACTCAAGAATTAGAGTGTTGCAGGTAGGTAACAACTTTATCGAATATATATATATCTATATCTCTCTCGCTCTAATATATATATATATATCTATATCTCTCTCTAATATATATATATATATATATCTATATCTCGCTCTAATATATAAATATATATATATATATATAAATATATATATATATATATATATATATATATATATATATATATATATATATATATATTTATATTTTATACACACACACACAAACACATGTGTGTGGTTTAACCAATGGTTTTTAAAGTTAATTTCCAAAAAGGCACATGGCCTAGACATTAAGGAACTATGGTGAATTTCTCTTACTTTTGAAGAGAAGTAAGCCAGTCTTTTGAATTTACTGTATTTTAAGGCCTTCACAGTTTAAAGCAAAATAAGAGTTTAAAAAGTATTACACTAAAGGTGCATGGTCAGACATACGACAACCCAGTCATAAATATACCTTGATGGAAAAAAGACATTTCTAATTTTCTGAAATGAGAAGCGTATTTATAGCTATTTTGCTCTCTGTCTAGCAATACAATCTGAGCCGTGAGGCATTGCAACTTGCAAAACATATGCAAGCCCACTGGGTGCACTATTGCCTACAATGAAGTCCAATGAAGCCCAATCAGGTCACCTTTAAAGCAACTTTAATTCAAAGCTAAACTCACAGCAAGACAAGGCCTAAAATAACATTTCTGTGCATTTAATGCCTTGAAGTCACCAAAACTAGGGAGAGATAAAATGGCATGTTGCAGGCATACATGCAGGTGGCTTGCAGTGCTGGCACATAGAACAGAACTAACACATCAGACTGGGATGTCTGAAAGTCTCAACAGACACTCCAGTGGTAGGACAGTGACAGACTGGCTCATTGTTGCTGGCTTTAGAGCAAGGTGACCTGTCAGAGACCCTCAGCTCATAACTCCTTGATGCTTCATTCCAACAGCAAGACCAGACTAAGCTACACACACCACTGCTGTGACTACAATGGCCCCGAAGGAAAAGTGTTTTACAGATACTGCCTTGATCTAACACTCTGTTACCTGACCTTTGGTAATGAGAATTAAAGCGAGCTAACAGATGACCAGTTGAACTTAGATCCCTGTGTCTTTCATACAATATCTCTATTAAAAACCTATCTGAAAAGAAAAAAAATTAGGGTTTGAAAAGTACTGATTTCCCATGGATCATAAAGCATTTGAATGGTGATCTCTGGAAAAAAAGTCAGTTTAAATGACTGATGTGGCAGAATGAGAGCACAAACAAGATCTCTCTAAATTCCCCAGACATGTATTGACTTCTTTTGCATCTCTTTATCGCTTGGCTGCCACTTAAGCCAAAAAAAAAACAACCTACAGCCATGCTGCCCCCAGGATCTTAATTTGACATCTGTGAGTTGCAAGTTTTGGAAATCTGGGATTGATCCATCCAAAATAAATAAATAAAAAGGCGCCCAGGACTAATTTTACCATACTTATTGGTGTCATAATAAAATGTATTATTAAAATGTAGTCAATAAGGAAAACGTTGGGGAACTTAATTCATTCTGGAGCAGGAGCTTGATCAGTATATGTCAGCGTGGAAATCTCTGGGTAGGTATCACTTAAAGTATTAAAAGAATAATGCTGAGTTAAAATATAATTTAAAAACAGCCCTGTCAAAACGTTACAAAAAGGATAAAATAAAGTGCTGAGATCATGTGCCACGTTATATGTAATTACTGTTTAATGTAATTTAATAAAACGAGATTTCTGATAAATCGTATTTAGGCATTAGTTTATGAACACTTGAAACAAGAAGTCCAGAATTGTAGACATTACTCCCACTAATAACTATTTTTAAAGGTTTTACGCAGTTCGCTGTATATCTTCAAGTACAGTTAACCAATGGCATCCGCCTCTAGTTGGCGCTACTGTGCATTCTAAGCAAGGCGTCCGTAACGCCATTACAATAAGTTCTTAAAACGGCCTAATCTAACAATTGCTTTCGCAAAGCTGGACAGCGAACGAGCGAATGAGAATGGCCTGCTATTTAGTCATTATCCAGAAAATGAAGGCTCGTATCGTCAACGGAGATCGTTTCTGTGACTTACGGTGTAAACGTGCGAACAGAACCTTCGAGAACATGACTGTGGAATATTCCGCTGACACAATACCAAAGAACCATACTAATCTGCTGCAGTGAACGGTGCATCAACGGTAACCGTTGGGAGATTCTAACTTGTTTTACCCTTATAAAATCGTTCAGTGATACAAAGTGCTAAAAAGAGCTTAGAAATTTAACTCGAAAGGCTTTTTTCCCCTCCACGTAACAAAGGCAACCGCTGGGCTCACATCACAGCCAAACAACTCCGCCCGAACTGGGGAGGATCGGAGGGGGTGGAGAACTAATTCGCACTACACCGCAATACAGCGGTAGTTTGTGCGTATATATATATATATATATATATATATATATATATATATATATATATATATATATATATATATATATACACACACACACAATTCAGTGAATAGTGGCAAAGATGGGTTTCAAAGTAATTCTATTGATTGCGTGAAATGGCCTCTCCAAATGCTAAGCTGCCGCGTGCCTGGAAATGGTTTTCCCCGGATACTGTTTCATTGCAGGGATCATGAAACATTTTTTTTCCATACCGCAGTTGAGATATACACAAATATGAGTAGTAAAGGCATCAAATGTTAATACAGATAAAAAAACAGTTGATTTACGATAGGGTTGTAGTGGCGTCCCGTTTTAGGATATCTCGACGCTGCTGAGGTAGGCGCCAATCTTGCTTTGTAGAGGTGGTCTCAGAATATATGATTCGCGTTCCGATTCGCTGAGACTTGCTCTGCATATTCGCATTTTCAAAGGCCTTGTGTCACTGTGTTAACGTGTACAAGTTTATATTCGCCTAATGCAACTGTTCAAAACGATAATGCAAATAAACAAAATATGTTGTATAAAAAGAGAAATTAATGACGGACAAGAATGAGTGATGCCGAGACAATGAGACAGAAAAGCGGGACTATCGGAGATACAGTATACCAAGTGCAATCGTTGCCAATTGCAATTGTAATCATACCAGTCTTCTGATTTGTCACCCCTGCACCTTTAATTTACAAGCTTTGACCTCTTTAAGTCTTTTGTAAAGCAAATGGTCAGCTACAAATTTTAGGAAAAGGAATTTATTCTGTGCCGATGCCTGATCAGGCGGTGGTGCCGTTTCTTACTCATGTTTACATCATTTTTTGAAATAGTAATACCCGTCCTGAGGCAACCTAGACAATAGGTAAATGTTCCAAGAGAATGTCGTGCATAAAATATAAATAACGCCACAGAACATTTAAAGATTGAATCAACATTTTCACATACTGTATACGGATTTGGTCAATTATGTGGACAAAAATGATAGATCACGAACAGTGAAATGGAAACGCAAGAAAAATGCATTCTGCAATATTTTAGATTTTAAAATATTGCCAATGACTTAACTGATTGAGCGTAAATTTAAATGGTGATGTGGGTGCAAAATGTGACGCCTTCCGATATGTTTTATTGGTGTTTCTTTTGTTTCTTATTGAAAGCGCGTGCTGCAAATTTTAGCGGCAACACTGACAAGTCAATACAGTACATAATAAATATATGCCTACATTTTAAAATTACCGTCATCCAATACAAATCGCCGTGAACGTAAAAGAAAACGAAACGCGTTTATGGGTTTTTACAGTTTATGGCTACATTACGAGCACTCCACGTCTACAAGACATCTACCGCTTTGTGTCCGATTACTTGTATAAATCGCACGCTGGGGAATCGCGCACAAAGGACCAGCTAAACTCACTGAAAGAATCATTTGTCTGGTTCTGGTTTTCAGCTTTTAAAACGACCCCAACGCGCTTCGCGTAGAATTGTTGAGTATGGTTAATTACGGTAACGCTAAAAACCAAACTCCTACCCGTAGGAATTATTCTATTGAAATGCACCCCCTCCCCCTCCACATTTACAATCCGAGGGCCACCAAGTATTCAGCTGCGCGCCACTACTTGCTGATCTGGCCAGCGTCCCATCTTAAGACAGCGGGCCCATTCGTCCTCCATTTCTTTGTTGCAAGTAAAATGTTACGAGCATCATGTCAAGTAATTCCTCCATTTTCACAGTCAATGCAAACATGCATGCGGCCATATAAAAGATGAATAAAGACAAACTGCCCGGTACGCCGCAGAAAAACAGCAGAGAGATTTGTGGACATAGCCCTATGCTTTTGATTGCGCCACGACTTGTTACTTTTAATTCCTGTTGTTTTGCGGCGGTTAGTTAATTTGGTTGGTCAGTGACACACCAATCCCCTGCTGTCGGCTCCCTTCCCCTTCAAGCCGCGCTTTCTCTCCCCCTCACCGTTTTTCCTCCGCCGCCGCCCGGTTCCCCTCTGATTGGCTCCAGTACCGCTCTCCAAAACCCAATCACCGAGCTCAACTGCGCCGAAGACAAAATGGCGCAGGGTCTCGAGCTGCAAGCAGCAACAAATAGGCACGAGAGCGTTCCTCCTCCTCCGCCCCCTCCGCATGATGATCGAACTAGTGCGCAGGCGCAATCCCGCCGCGTTTAGCTCGGAGAACGCCCAGGCGAGATCAGGAGCAGGGGAAAGGAGTCGAGGACCGTACTATCCACCGTGGCAGACTAGCTTAATCGATTTCACTCTAGACGTGCTTGACTTTATCAAAACATTACAACACGAGATTTTAATGTAGACAGAAGTGACGGTCTTGACGCAAAAGATTCAGTCGACTGCGGATTAAAAAAAAAGTGCCACAGGGTAAATGTTTTATCTACCTTTATCTCGCTCTAAAATGATGACGTATGTTATCTAAATGAATCCATTTTGTATCTTTGTCAAATTTGGGATCTTAATATGACTTGCTTTTAATTACACTTCTAGTTTCTATTCACCCCGTGGAGAGTTGTTTGTCTTGTAACGTAAGTATCTTGGAGATATACATTTTATAAAGTGTTTTTTCACTGACAAAATACTGTACATTCAGGAAAACTTTTTATAGATGCAAAAGAAACATTGCTTTAATATTTATCTTGTGTATTTTATAACTCAGTCTTTGAAAACTTAAGACTTGACATCGTTGTATATTACTGTGTCCATTGCTATGAAGAAGCCTCCGTTTTATACTTGAAATATACTGCTATACGGCAGGGGTGTCCGACCGCAGTTGCTGTAGGTTTTTGTTTCTGTCACATTCGTCATCAGTGACCAATTTCTGCAGTTAAATGACTTGTTTTCTCCTGTGCCTTGTTTTGTTAAGACGCAGCCATGTCAACTGCTACTTTTTGACTTGAATGAAAGCCAAACAAAAATTACACGTGAAGTAAACCAACAGATGACAAACTAAGTCGGGGCTCAAACTCCACCCTATTTCACTCCAAATTAATTAGAAGCCAATTTGTGTTGTTTGTTAAACCAGTTATTAATTGTTCTTGCTGCTTTCATTCTACCACACCAGAATGCTGCTCACGAATCGAGGTTGCTGATCACGAATATGATCATATTTTTGATATTTGATTCTTTACTGGTGCTCCTTTTAAGAACCAATCCGAGAAGGTTAAAAATGACACATTTGGAACTTTAAGTATGTGAAGTATGGTTTTAGAATATTTCAAGGTCAATGATTATGATTTGTTTTGGATGCTGTACCAGGGACCTAGCCCTCAATGGACTTCTGTCAGAGGGCGAAAAATGGCAAATTTCTATAACAATCGAGAATAGACTTTAAACATTTGAAGCACACATTTTAATATTTCAAGTATCTGACATCTATCCTTGTTTATTATGTACTCCAACTTCATGAAGTAAACCATTTCATTTCTTATAAACACCCCAATTTAGGGCAGCTTACGCTAATTTTGATTTTTCCTTTTCCTAAGAGCACCATCAAAATGTTTTGTAGACCAGATCAAAATTACTAAGACATTCACCATTCTTTATTTTTTAAACATTGTATGATGGACACAGGTTAGCTGGTGTCATGTGATGGTTTGTTTTGTATCTTATTGTTGTGGGGTCGAAGTCTAAAACAGCAAGTCAATTAAAATCAAAGCAAAACAAGTTAATTAACAGCAAAAACTGGGCACTAATTAAAGTGGTTGGAATGAAAACCTGCAGTCCTCCAGGACTGGAACTGGACACCCCTGCTATATGAGGTAGAAAGATTAATTTCTGATTAAACTTGTTTTGCAATATTTCTATTGAAGCTTTGTTACAACATCCAGTCAGAATTTGTTATTTTTGACCTCAATCTTAATTTTTATTACATCAATAATGATCACATGGTGATACCTAACTTACCTGAAATTAAAGCAGGCAAAACTAAGGTGATGTAATTTGCTCATTCACATCAATCGGAATAGTTTCACTGTATTATTATTTCCTTCCAGAAACTCCAAACCGCTTTGACCCCACTCAGTAGTTACAAATTACAAAAAGTAAAATTTTTAAAAATTAAATCTTGTGATTAGTATCCAGGTTATGTGTATACTATAACCAACGTTAAAGTCCGCTTTGCAATTTACAAAACTGTGTATGGTTTAGTTCCACTACTTTTATTTATTTTTTTTTCCTCTGGAGCTGACACTAAAAGAATAAAGGAATCGAATGTAGCAAGGTGACTAGGAGAAAGCATAATTATACCAGAGTAAGCATAATGACACATGTATGCTTTATCACCTTACAATTTTGTATTGCTGATCAAATTATGCTGATTATATTGGGGTTCAAGCTCTGATCACAAGTCACAGTCATATTGTAGACACAAAGATAAACAAAATGATCATGTGTGTTGGGTAAATTGGAGACTCAAACTTATCCGGATATAAATGAGTACAGGGATGTGGACCCGTTTCCTGCAAATATGAGATTGGATTCAAAGGTGGTTCATTTAGTAAATGAATGAATGGATGGTAGAGGCCTTAAACTCTTAGAGGGCTGAATATTTTTTCCAAAAAGCATAGTTTCTGAAAAGCAATGGGTTCACACAGAAATCAACATAAAACATCTGTTGCTGCACGCTGTCACTGCCAGTTTGCCAAGAATGTGCGGCCAGGCTGTCTTTGCGTGGCTGGGACAAAGTCGCAGTGCATTGCAATCTGGTTTCTACCTCTTAGCATTGTTAAGTGGCAGTCCTCCATGGCGAACATTGTCAGTACAACGATTAGCTGGGGACCAATCAGCTGAAGCTGGAACCTCACATTCGTTTTCAATCACTTGTATCAAAATCTGAGTCCGACAAATCATAGTCCAGTTCAGAGATAATAGGCAAAATGTCGTCCATGGAATATTTTGCTTTACGCATTCACTTAGATCTCTCACCAGATGTCAGTGCCATTTTTGCCATTGTTTGCGCCTTGCTACTCACGCGAGCTCAGGAAATCTCGGTCATACCAATGAATCTTACTTTCCTTCTAGCAATGAGAGTCCAACTAAAACATAACGGTTGGTTTTGTCACAGTTTACAGTCGATTACCATCGTCAACTCCTCCTTTTGACAAAAGTCGACATCAGCCCTGAAAGAGTTAAGCAGTGAAATGGTCTATTGTAAAATGCATGGAATACCCCATCAGGATTAACACCTGATATAAGACTTGTTTTAGAATACATTTGCTTGGGCTGTAGTCTGTATTGCATGAGTGTTTATCACATTTTGCATTTTTAGTTTAAGCATACTTCTCATTCCCATGCTTATCAACTTTAATTACTATCTTTTATTTGCAAATTCCGCAGCCTGTAATTTATGCCTATGGTAATACAGCCTCTAGAAATGGCATACGAGTCGATAACGTAGGGAAGAAATAGGTTTTAAGTGGACCAGACCCATAGTTATGCTTGCTCCATTGTAGAACATATATATTACTATTGCAATCTTAACACTTGGCCACTGAACTGTTTTATAATTGTAAACATATACACCTCAGGATGGGCTAACTTGGCTGACTTGTCATCTAGGAATAGAAGCAATGCTATATAACTTTCAAAGTGACAAAAATTTGGCCCTCCTCTTTGAAGCAGGAGCAAAAACAATTTTTTAGTTTTATTAATTTAGGAAACTACTCATAACTTCAACAGGATTTAGAGGAGCTTGTGAGCTGTCCTAACTTGCTAGGGGTTACCAAACGATTGCATTCAGGCAGAGTTTGGCACATAGATCAGGAAAGGCTGAATGTTTAGAAAATGCTGAACAACAGTGAACCCATAAAATAATACTGATTTGACAGACATGGAATAATATTTGTAACAAATCTTGTACATTATGTGATCACTCCATCGACAAGCAGTGCAAATGTTTAAAGACATTTACTAAGTATATACACATGTATGTATTTCATTTGATCCTCTGCAGTTGTTACTGCAAATTACTAAAATGGACAAGATGCTGGTGACAGTCCAGAGTATACTCTCCTGTCTCAGGATAATTCAGTTAATAGAAGTAAATCTTGTTATAGATTTTTAGTTAGAAAGTGTGCTTTGAAATTGACTCTGTGCTTATCTTCCCACTGACTCCTGGTTGTACATTGCTGCTTATGGTTTTGGTTAGAGACTAGAACTTATTTTTTGAAAAGTTAGTCAGTTAACATGCACTGCCTGCCATTTTTAGAGCACATTCTTCCTTTATGCATATTTATTGATGAATTAACAAAGTGACATATTATCCATGGATTGCATTCTTATTTACACAGTAGTATGTATACATTATTTTCACTTATCAACCTTATCCTGCAGATTGTTTTTGTTTTTCCCCAAGGCTTATGAAGATTCCATTTGGTGTTTAATCAAGATGGTAACCCACATTTGTAATTTTGTGACAACGCGAGGTATAAAATGGGAACCAATTCTGCGGTGTACACTTTTCTCTCATTCCATCATTTCCCATCTATCAAGTCGTGACATGGGAAGCCACAATCACCAGAAGGCTGGTTTCCAGCAAACATCAGAAGCAACAGAGGTTGATTTTGATCAAGAATACTTTGAAAAAAACGTGGAGACCTTAATAAGGTTAGGAAGCAGATTTTTTTTTTTATATAGAATTAAAAAAAAATGTAAGTTTGCTAAGCATTATAGATATCAGCTGTTGTATTATAAAATAATTTTAATTTAAAATATCTATAGATTACAATTTTCTTATATAAATAAGTTCCTAATCTTTATTTTATATAGGACATGCATGGAGGTTTATAAAGATATCAAAAAGCTAACCTAGATCTCTGATAATAGGAAGTAGTCATGTTATATTGCTTATCATGTACTGTATCTTTTTGTTTTGGATTATAGATTTTAAATATGAATACTTTACATCTATATTATTTTTTGAAAACCTCTTTTCTTTTATTGTTTTATTTAGCTATGGTTTTGTCAAGTAAATTTGCATGCTTTCTAAAGGAGTTATATAAACTTGCCTCTGGTGCCTTGCATTTTTTGCTGTCAGACCTTAGCTCAGGTTAAACTTTTGAAACTGGACAGCAGTACAAGTCTAACACTCTGTGCTACTTGCATTTCAGTAATAAACAACATATTAGAAAATGTAATATTGAGAAAAAAATCTGTTTGTGAAAATTAGCTAATGTGTGTCTTATAAGAAGTAAAATATCTTAACATTAGTCTCCCCTAAAGTACATGTCATCTTTAAGAAGATGAGAATGAATGTATATTGTAAAGATGTAAATAATAAAAAATATATATTGAGATTGCTTCAGGTTATAAATGTTTATAGCTCAAAGAAGAGGCACACATTATTCTTTCTCACAGAGGTACCAAGAGGCTTTCAGCCAATAGAGTTAATGCAAAAAGGATCTTGAACAGTGCTTGAGTTGTTTTTTAGACAATATGTGACCCAAAATAAATCATTTAAATGAAAAAAAGACATTTATGCATATTGTTTTTATGTTGTTGATTGGAAGAGAGAAGAAAAAACAACAAAAGGCAATCAAAGAAAAAAGAATGAGAAATTGGATTGATGGTCCTGGCCCACCAGAGAGGAAACTGACTTGGGAAGCAATGGAACAAATTAGGTAAACTATCAATGGATTAATGCAATGAGATGAAAATTTGGACGGGGAACTTATTGCACTCTGTATATATAGTATATTATAATTGGTGGTAGACTATTTTAGAAATGTTAGCTTAAAACAGTAAAAAAATGTACATTACATATCTTCACATAAAATTCTATAAATGTTGCTAATGAAAAAAATATAATGCTGTGTTCTATTTGAAGTGAAGTGGAAAGTCATTATTTCAGAGTTCTTAGTTGGAATTTTTAACTGGAATGCCCCCTTCAGTTGGATTTCCAACTTTGAAACTCGGGGCTGGTCTGTCAAGACCGAGTGTATCCAACTTCAGGTTAAGAGATCAATCCAAAATAACAATTTGTACCTCAAACTTGAAAGAAATCTGTAGTATTATACTTCTATTTGTGCTTCATTAACTCAGTCATGCACACACTGCTGTCCAACTTCTAACTGTGGACATGGTGCTATGGTGTCTGGATGCACAAAATACTGTTTAATATATTGTAATCAACTGCTATTTATTCTGGTGGAGAAAGCACAACGGAGGTTTTCCTGGATGTGTCTATATTGGTTTTCCGAATTTTTTAATGGAACACGTTCAACTTGGGTGTAATGTAATTCCCATATCCAACATCCGATTTCTGAGGTAAATGGAACACAGCATCTGAGATAGTGAATAATAAATCAATCTGTGATCTCTGGCATTTTTAGTTGTTTTAAAATGACTGCACTACATCATGCTGAACCAGTTACTCTACCATTTGGTACAGTAAACATTTTTTTATTCTCTTTATGTCCTTCATTAAGTCAAATACAAGATTTCATTGTAAAATGTAATGAACAGGGCCACATTTTGTCAAACGTATGATTATTTGTGTTGTACAAGTAGTAAATTATGATTTATAAAGTTATTTCTTCTCTATATATACATTCTATATTGTACAATTCACTACAGACTGTATTGTAATTGACTTTGCATATAGTTTTTTTTTAACAATTTCACACAATAAAGTAGGTCACAGACCTCTAATGGCCAATGACAGACAGATAATGAGACTTAAGAAAGTAGGGCACTGACCAATTATGAGACTTTATGGTTATACAGAAAAATGGTTGAGTGAGTAAACATTATTTTTGCATGTGGGTTTTGTGCAGCAAATTAAGAGTGATTTCTCCTTGTTCCTTTATGCTAGTTTATTGTAATTTAAAACACCAATTGAATGCCACATTTTTTGTAGGTAGATTTCAAGATTTGCAACAATGTAATAATGTAGTACTCTATCCAGTCCGAAAATCCCAAAAGGTGATGGAGAGAGATGGGTCTTGAGTCATGTAACCCCAGTATTCCTTGTTCAGTCCATCTCCTGTGTGAAGCAGCTAGAGGCATCTTCAGTTGATGCCAATATCATATCGGGTTCCTTTTAGATTTTCAGTGCTCCTCAATTAAGGAGAGTGAGCTCCCATAATCCTTTGAATGAATGAATGATATTTTAGCAAAGGGTCAGTTTGCAGCCATGTGTGTAGCAGCTGTGATAAGGATCAACACCTCCAAGTCTGAGTTCATGGTTGTCAGCCCTCTCCAGGGTGGGGATGAGGTTCTATCTCAAGCAGAGGATTTTAAGTATCTTAGGATCTTGTTCACAAGTAGGGGAAGAAGGGAACAAGATATTGACAAGTAGGTTGGAGTAGTGTCTGCAATCATGCATACATTGTGCCAGTCAGTCATGATGGACAATCTACATTCCTACCCTGGGCAATGGTCACAAGCTTTGGGTAGTGACCAAAAAAACAAGGAAATGAGTATCTTTCACCAAGTGCCTGGGCTCAGCCTTGGAGACAGGGTGAGAAGTGCAGACTTTTGGGAGGAACTCAAAGAAGAGCAGCTGTTCCTCCGCATCGTAAACCACCATACTTAATGGAGGCCTCATATGTTGAGTCGGGAGGACAAACTTGGAATGTACTGTAGAGATTATATCTCGACTGGCCTGGGAACTCCTCGATATCCCTCCCTTGGGGGAATTGGAGGGGGGGAAAGGGCTGTCTGGGCATGTTTGTTTAAACTGCTGTCCATGTGACCCGGACCATTATAAGCAGTAGAAAATGGATGGATAGATTTTATACCAGCATTCTTATTCTTTTGATGATTTCTAACCATTGGTGAGGATAATGGATATTTAGGTTGACTGATAAATTCCCCAAATGAAAGACAGCTCCTGCTTCGCTTTTAGTGTCTAATACTGTTGCCGATTCAGTAATCTCTAATCCAGGGTTCTCCAACTCTAGTCCTGGATTGCTATACTGTGGCTGTCCGTTTTCATCCTAACCCTCTTCTTAATTAGTTATCAGTTGTTGCTGCTAATTTAACATCTTTTCCCTTCATTTTAATTAAAGGTTTCTTTTAAGGTTCGTTCTTCTGAATTGTAAAGTTTTTTTTGCTTAAACAATGCCTAGACAGAAATAAAATGTTAAGTGAGCCAACGGGTGACCAGCTAAGATGGGGCCTCAAACTCCAACCAGTTTTAACCCAACTGGTATCTTCTTTAGAAGACGATTCTTGTTCTTAATTAAACCCGTTATTTAATTCCATGGCTTGTTGATGCTCTCATTCTTCCACAACACATTTTCCGAAATTGTTCATATTTTTTTTCCAAGAACACAATCAAAATAATTTGTGGACCAAGCAGATCAACTTTACTAAGAACTTCATCTTTATTTATTTACAGAGGTTTTATAATGGACACAGGTGGCTTGTCATGTTTTGTATGTCATTGTTTGGCTGCTAATTAAGGAAAAAGGGGAAGTCTGAGTTGTAAATAGCAAGTCGATTAAAATTAAGGCAAAAGAGTTAATGAGCAGCAAAAACTGCTCACTAATTAAAAAAAGAGAATGAAAACCTGCTGCCACAGTAGCACTATAGGACTGGAGTTGGATATCCCTGCTCTAATCTAATCTTAACTTCATGATCTTCTCTTCTCGCATTTAATTATGACTAGCAAAATACCCGCGTTTCGCAACAGAGAAGTAGTGTGTTAAAGAAGTAATGAAAAATGAAAGGAAACATTTTGAAAATAACGTAACATGATTGTCAATGTAATTGTTTGGTCACTGTTATGAGTGTTGCTGTCATATATATATATATATATATATATATATATATATATATATATATATATATATATATATATATATATATATATATATATATATACACACACACACATTATATATACAGTATATATATCTATATATACATATATATCTAATCTCTCTCTCTCTATATATATATATATCTCTATATATATATATATATATATCTATATATATCTATATATATATATATATATATCTATATATATATATATATATATATATATATATATATATATATATATATATATATATATATATATATATATATATATATATATATATATATATATACTAACAAAATACCCGTGCTTCATGGAGAAGTAGTGTGTTAAAGAAGCAATGAAAAGAAAAGGAAACATTTTGAAAATAACGTAACATGATTGTCAATGTAATTGTTTTGTCACTGTTGTGAGTGATGAGTGTTGCTGTCATATATATATATATATATATATATATATATATATATATATATATATATATATATATATATATACATATATATACATACATATATATATACATACATACATACATACGCACACATATATATATACTGTACATACACACACACATATATAAACATATATATACATATACATACATATCTACATATATACACACACAGCTATTTCGTATCAGTGCAATACGCTGCTTGTTAAAACGGATAACTCCCGCTCTTACATGCAAGTCTGCGTGGATATTATGAACTATTGTATTTGTTCAAGTTCTATTTAAATTTTAAATAGAAGGAATTTTTATTTAGTTGACAGAAATATCTTTGGTAGGAATGGTAAAAACAGACAGGAATATTATTCGTGAATAAATCAACTCAAACCTTAAATAACTTAAAAGAACAAACATTCAAATTTCTTTACTCTTATGTAAATTTATATAAAAATAAACTTAGATTTTAAATATCCCAAAAGATTTTGCTCTCCATAAAAATATATCCTTTCAAAATTATACAAATTCAAATATGAACATGCTGCATAACAAAACCTGGAAATATAAATAAAATGTGTTCCTTTCAGCAATAACAAATCAAATCATTCAGTTGTCTTTGCTCATATGTCATTTTAGAGCTGGACGCCTGGCATCTATTTTTGGCAACAGGTTCGTTTATGTTTGGTGTGAGGTTCTGTGTTGTGGAGATTCTCAGGATGGATTGCAGGTGCTCATCAGTGAGGCGACTCCTGTGTGCTGTTTTGTTATTCTTTATCACTGAGAAGAGCTTCTCACACAGATATGTGCTACCAAACATGCACAAGGTTCGAGCCGCATGTAGACGGACTTTTTTTGTTCTTCAAAGTCACCAAAGCGCCGTGCAAACTCAGTGCGCTCGGTTTATCAGCAAAGTGCGATTTGGGAACACCGTAGTGACGACTTGGTTTAACATTACTTGGCAACAGGGAAAGTTGCACTGGTGCATTTGTGTCTCCCATAAAAGCAACTTCACTTGAAATCACTTTGTGATTGTGCACGGGTAAAACGTCCGCTGAAGTGTCAGATTCTTATTTAATTCTTCTGCTTTCTGTATCTTCTGCATTGCATTCAGGTCTTTCAGCCTCACTGATGAGCACCTGCAATCCATCCTGAGAATCTCCACAACACAGAACTCCCTGATGTTTTGTCTCATAGTGCCGTCTTAGATTAAATTCTGTAATTACAGCCACATTAGCTCCACAAATGAGACACACGGGTTCAGTAAACATATACTCAGCCTCCCATCGGTTTTAAAGGCTCTATTTTCAGAATCAACTTTTCTCTTCAGCATCGTGTGAGCTAGCTTCGCAATAACTTGCAGCATCATAAGCTAGACTTGATTAACGCGGTAAGTGTTCGCCAAGGCAGCTGAAGCGCTGCATTATGGGATCTGTAGTTTATTGTGTTACCAGCGCTTCATATACCCGGCTTTAATAACAATAATACAGTATATAAAATGATCTCGCGGGCGGATATAATTACGCCGGGCGGATGTATGCCCTTGAGTTTGACACATATGGACTAAATAGAACTTGAAAAGATATATTTTTCAAATGTGATCGCAATTCAGATAGAGTTGACGCACTACAGCCTGCATGCCTCAATAAGTCATCCTCCCTGCCTTACTTTTTACCGTTCATCTAATGAATACACTGAGTATGGCTTTACCAAAACAATCATTGATGGCGAATAAAGTATCCATTATTCGAGTATGTAGATCGGGATATATATATATATATATATATATACCAGCGTATGCAGCGAGAAGTAGTGTGTTAAAAAGCTAGAAAAGAAAAGGGAACATTTTAAAAATAACGTAACATGACTGTCAATATACAGTATTTGTTTTGTGAGTGTTACTGAGTGTTGCTGTCATCAAGGATTTGATTATCATTATTTCTTTCAATCAGGTTCGTATTTGTAGGATGTGTTGTGTTCAAGTTACATTCCGTGTTTGTCAATCGTTGTAAAGATGACAGGTTTCATTCATCGATTCGTTTCTTACTGCATCAATAAACAGCTCGTCTTCTTCTTTATCTGAGACCTGACACACTGCATGCACGGGTTTTTTACACTGTCTTCCTTTAGCGGGACATTGACTTTTTCCACGTGTGCTTTGTTTCCGCAGTAGTTGGATTTATGAATATGCTTGTATGTATCAGACGCTTCATATTTTTGCTGCCTTTTCAATTGTGTAATTCGGTTTTGTTCAGCTCTTTGGAACTGTTGCTTTTATCTGTGCACTGCGTCAGTTCACGTGAGCCACTCGGTGTACATGCATCGAAGGTTCCCAGCTGTGCTGGTGCCATCTCGTGCTATGTCCATGGCTGTATTTAATGTTACCTTAGTCCTGGCACTTAAAACTTTCTCTCGCAGTTTCGCTGAGTTTGTGTCAAACACCACCCTGACCATCTCATCTTCCTCTCCATAAGCACAGTCCTTCACCCGTGAATATTTACCCGTGGCAGTTTGCTATTGGATTGCCGCTGACGGACGGCCTTATATGGGCAGGCACTAAATTACAAACGCCAGCGCAGCCTGTCTATGAACTTAATTTAAAGTGTAGGTTTACATCGTGCTTTGTTTCCAAAGTAGCAGAACTCATGAATATGGTTGTATATGTCACTCGCCGCTTCTTATTGTTTCGCTGCCTTCTCAATTATATAATGCATGTTTTCTTAAGCGCTTTGTTGAGGTCTTCCTGGTTTTCTATGTACTGCGTGATTACGTGGGAGGCGTGATGATGTCACACGAAACTCCGCCCCCACGGCGTTGAAGCTCATCTCCATTACAGTAAATGGAGAAAAACTGCTTCCAGTTATGACCATTACGCGTAGAATTTCGATATAAAACCTGCCCAACTTTTGTAAGGAAGCTGTAAGGAATGAGCCTGCCAAATTTCAGCCTTCCACCCACATGGGAAGTTGGAGAATTAGTGATGAGTGAGTGAGTGAGTGAGGGCTTTGCCTTTTATTAGTATAGATATATGTAGCAAAATACCCGCGCTTCGCAGCAGTGAAGTACTGCCTTAAAAGTTTTATTAAGAAGAAAATTAAACCTTTTTAAACTGAGGGAAAATATACCAATAATTATTTGTTAAGGATCTCTTTGTCAAGCTGTGCGCTGAGCTTACTCTTGAGCATGCAACGTACAGTTGGCCATGTGAACAGTGATCTTGTTTCAAATCTCACAGCTTGGATTGCTACTGTCATAATCGGTTTGAGTTTCATGGTTTGTTTCAATTACGACAGTATTTGTAGGACTTGTGTTGAAGTGACATTCGGCATCTGTCAAGCGTTGTAAGTATACAACCAGTTTCATCGATAACTTCACATCCAGCTTTTGAGAGTTTAAACATTCATAAACATCAAAGTGTCCACTACTGAAATCGTCACCTGTGAATCTAAGATGTTTAAGAGGCATTGGCAGTTGTCCAAAGGTGTAAAATATTTGGCCATTTCGGTACACTTGAAAGCGACAACCGAAACAATTCAGCGGTAGCCATCAACTCACATGCAGAACCATAGGTGAAGGGCTTAAGCATTTCACTCTTATAGTGCTCCTGTGTAATATAATTATCTCCTGTACCGTCATCAGTCCACACCTTGAACCTGTCCCAGTCATTCAATAGATAAGACACAATGTTCCTCTGGATATCAAGAGTGAGCCTGATATGGCCGTGCAATATGTAACACAGAGAATGGAAAAGGCAGGTGCCATCTCCGGGCATGAAAACTACTCGGTAAGTGATAGTTCTTTGTTCGATGATGATCACCTCGATAGACATGTTAATGCGGGTATGGTTGGAATGATGAAGGAAATGGGTACCTGAACAATGTAAAGTAAGTCTAAAATACCTACACAATAACTATAATCGTAATAAATGAACAATAAAACAGCGGAGAAGCCGTGGATTAAATAAAAAGGCTGTAGTTATCAGCAGGGAGACATGAATCCCGTGGCGAATCAAGGAAGGGAATGAAGAGACTGGAGCGACGGACGGCCTTATATAGGCACGTTGGGATGGGGGACCCAGCGCCGCCTCACACGGTGACTGAGCTGCAGGCTATGGACGTGTATATGTATGTAAGTAGGATTCAGTTAGCGTTGGGAACCCGCGTACCATATTTCTTGAAGATGGGCCCATAAGTAACAAAGACTGTTGAAAAGTTCAATATGGCGACCGACAGTGGCATTATACCACCGAAATAAGTACCAAATTTCAGCCTTCTACCTACACGGGAATTTGGAGAATTAGTGACGTTGGAAAGTTCAATATGGCAGCCGACAGTGGCGTCATACCACCGAAATAAGTACATACATCGGTTTTGGTTACCGCAGGGAAGCCACCTACCAAATTTCGTGAAGATGGGGCCAGCCTTCTACCTACACAGGAAGTTGGAGAATTAGTGAGTCAGTCAGTCAGTGAGGGCTTTGCCTTTTATTTGTATAGATTAAGAGATTCTTAAAGTCCTTCACTTGAGGCTTCTGCCGCCCACTTTCTATAGAGAGCAAGTCATTTCATTCTGTAGAATTTTAAGATACTTTATCTTGACTGTTTCACATAGCTGTAAACCACTCTAGTGTATGCTGGAGTCAGAATTACATGATGCTAAATGGATGACTTTACCATCAAAATGGAGGTGTAACTCTTGGGTACTATAACTCAACTAAATTGCAAGCACTAGCTGTGCCTGAAAATAGAAAACGTGTTGGAGCACTATACCTAGTTTAAAAAACCTAAGATTAATGCAAAGGATGTGGAAACCCATATTCTTCTTTCACTTGCCTACAAGAGGCCTCAGCTTAGGTTGTCATAATACTCAACAAAATTGACTGGCAAACCTCTACATTTATTAATGTTGGTACATGGACATGAAGTCAGTTTGCTGTTCATCTGCCAGGAAATATCTGCAGTGCTATAAATATAAGGTTGTACTACTGGCCCTTTTCATATCTAATGTGTTATTTACAGTGAGACTGAGGAGGATGATCCCTTAGTAACTGAAAATAGATCAGTGATTGTGTTTTTGAAAAAGTGGACCACCACCCCTCTCCTAATTAATATTCCCTGTCTCTAGGTGTTACCTCCTTCCTCTAAAACATGCAGAATCTTTTGTCATGAAATATTTCAGAATCTGGGCAAATGTCTCATGTTGGGTGGTATGAAACATTTTTAGGTCGATCACTTGTTTCCTTATAAGTTCAGTGTTTTCCAAGTCAAAGACATTTTTTCACATTCATTGTATATATTAACTTGCAACATAAAGTTGTATTCTAAAGTGAAGTATATTTTGTAAATTTAAAAAAATTACTAGCCTGCTCTTAAGTTTTATAATGGTGTTAATGGTATCCAGGGACCCAATATGAAAAATATGCCTTTAAAATGTAAAGTGGCAAAGGTTTCATTTTAACAAAACATGCCTTCTGCTTTTCTGAGGCATGCTTGTAATACAGATTCTTGGTATTGCTTTATTGAGGTAAAGAGGAGATTTCCTTGCTTTTGTGCTCACAGCAGGTGTCATGGGCGGAGCTATGACTGTCCCACCCCACCACATTCGCCAAGCTACATACATCTTTTTATCATACTTTTGCTTCTGCAGTTCTGCTTCATTAGCAGTTATGTTCTGCCATAGCTTGTAATAACAGATACATGATCAAATCATATTTTTCCTTAAACTGCACCTACATTTCGTTAGTTACATTCTGTGTTGTTATATTTACATATCTAATGCAGCTAGATTTATGCCGAGTGCCAGAACTGTGAAAAACGGCCATAAGAGTTTCACTGTACTTTTGTTTGTCAGGCTGTTGTCACGATCCAACTCCCGTGCTGTACCAAAGCAGTCAATAGTGTCGAATGACCATTTCTATCCCTGCTCCTTTCGGCAAGAGGATATACACCCCAAATCAGCTCTTCTGTTCTCGCTTATTTTACCAAGGGGGTGCTCTACGAATCACACTCACTTTACCAAATGGGATACCCTCCATTACCCCAATCTACGAATCTCACTTGAGTCAAAGGTGGACAACTCTATCCCCATTCTTCAATTGCTGTCAGTGAACTTGAAAAGGTAAAACTGGGTCCCAAGGCCATTGTGGTTGAAAAACACTGGTTAGGTTGTTTACAGAACAGAGATAACAATTCACTTAATCAACATTCAGTGTCAGTAAAGATGCTTGGTAATGACTTTCTGAGGTGAATCTACACTCCTGAAGGGTTGCCAAGAAGGAAGACAATCAACAAAGTGAAGTACACAGCCAGACTCATTTTAAAATGGATGAATCTGACAACAGTGCTTTGCTTTTTGTTTTATTTCCCACTTAAAATGACAAGGATACAATATTTTGCAATAATGGTATGATCTCAAGACACAGAGCAATACTTGGTAACATTTTACCTTGAAAGTTTGTGAACCGTTTAGAATTTTCTGTATTTCTGCATAAATATGAACTAAAACATCATCAGATTTTCACTCAAATCCTAAAAGTTGATAAAGAGAAACCAGTTAAACAAATGAGACAAAAATATTATACTTGGTCATTTATTTATTGAGGAAAATGATCGAATATTACATATTTGTGAGTGGCAAAAGTATGTGAACCTCTAGGATTAGCAGTTAGTTTGAAGGTGAAATTCGAGTCGGGTGTTTTCAATCAATGGGATGACAATCATGTGTGAGTGGGCACCCTGTGTTATTTAAAGAACAGGGATCTATCAAAGTCTGCTCTTCACAACACATGTTTGTGGAAGTGTATCATGGCACGAACAAAGAAGATTTCATAGGACCTCAGAAAAAGAGTTGTTGATGCTCATAAGGCTGGAAAAGGTTACAAAACCATCTCTAAAGAGTTTGGACTCCACCAATCTACAGTCAGACAGACTGTGTACAAATGGAGGAAATTCAAGACCATTGTTACCCTCCACAGAAGTAGTCGACCAACAAAGATCACTCCAAGACCAAGGCGTGTAATAGTCGGCGAGGTCACAAAGGACCCCAGGGTAACTTCTAAGCAACTGAAGGCCTCTCTCACATTGGCTAATGTTCATGTTCATGAGTCCACCATCAGGAGAACACTGAACAACAATGGTGTGCATGGCAGGGTTGCAATTAGAAAGCCACTGCTCTCCAAAAAAAAATTGCTGCTCATCTGCAATTTGCTAAAGATCACGTGGACAAATCAAAAGGCTATTGGAAGAATGTTTTGTGAATGGATGAGACCAAAATAGAACTTTTTGGTTTAAATGAAAAGTGTTATGTTTGGATAAAGGAAAACACTGCATTCCAGCATAAGAACCTTATCCCATCTGTGAAACATTGTGGTTGTAGTATCATGGTTTAGGCCTGTTTTGCTGCATCTGGGCCAGGACGATTTGCCTTCATTGATGGAACAATGAATTCTGAATTATATCAGAGAATTCTAAAGGAAAATGTCAGGACATCTGTGCATGAACTGCATCTCAAGAGAAGGTGGGTAATGCAGCAAGACAATGACCCTAAGCACACAAGTCGTTCTACCAAAGAATGGTTAAAGAAGAATAAAGTTAATGTTTTGGAATGGCCAACTCAATGTCCTGGCCTTAATCCAATCAAAATGTTGTGGAAGGACCTGAAGCGAGCAGTTAATGTAAGGAAACCCACCAACATCCCAGAGTTGATTGAAGCTGTTCTGTATGGAGGAATGGGCTAAAATTCCTCCAAACCATTGTGCAGCAATGAACAAAAGTTATGGAAACGTTTAGTTGCAGTTATTGCTGAAAAGGGGGGTGACACCAGATACTAAAAGCAAAGGTTCAAATACTTTTGCCACTCACAAATATGTAATATATGAACATTTTCCTCAATAAATAAATGAACAAGTATAATATTTTTGTCTCATTTGTTTTATTGGTTTCTCTTTATCTACTTTTAGGACTTGAGTGAAAATCTGATGATGTTATAGGTCATATTTATGCAGAAATATAGAAAATTCTAAAGGGTTCACAAACTTTCAAGCACAAGTGTTTTGTATGCTTTAAGGCTTTTTTCACATTGACCCCGGGAACCCACTAGCTTAATTTTAAAAGTAAGAGCAAGCTCAGGGGTGCGGAAATCCAACGCCCGACTTGTCCGACACGGGTAAATTGACCGTCGGACAAGCGTGTTTTCTGGTTTCAGTTGTCCGGGGACAAGTGCAATTGTTATGGAGAAAAAAAGGATTACATGTGCAGTGCAGGGCACATTTTTACCACTACTTTCAAATTATAAACATTTGGGTACATACTGTATGGAAACAGTTTACTTAGGCATGTTCTTCATGTCTCAAATTGGTATTCAATATTGTTAACAAAATGATGGCTGATTTTTCAAAGGGGAAGCACTCTTGTGGTCTTACATAAGTATTTTACCCTACTATTTACACGCTTGAAGATGCGGTCATTTTTTTCATGCCGACATTACGATGTAATTTGATGATTTTTCATTATAATCGATAACTTTTATATATTAAAATTAATTTTTCTACATAAAAATGCGGTCATTTCACCTACAATGCAATTGTTTTCGCCACATAAAGCTTGTTAGGCATTTGATCTTTTCTGAAATTTGCGATTTCGCGTAGGTTGTGATATATTGAGGAGTTAAGAAATTTATTGCGTGACATCAATTTTGATGAGCTGTCTATAGATCGCTTTTGATTAGATAATTTTTCATATAAAACAAGTTGGTTTCGCGCTGTCAGTTTTTTAAAAATAAAGAAAACATTCTAACGGTTTCCAAAAGTTATGAAATATCAATAAAAATCTTCACTTAGACGCGATTATTTTTTTTCCCGACAACATCGGTAATATTTACTTCTTTGGAAATGTAACCTCTTGCTGAATTTCGAATCGTCATTAGGAATTACCTGGGTAACCCATAATGCACTGCGGTAAGCAAGTTGTTCTCACTATATGCGTGTTGTTGAAACTGAAGTAAGTAGCATCGCGGATGAGAAATGGATCATTTCTTGATTAAAACTGGCACAACAGGCCTTGAAAAACCTAGGAAGCGTAGTAAGGCCACTGTGAAAAAAATACGGACACAGTGAAGACAAAAAAATGTAAATGTCGAGATTAAAGTCGACATGTTGACTTTATTCTCGTAGTTTATTTTGTCAGTTGAATGTCGCAAACTAAATTTCATTTAAAATGAATGTTTCATTTACTAGATTTTCTCAAACCCGTCATAAATTAATGTAGCACATTAAATGCTTTATATTAAGTGTTCCCGACCCAGTTGTTAATCTCTGCGCTTCTTAAACTGTCTTTCTCTTGCAGTGAGAGGCGCCTGCAGCAATCGCCGCACATTGACTTCATGATATTCCTGCTCAATGAACATTCAGAATACTAAGATAAATACTTGATATCTTTTTCACGATGAAATGCATTAAAGCATGTATTAGACATGGGTGGCGGGGGGCACGGTGGCGTGACTGTAGTGCTGCTCCCTTGCATTAAGGGGTTCTCAGGTCTACGTTCAGTGTAGAGCAGTTTATGGCAGGTGTAATGAGGCTCCAAAAAACTGAATACTGTATCTGAATGGGTATCGCACAGGTTTAACTGAAATATTGTGTAAATGTTGGGTTCGTCATCTGGAGGTCGGAGATACAACGAAGAATTCAATGGATGTTTTTCTGAGCAGGCTTTCTTTATTGCATGTTTGCTGTGTCTACGTCGTACTAAACCCCAGTTCCTACCTTTGTCTTTCTCCATATAACCAATCACCACACGATAAGCGTCTTTGTGAAATTAAAACAAGTTATAAACCTAGACCTCAGTTTTCAGAACTTTAAAACAATTTTCGTTATACATGTTTAATTATGCCATCCATTCAGAGGTCTAAGCTTATAACTAGTTTTAATTTCACAAATACGTTTATCGTGTGGTGATTGGTTATGTGCAGAAAGAAAAGGGATAGGAACTGGGGTTTAGTACGTCAGATAGAGACATGAGTCTAAAAGTAAGAAAAAAGTTGGTTCAATTGAAAAAGCGTTTTCTAAAGCTGAACGCTCGAAAGGGTTGAGCGTTATGCTAGGCTGTTCAATACTGCTTCTTTAGAAGAGTTTGACCCACGATCAGCTGTGGAATTCTGGCTGTCACCTGGCAACAGGCACATCACTCATAAAAACCTGAAAAGTCATAAGCATCCACTTCTGCAGGACCATCAGTCCAGGAACCATGCAGTTCAGCTCAAGCAGAAATGAACAGCATTCAGCCCATGCTGTCTGAGATAGTAAAGATTCTTGGGGGAGAAGATGTTGCAAGACAAAAGCTGAAGAACATGGCAGAAAATGAATCAGGACAGTGTTCTGTTATGTAACTGTAATATATGAAAAAATAACTAGTGTAGCTATAATGAAGGCATTGTTTATTAGCCAGTTAAAATAAGGGAATCTTTTATATAATGTTCTAGAGCAAGGTGGCAAAATACTACTCCCTGAAAGAACTTTTTTCAGTTTTAAAAAGGAAGGCAGTTTTGGTATCAATAAAGAGATCAGAAAAAATAAACTATTTTTCACTTATGTTATTTGTTAATGGGCAAGTGAATTTAACTGGCGGACAAGTGGATTTTCTAAGTTTACTTGTCCATGGACAAGTAGAAACAAATTTGATTTCCACACCCCTGAAGCTAGTTTTTTTTTTAATTTATAAAACTAGGGGGCTTTGCCCCCTGCTCGCCAATCCACCGGCAATATCACGTCTTTGCTGCTCGCGTATGTGGATTTCACTTTCACCAAACAACAAATCTTTTAATTCTTGCAGATAGGCCTCTTCATTGGGAATAAACAGTACTTTTCCCTGATGGCAACACACATTAGACAATCTACAAGTCTCTGACTTAAAATTTAAAACCAAACAATATCTGCATACTTCTGTCATATCACTTATGTCCATGTATTCAATCTCTTTTTGCTGTTCCGTTATTTCACAGAGTAATAATTTCCGTTTGTTAGCGCTAATGCGATTTTTACTATCATTTTTTTGAGATTTTCGAATTTTAGTACTTTCATAATCTCTAACCTGTTCCGCATGTGTATCGCACCAACATTTTTGAACCTCCTTACGACGTTCTACCTTGTCTTTTATTTCTGACCCTGCTTGGAGCCGAGAGCGCAGGAAGTGTGTCTGACAATAGCATTCACACGAGTGAGAAGTGACTGGACCATGGGAATGGTTGTAAATGTTTGAGAGGATGGTAGGAATTGTCAAACTCTCTTGGCAAAAAATCTCGTCTCGCGGGACCTGAAATTATCAACTCTCGCAGGAGTTGAAATTATTGTCCCAGGATTTCCTTTTATAATAGAGAGAGAATTCATTTTAGAACACAATTTCGTGTGGCAAATTAATATATATCATGATTGTGAAAAAATAACATTGACTTATATATCAAACTTTTATATAAACACGTCACAGATTTTTGGCACATCACCATTTTTAAATAAATAAGCCAACATTGCTTTTGTTCAGTTTATGTAATTTTCAATTTGGCCACTGGGTATCCTCATTATTAACAGCCAAGCCCTGTAACATGGTCCAAATGTTTTTTGCTGAATATATAAAAGCACAGATGGATAAATCAATAATTAAAAAGAAATTGGCTTTGCCAATTTGGTCATTTCTTGGCTTCAAAGCAAAAAGCATGCTGAGCCAAATGTTTTGCCAAAGTTATTTATCTCAGGGGGGTTGCTGTGGAAAATGATTTACAAAATAAGAACATGCATAGTCATTGGCACATGCAGGATCCAACAGATTGCACACATTTAGTCAATGCTCCTAGAACAAGAGCTAAAAGCTTGTCTCACCAGTTATTTTTGGATTTAGAAAAAACACAAAATATAAGCAGGGTAGTGTAACACATACAGCCATTTTCATTAATATTTATGGGAATAAATATGTTTTCTTTATGTATGGTTTAATGCAATTCTTTTAGAGCATTTTTTTTTGTTTTGTTTTTTGCTAAGCCACAGACTTTGGCGTAGAAATCATCCCAAGACTTACATTAAACAGCAAACGTACAAAGCAGGAGATAATCTGAGGAGTAAAACTAAGTGGTGACCCTTTTGATTGTAATCCATATGAAGTGGATCTGAAGCAGTCATGGGAATGTGAGACTTATTGATTGAAACTTTGCACTTCGCAAACCCCCAATCTCCTTTCAAAGCCACCCACAATTTCAGTGAATCACTTCCCTTGTATAAGACGGATGCAACTGTAGAACTGATTGTAGAACACTGAACACACTGGATTGCTGATAGTTTGCTTATTCTAAAAATAATGGGTACTGCTTAAACCCAAGATACCATTGTGACACTGCAACATGCATACATTATAGACATCACATGTCCTTTTCTCTTTTTTGTGCAGTCTTTCACAAATGTAGAAAAATGTGAGGTGATAGATATGAAGTCTGGATAGCCAGTTGCAGTCATTGATCAATCCTAGTCCTATCTAGACTGCAGCATTATAAAGCACCCTCTACCTCTGTCATCTTTGCTTAATAATATGCTGGTGTCAACTTATTCTGTGAGCATTCATGATCACAATAAAAATGCTCGAAGCATGTTGGACCCCACAATAGGGAAAGCTGTCAGATTGCTAGTTTGCATTCGTCACGAGAAATGTAACTGGATTTGTATCTGTCTGCTTAAGTCATGATTCAAGTTCCTATTGTAAATGCAATGTGTGTATTTTTTACAACCTATCCATATACAAACAACTACAATTGCCTGGTGTACAGGTAGCTTTTACAATGTGTTTAATCAAGTAGTTAAGATCATCAGCAAAGTAACCTCCACCAGAGATGTAAGTAATCGGTCATTGCTGGCTGATTATATTGGCTATAATCAGCACAAGTCTACCACGTACGCAACATTTTTGGTTCAGGCTTACTGGAAATGTATCAGATTTAATGTTTAGGAAACTTGTTGGAATTCAAAGGAGTTGGTGTATTTCTGAAAATCACAGTTTTTCCTTCAGGCCTCTGGCAGCAATGCCTAAAATAATATCTGAAGAAATTAAGTAGTAATGTTCCAGTTAAGTGGCTTTTCACTCCATATGGCTTGTTCGGTGAACGGCAAATTGGCTGATTTCTAAAAATTACATTTAAATATCTGCTTTTCTAGACTTTACTATAATTTAGTTGTGGTGTTCCTTTAAAGAAAGTATTGCAGTGCATGTGATGCTTTGCTGCCAGAACTTCCTATGAAAAGAGAGCAGCCAGACAGACTTTAGAAGAGAATAAGAAGACTGGAATATTTGCTTCTCCATTAAAGAAAGTGAAATAATAAACAGAGAAAAAGGAATCTGAGGAGTTATCCTGTGTATGGAGAGGAATGGCAAACGTGGTGTCCACTGAACTTGAAATGAGAGACATGAGGCCTGTGTTCAGCAGCATTGAAATGAAGCGGCTTCAGTGAGTTCAGACCTTTTCATTTTGTCCTTTAATTAAAATTTACACTCCTTGTTTGAGAGTGAATGGTGAATGAGCTTATGTTAAGTAGAGTAGCTCACATCAGTAATGATGATGACTCTGCCAAAAGAAAGGAAGTGAATCAAATAGTTGTCTGGTGTGACAACAACCACCTGACAAAGAATGTCAGCAAGATGAAGGAGATCTTTGTTGACTTCCAGAGGAATGATATGGCACATACTCCACTTATAAACTATGGCAACTCTGTGGATTCTGGCAGAAGCCCTAAGTTCCTGGGGGCACACATCATGGATGACCCGACATGGACTACAAACACCACCTCCCTTGTCAAGATGGCACAGCAGCAATTTCATTTTCTGTGGCGGATAAGGAGAGTAAACTTCCCCCTCCGGTCCTCACAACATCCTACAAAAGTGCTAGAGAGAGAGCAGCTTGATCTAGTATGGCAACTACAATGTTTCGGATCATAAGAGAGTGGTAAGGACAGCAGAGAAAATCCTCAGAACCACCATCCCGTCTATACAAGATCTGTGCTTGTCACACTGCCTTAAGAGAGCCACCAACATAGTCATAAACTCCACCCATCCAGCCCACTGACTGTTCAATCTTTTTCTCTCTGACAAACGCTACTGCAGTATGCGGTACAAGACTGCCAGACTCTGTAGGAGTTTCTTCCCACAGACCATCAGACGTCTCCACTCTCTCTAACAACAGACATCATGCTGACCTGTTGAGAATACAAACAGACTATTTGAACACATATATTCAGAATCTTGTATGTCGTAAAATGCGGTTATTTCTGTTCATTATTTTAATGTTTTTTGTCACTTGAGCACTTACCATTATTCACCAATGTCAAGTTTACATTTATCACTTTAATATTCCTTAGCATTTGAAATATTCTTATATAACATGCCATTTTTTTTATCTCCGTTTGTCTATTAGAGTATACATATTTCATCTGGTTATGCTATTATGTATTTTGTATAACTTGCATTTGTATGGGGAAACACAAAGTCATTCAGCTGAATGACAAAGTAAATTCATTCATTCAATTTTAAATTGGAAAAAAGAACAGATAAAGAATAATTGTCTACTTAGTAAACAATAGGCTTGTTACTGTAGGAGTCAAATTGGATTTTTGTGCGTGTAAACTTGTTAAGCATGTTAGTCTTGTATCTTCTTGATAAACAGCATTTTATAGCAATTGTGGCTTACAATTATGGCAAGCACTATCTTTTTATTTCATGTGCATTATGAATAAACATTTTATGTACATGTTTTTTAGATAAAAGCTGTATTTTAAGGGGATTTTTTTACATTACCATTTTTATGGTCACTGACCAGTCAGCGTACAGAATTTCATTTTGTTAATTAAAAGGTGAAACCTGTGGTCTGCAGTTTAATTAGAAAAATAGCAAGGTTAACACTTTAATGTAGAACAGGATGTCGAACTCCAGTCCTGGAGGGCCACAGGTTTTCATTCTAACCATCTTCTTAATTAGTGACCATATACATTTCTGGTTATAGTGGAACTTATTTTTTTTTTATTACCACTAATAAAAGGATAAAGAAAAAAGAATCTAAGTCAGCAAGTCAGAAATTGATGATTGGTATTCAGCTGATAAAACCTGAGCATCACTAATGTTAGGATTGCCAGGTAAATCCTACAACACTTAACACATGGCCAGCTAACTTGCATTACACAGACTTCGTGCTTCATCCTCTCCATCGTTGCCAAGTAAGTACTGAAGGTATTCTTGTTTTACACAATGTCATATTTTGCTAGGTTCTGATTCTTCTTTTACTTTTACCAGTGCACTCCTGTATCCACTGTATAGTATAGAGAAGTGGCTGGGAGGGGGTTTTTTTTTTTTTCCCAAGCCTCAGAATTCTATTACTGTCATTTTCAAATTCCACAATTTTTAAATATTTATTATGGCTACTGTTTTGATATGCAACTTCCTTAAAATTTACTTTACTGTTATTAGATACCATATGCAAAAAACAACTGTTTATATTTAAGAATATTCTAAATACTTTTCAGATTGACAAATAAATGCCCCCTTTTTTCTTCTACAAAACAGATCAATTCCTTGGGAAAAATAAAGTACTGTATATCTAATGTAAAGGCTGTGCCAAAAATATGTAAACACTGTGGCTGTATGGAAATGCCAGCAGCTATTTAACGTTGCACCATTGGCCACCTGAAGCTTTTAACTGGATAAGGATTTTAGTAAAATTGATGAATGAGGTAAAATTAAAACAGCTTAGGTGATCAGTATAATTGTAAAAATTAGGTGATCCCATTTTCTGTGCTGGCTTTTAAAAGTTTTACTCAACTACGTTATAAAGAATAGAAGGCAACTGCTGGAGCAGGAAGAACTTTTTTTTAGCAGAGATCATGAATCCTCCAACCTGGATGGGCAGGACCTCTTTTCTTTGTATATTATTTTGCCACACACTTCTAGACTGTGCTTCATAAATTAAAGTTGATTCCTCAAATAAAAAGTTACTCAGCCACCTGGTTTGACATACAGATTCTCATAGAATGATCATGTTGATGAAGGGATAAGTTAATTTGAAGGGCCAGCTGTTTTTAGCTGCTGCCACTTCCTCAAATCAAATGGTTACCTGAAATATCTGTAGAGACAATATCAAGTTTAAAATATTTAGAGGAAAGCGGACACATTGCTGGCTACAGGTGATGCATGTTCCTTGGTGAATGCATTTTGAGGACTGGATCACTTTATTCATGAACCTATAATGATGGTGGGTCTTGGCAATGGGGCATTACAGAGTTTGAATGCTGATCTATTTTCCCAGCAGTGTTTAGTTAACTTTCCTGCAAGATACAGTATACAGTGGAACCTCGGTTCACGAACGTCTCAGAACACATACAAATCGGTTTACGACCAAAAAGTTCGCCAGACTTTTGCATCTGTTCACGACCACACATTCGGTATACGAACAAGCCAGTTTCCCTTTCGGTTTGTATGTGTTCAGTCTTTCCCTGTGCAGAGAGAGAGCCAGACAGACAGACAGACACACACAAGAGGTATTGGACGCATAAGGTAGAGAAGGCAGTTAAAGAATGCACTGGGCTCGTTTTTGTTTTCACTTCTGTTTTAAAGCGATCGGTTCATAGCGTGCATTGTTGCAATGTTACTTTTCTTGGTGGTTTATTAAATTACGGATTTTTCAAATGTTCATTTTTCCCTGTGCTTAAAACTTATTTAAAAAAAAAAGTGTTTTTTGCGAGCAGTTTGTAGGGCTATAGCGTGAACTATTGCAGTGTTAGCTTTCTCTGTTGTTCGAGGTTTTCTCAAGTGTTATTCAATGTTTTTACATTTAGTTTACTATTACGCTGTGCATTCTATGGTATAATTAACAATATTTGTGCTTAAAAATATATATATTTACATACAGTTTGCACGGTCTGGAACAGATTAATTGTATTCACATACAATCCTATGGGGGAAATTACTTTGGTCGTAACCCGATTTGGTTGTGAACCGGAGTTTTGGAATGAATTATGGTCGTGAAACGAGGTTCCACTATATTTGTAATCATAAAGCTTAAGTCAACAACTAAAATAGTAGAAAATTGATGAATACAGTAAATGCATAAATTGGGTGTTAAGACTTTTGGGGAATGGATGTACAGTGCATCTGGAAAGTATTCACAGCGCATCACTTTTTCCACATTTTCTTATATTACAGCCTTATTCCAAAATAGACTAAATTCATTTTTTTCCTCAGAATTCTACACACAACACCACATAATGACAACGTGAAAAAAGTTTACTTAAGGTTTTTGCAAATTTATTAAAAATAAAAAAACTGAGAAATCACATGTACATAAGTATTCACAGCCTTTGCTGTCGATGCACCTTTGGCAGCAATTACAGCCTCAAGTCTTTTTGAATATGATGCCACAAGCTTGGCACACCTCTCCTTGGCCAGTTTCGCCCATTCCTCATTGCTGCACCTCTCAAGCTCCATCAGGTTGGATGGGAAGCGTCGGTGCACAGCCATTTTAAGATCTCTCCAGAGAAGTTCAATCGGATTCAAGTCTGGGCTCTGGCTGAACCACTCAAGGACATTCACAGAGTTGTCCTGAAGCCACTCCTTTGATATCTTGGCAGTATGCTTAGGGTCGTTGTCCTGCTGAAAGATGAACCGTCACCCCAGTCTGAGGTCAAGAGCGCTCTGGAGCAGGTTTTCATCCAGGATGTCTCTGTACATTGCTGAAGTCATCTTTCCCTTCAGTCTCCCAGTTTCTGCTGCTGAAAAACATCCCCACGGCATGATGCTGCCACCACCATGCTTCACTGTAACCTCCAAACGTGACGCCTGGCATTCACACCAAAGAGTTCAATCAGTGTCTTGTAAGACCAGAGAATTTTGTTTCTCATGGTCGGAGAGTCCTTCAGGTGCCTTTTGGCAAACTCCAGGCGGGCTGCCATGTGCTCTTTATTAAGGAGTGGCTTCCGTCTTGGCCACTCTACCATACAGGCCTGATTGGTGGATTGCTGCAGAGATGGTTGTCCTTCTGGAAGGTTCTCCTCTCTCTACAGAGGACCTCTGGAGCTCTGACAGAGTGACCATCAGGTTCTTGGTCACCTCCCTGACTAAGGCCCTTCTCCATTTTAATTTAATCCATTTTGGAATAAGGCTGTAACATAACAAAATGTGGAAAAAGTGATGCGCTGTGAATACTTTCTGGATGCACTGTAAGTCTTTTTATTGTAAAAAATGCATTCAAATTTATTTCAGACAGCTAGAGATAGTTCTGGGTGTTAGCAACAATTAAGGCATTAAGTGTGTGTGTATATACAGTTGGTATGTCTGTGAATTTTGGAGTACAACCTTAGGCAGTATGATTGACATTATTTATTATGGGTTAACTATTTTGAAAGTTGGAGGACTTAACATTTTTTATTTACTTAAGAGTCTATTATCCCACTTGTTCACTATACTTTTTTTTTTTTAAAACCTTGCCAGATTCAAAAATAGGGATAACATAACACAATTACGTGTTAATAGCGACTACACTAAAAGCATGACTTTTATCAGCACTTTATAATACCACGCGCTTAAAAAAACAGACCCCAATTAGGACTGTGCTTTTATAAACAGCCGATTCCAACTCACGTAATAAAGATCAAAAGCCTATTGTTAGCTGCTGGTTGTGGAGAATCTGTGACTAATTACAGTTCATGTTTTAAACATATTAGAATATGGTAAAAAAAAAATTATATTCATATATATTATATAAAATATACATACATATATACATATATATATACATATATATATACATATATATATACATATATATATATATATATATATATACATATATATATATATATATATATATATACATACACATATACATATATATATATATACATATATACATATACATATACATATATATATATATATATATACATATATATATACATATATATATACATACATATATATATATATATATATATATACATATATACACATATATATATATATATATATATATATATATATATATATATATATATATACATATATACATATACATATATATATCAGTACATATATGTTCAGGGCTCTAATCGAATCTGACTAAGAGGAGTTTGAAAACCTAGTAGTGCTTTTCAGATGTGCAATTATGAAATTTCAAAAATGAGTACAGTATGCTCTATTTAAGACCTCACAACGAAAATTGTACTTTTCCAACAAAGTGTGCCATATTTTAACAGTATCAGTTTCCTGGGAGCCGGGTTGTATTATTCTAACAGACAGACATGGCAATTGCAGTAGGTGCAATTAGATAGATTAGTAGATTGGGTTTATGTATTTAAGCATGAGTTCTCTACACTAAATATATCAGAGACTGGCACCTATACAATCACCAGACTACACATTTTCTTCTTGTCTTTTTTGCTCAGGTATCTGAACCAAGAGTATCCAGAAGAGTGGACATTGCCTCACCTGGCTGAAGGATTTGGTGTGACAGTCGATACTGTCAAACGAGTGCTAAGGAGTAAATTTAGCGCTCCTTTACAGAGGCGTGTTAAGCAGGATAGCAGAGTTCTAGTCAGAAATGAACTGAAAACAAAAGCACTAGGAGACTTTGAAAAGATGAAGGAGCTAAAGATGCCCGCCCCACCATTACCCTTGCTGGTAACTCCAGGGAACTCCATAGCTGTACAAGTCCAGTCATCTTTAGAAACAAGACCTCCACAGCCATTTAATAAGGTATATGTTAAAAAGTTTCACAAAAAAAACTTTCAGACATTCAACGATGATGACACAAATAATGTCAATCTACAATCCACAGAAGAGATGAAGCTTTCAAAGATGCAGAATACGGAGAGCCACTTGAATGGATACAACAAGCATGGCAAGGCTGTCTCCAAAGAAACAACAGCAGGGCATAGAGTGTTTGGCCATGAAGAAAAAGTGGACACTATTCAGAAAGGAAGGGAGTTTTATGACAGCAAAGGAAATTTCCTCTATTCCATCTAACCATTAAAGAGATCAGACTTCTAGGAACTGGTTTTGTCCAAATTCAGTACACAGTACTACTTTGGACTGCAAAGACAGTCTTCCTGTATTTGTGGTCTTATTTATTTCAAATTAGTTATGAATAAAAGGTACATTAAAAACTAATTACCTTGTAAGGGTCAATCTTTTTAACTCTAAGCCTCAATTTACATTTCTTTATGGTTTTAAATTAATGTCGTCTTTGGCTGGGCAAGTACTTTAGTTTAGCTCTCTGTCCTCCTTAATTGTATCAAACTCTTAATTATACTAATTTATCTCTATATATAATCTTCATTTGGATCTTGATCTTTGTTTGTCCGTGAATGAATTAGAAGAAGAAGCACTAGATGGCAGTAGAGAGACCGCTAAAACATAGGCATTGCATTAAGAATCTCCTCCAGGCTTATACTACAGAAGATTGTAGTACTCCAGTCACACCTCAAAACGCAGAAATTCAAACTAAACAAATTGTTGTGCTTTAAATTAACTAAAGAGATCTTCATGTAGATCTTAATCTTTGTTTGTCCGCGAATTCCAAGCATGCGTAGACCACCTTCCAGTTTAGTATGTTGTTGTGAAATTACACCAATATATGTTCCTGTGCTTGAACGACACGGGCAGATGGGGAGTGTCTGATGATTGCATATAGCGCCGAAGTTACTGGTCTTTACCATTCTTTCCTCTGCATGTCCTGTAGTACAAAAGAAAAAGCATACAGCAACATGCGGGGACTGGCAGGAACACTCAATAAAACAAAAAGCAAGTGACGGTGAGATACGAAGAAGGCAGCCGCCAGCGTTTGTGTGTCAGAACCGGGGCGTTAGTATGCATCGTGGTACACTGCAGAGCTATAGCGCGTCTTTAGTGAAAACAGCCGTGTCAGATGGGGTTGTATGGATTGATTCTGAACGCGACTGAGAGAGTGAAAAGTGAATAAAAAAAAAAGCTAACCTTTACAAGGATCATAAACTGCACCGGCTGTCACAGACTGAAATCAAAAGTATGCTTTTATTCTAAAACAGTAAGACAAGAGCAGTTTACTTCTCAAAACGGAGGGCGCAGGATCGAACCCGACCCCTTGATTCCCAAGCGGGGACTGAGTCTATTGAACCACGGAGTCAGTTACAGTAAACTGGTGTCAATGTCGCATGTTAAGGCGGCTTTTTGTTTCTGCAGTTATATGTTTGAATAAAAGTGCAATTGTGTTATTCTTGTGAAAATGTTTCTTTGCTATTTGGACTTCAGGCTTCATACATTATATAGTTTATGCCTACATTTTGTCATCTACTACTAGAATATAAAAAAGTTTCTGTTTTAACAATGTGTTGACACAGATTACTGTAGAAACGGAACAGACATGAAATGCGTGTGTTCCAAACAACGATCTATTATTTCACTCTAAAACTCCACTTCACTCCCAGATACTCAATCAAGGCATGAGCTGAGAGAAGTTCGTGCACGTTCTAAATTGGTGGGGGGATGGAATAGCCGGCTTCTTTTATCAGCACATTTAGAAGACAAAGGACGCTGGAGAGGTGTGAAGGGATTTAAGAAGCAGTTTAAGGTGGGACGGAATTACGAGTTTTTTCGTAGGCTCTGGTAATTCTAGTGTTAAAGAGCCTGGATAACTATGTGTCCCCCTTTTATAACCATTGCTCCGTGTATATTGCCTTACTCTTTGGATTGCCACAAAGCAACCTGCGAGATTGGAGAAAGGTTGAGAAGAGATCGTGAGAAGAAACGACAGCGTCGTGAAAACGAGACGGACTGTGAACAGACAGAAGCAGAAATGCTCCTACACCACCAAATAATTACAATTCAGACAGTGATTCCGAGTAGGCCCTTCCTATCGAATCAATGTCCAAGGATTTTCTTTTGCAATTTTGTTTCCCTTATAAAAAATCATAATGCTGTGCGACGAAGGGCCCAGTTTACGACTGGCAGCCGCGTTTAAACAGGGAGCCCTTCACACACAACTTTTAACACGCGCAATGTAGTTAGGCGCACATGGCTAGTAAATAAAATAAGTGAGCTTGAAATTTTGGACAAGGTTGTTCACTGCAGCAGCCACGTTTGATTAACTAAATCTGAGTGCTTCTGTTAATTCTGAGCACTTCAGCTACATAATGATTTAGTTCATTCCATACTTTTATACTTATAGTCTCATTGCATTTCTCCTTAATTTGCACCACTCTTGTAGAGTTCACACTAAACAATTGCCCTTCTATGTTTATGTCTGCAACATTAATTAATGGGGATGGCTATTTGGTTCACCCTGTACAGAAATAATGACATATCTCATTTATGGGTTGCACAAAAGAATGTTCTTCTTGTAATAGGTGCTCCACATTCTCCTGTTCAGTAATGTGACTGCTCTCTATTCATTCCTTCAGACTTCTAGTGTAGAGTTGTGCTTTTGAGTGGCTGGTGTATCACATGGCCTGCCTAAAACTGACAAAATATAAACGTCCCTCTTTTTTTGTTACTGCCAATGTTCCTCTGGTTTAAAGCAGGTCTTAGTTTCAGTTCAAAACATGATACCCCCTATTAAATAGTTTTGACCTATGACTTCCTGGTATGGAAAAGTAACAGGGTGGAGAGCACCGAGCATGGTGCCGCTTCCAGCTAACATATGCAGAGATGCTCTGAGCTAAAGAGGGCAGATCAAGAGTTGTTTTTTTTTTTGTTTTTTTTTTTTTAATACCCAACGGAAAACACAATGAAATTTACAATTGCTGTGATTTACCCGTTTTGTTAACTATAAAAATACAGCATGGCTGTTTGATGTTATGCCTATAATTATAATAGTATCTCAGGGTTGGTATGTATTTTTGTACTTTGTAATTAAAATAATGTTAACCTGGCCATTTTATGCTTCTTACCGACTTAAGACTGTGCAGTCTGCATTTCTTATGGTAATGTTTGGTTTCTATTCAGCTCTCAGGCAGTATGAACATTTGTACAACATATAGTACAGCTTTCCCAATGATGCCAGCCACCAAACGCAGGGTGATGATTTCATTTCAAATACCAATGTTACGTGTAAAACAATTGTATGAAATGTGAGAAATTTGAGATCCTACACATAAAGGTATAACAGAAATCAGTGCAGTACAAATAAGTAATTAATTGCTCTCAATTACACTTGTTTCTTCAGACATCTTTAAAATTCCATCATTTAGCCTAAACGGCATACATTTAATCAGCAATTCTAATAAATTGTAACTTGACAGAAAGTTTGAAAATTCATCATGGTACAGTCTAAAAATAATCAGGGCCAAATACATTTAAAGTGTTTCAACTATGAAAACCTTCCTATTGTGAAGAGCGTCTCAAGTGACACATGAAGTTACTAGAAGGGTACCAGGAAGCTTTGCAGAAGGTCAGTGGAAATAAAGTAGAATCAGACTTGGCCCTGTCTCTAATGTTGATGTATTATTGGGTGGATAGCTTTTTCATAGTAAGTATAAGCAGAAATAAGGTTCTAATTGTTAAAATGAGCAAAACAAAAAAGTTATCCACTGAAATGTAGAGTATAATGTACACTAGCATTCAAACATTTGGAATCATCTAGAAATGTCTTTGATAGAAATATACATTTTTTTAACAAGGTACCATTCAATTAAATTTAGAAGTTCAGCCGTTAGTGTTTCAAATGGCTATTACTGCTGAAATAACTGGTTTATAATTTATTACTCACCTATTGAGTGCAAGGCCCCATTTTCAGCAGCCATTATTCCAGTGCCCTAATGGTATACTCTCTTAGCTCATTCTTAAGCATGTTAAATGTTAATTGGCCATTAGAGAAACATTTGTAATTGGGTTAGCACAACTGAAACCTGATATTCTGTTGAATAAAGTAAATTGAATTTTAGGAATGCCAGCTCCTTTCCAGCCAATAAAGAGACAATTCTGGGTTCAGAAAATGGCTAAAATGAAACCACTTTCTCAATAGACATGTCAGTCCACTGTTGGTTTGAGGAATGAAAGTTACTCAGTGCAACACATGAACCAACTGGAGATTTTGTACGAACATGTCCACTACTGTCTTGATAGAAATGGGCAAACCGGATAGAAAAAGAAGCAGAAAGCTGAGATACACACATGCACAAAAAGCTATACAGTTAGGTCCATAAATATTTGGACAGAGACGTTTTTCTAATTTTGGTTCTGTACATTACCACAATGAATTTTAAATGAAACAACTCAGTGCAGTTGAAGTGCAGACTTTCAGCTTTAATTCAGTGGGATGAACAAAAAGATTAATTCAAAATGTGAGGCAACTAAAGCATTTTTTAACACAATCCCTTCATTTCAGGGGCTCAAAAGTAATTGGACAAATTAAATAACTGGAAATAAAATGTTCATTTCTAATACTTGGTTGAAAACCCTTTGCTGGCAATGACAGCCTGAAGTCTTGAACTCATGGACATCACCAGATGCTGGGTTTCCTCCTTTTTAATGCTCTGCCAGGCCTTTACTGCAGAGGCTTTCAGTTGCTATTTCTTTGTGGGCCTTTTTGTCCGAACTTTAGTCTTCAAAAGTGAAATGCATGCTCAATTGGGTTAAGGTCAGGTGACTGACTTGGCCATTCAAGAATTTTCCACTTATTTGCTTTAATAAACTCCTGGGTTGCTTTGGCTGTATGTTTTGGGTCATTGTCCATCTGTATCATGAAATGCCACCCAATCAATTTGACTGCATTTAGCTGGATTTGAGCAGACAGTATGTCTCTGAACACCTCAGAATTCATTCGGCTGCTTCTGTCCTGTGTCACATCATCAATAAACACTAGTGTCCCAGTGCCACTGGCAGCCATGCACGCCCAAGCCATCACACTGCCTCCACCGTGTTTTACAGATGATGTGGTATGCTTTGGATAATGAGCTGTTCCACGCCTTCTCCATACTTTTTTCTTACTATCATTCTGGTAGAGGTTGATCTTGGTTTCATCTGTCCAAAGAATGTTTTTCCAGAACTGTGCTGGCTTTTTAGATGTTCTTTAGCAAAGTCCAATCTAGCCTTTCTATTCTTGAGGCTTATGAGTGGCTTGCACCTTGCAGCGCACCCTCTGTATTTACTTTCATTCAGTGTTCTCTTTATGGTAGACTTGGATATCGATACGCCTACAACCTGGAGAGTGTTGTTCACTTGGTTGGCTGTTGTGAAGGGGTTTCTCTTCACCATGGAAATGATTCTGCAATCATCCACCACTGTTGTCTTCCGTGGACGTCCAGGTCTTTTTGCGTTGCTGAGTTCACCAGTGCTTGCTTTCTTTCTCAGGATGTACCAAACTGTAGATTTTGCCACTCGTAGTATTGTAGCAATTTTTCTTCAACCCACTGAATTAAAGCTGAAAGTCTACACTTGAACTGCATCTGAGTTGTTTCATTTAAAATTCAATGTGGTAATGTACAGAACCAAAATTAGAAAAACGTTGTCCCTGTCCGAATATTTATGTACCTAACTGTATATAGTGGATTTACTTTAGAAAGAATTCAGATCCATTCACTTTCTGCACACTTGACTGTGTTTTGAAATTAATTTTAAATGGAGAAATTTACCATTTTGCCCACCTGTTTGCACTCAATAACCCATAATAAGAAACTGATAGCTTGTTTTCAGAAAGGCCTGCTAATTAAAAAAAAATGAAAATCTAAAATCCCTCATTCATTTAAGTATTCAGACCTTTTGCTGTGGCACTCCAAATCATGCTTCCCTGGGATTAAGCATCCCATATGCTTTTATTTTCCTTTAGATGTGTCTAGGAGTTTTGTGGACATTTAGAAAGGCACACATCTATATACAGTATAGTTATAAATATGGCCTCACAATTCACTCTGTATGTCAGGACAAAAACATAACCATGACGTCCAAGGAACTCTCTGTAGACCTCTGTGATCAAATTGTGGTGAAGCATACATCAGGGTATGGTTACAAAACCATTTCTAAAACTCTTTTAAGTGTTCCCAGGAGCACAGTGACCTCCATAATTACAAGATGGAAAATGTTTAGAACAACCACAAAGACTCTTTCTCGAGTTGGCCATCCATCCAAATTGAATAACAGGTCAAGAAGGGCCTTTGTCAACTATGTGACCAAGAACCCAATAGTCACTCTAACAGAATTTCAGAAGTCCTCTGCTGAGAACATGTCAGAAGGTTGACCATCTCAGCAGCACTTTGGGCAGAACTCCAAGCACTATATCTGGTGAAGACCAGGCACCGTTCATCTGCCTAATACCATCATCCCTATGGTGAAGTATGGGGGTTGGGCAGGGAGACTGATCAAAATTGAGGGAAGGATGAATGCAGCGAAATACAGAGCAGACCTCAAAGAAAGTCTGTTCCAAAAGGCACATAATGACCTGAAGATAACAGCCAACACAATGTTGGAGTGGCTTCAGAACAAGTCTCAAACTGTATTTGTGTAGCCCAGCCAAATCCTGAGAGTTATTCCCCACAGAATATCTATAGAAAGACCTGAAGATAGTAGTTTACAGATTTTTAAATAAATTAGCAAAATGTTCAGAAAACAAATATTCAATTTCATACAAGGGCAAGGTTACTGCAAGTTATTGACTGTAGACTAATAGCAAGTTCATCAATTGAAAACTATATGAACAACAAAGTGTGCAGAAAATGAAAGGGCCTGAATACTTTGTGAATGCTCTGTGTGTATATTAGACAGTATACTTTGAGAAACGGACACCATACAGGTCCTGTTGGAGTCAACATCTGTTAAAACAGTAGACCTATAATCCCCTATGCTTCTAGTCTAATTGGACACTGGACAAGCTGTACACAAACATCAGACAGGCCTATAGGGCTAAACCCCTAGCACACCTTGGCCATTCTGATCACACATCCCTGCTTCTGATCCCTGCATATACCCTCGTCAGGAAACAAGGTCCCACTATGACAAGGACTGTTACCATATGGCCTGAGGCAGCCCTCTAACAGTTGCAGGACTGCTTCCAGAGAACCGACTGGGAGGTTTTCAATCACCAAGACTTGGAGAACCACACTACAGCAGTCCTGGATTACATCAGGTTCTGCACGGACAATGTCACCAGAGACAGATGCATTATTCCAACATGAAGCCCTAGATGACGAGGGAGGTCCAGAGTCTGCTGAAAGCCAGGAATACTGCTTTCAGGTCTAGTGATGGGGTTCTTTACAGTGTAGCCAGAGCAAACCTGAAGAGAGGCATCCAAGAGGCCAAGGCAGCGTACAGAAGAAGGATAGAGGACCATCTGAGGAGCAACAACACCAGGCAGGTGTGGCAGGGTGTCCAGCACATCACTGGCTACAAATCTAGCAACTCCTCGGCCGCTGAGAGAGACGCTTCTCTGGCAGAGGAGCTGAACATCTTCTTTACCCATTTTGAGGCGACACCAACAGCAGCCCCATCACAGCCACCTGTTCACAACAGCAACATACTCACGGTAGCAAAGTCTGAGGTGAGGCGGGTGATGAGGAAGGTGAACCCGAGGAAGGCTGCAGGACCCGATGGTGTGGCTGAACAGGTGCTGAAAGACTGTGCGGATCAACTGGTTGGAATCTTCACTAGGATTTTCAACCAGTCCCTGTCCCAGGCCACTGTCCCATCCTGCCTCAAGTCCTCCATCATTGTTCCCCTGCCGAGAAAATCCATCATGAACAGTCTGAATCATTTTTGCCCAGTGGCATTCACATCTGTCATCATGAAGTGCTTTGAGAAACTGATGCAGAGTCATATCATCACCTGCCTGCCAGCAGACCTGAACCCATTTCAATTTGCTTACAAAGCAAAGAGATCAATGGAGGATGCTGTGGCCACAGCCCTTCATGCTGCCCTGACCCACCTGGAGCAGCAGGGGAGTTACGCCAGACTATTATTTGTGGACTTCAGCTCGGTGTATAACACCATCCTGACACAATGAATGGTGTCCAAACTGGCAGATCTGGGACTTCCATCACTCACCTGCAGTTGGATACTGGACTTCCTCTCTGGTCGCTCCCAGAGGGTCAGGCTGGGTCCCTACACCTCCACTGCTCTCAGCCTTAACACCGGGACGCCGCTGGGTTGTGTGCTCAGCCCACTCCTCTACACCCTCTACACATATGAATGTCTCCCCACTCACCATAGCAACAAGATCATAAAGTTCGCGGTTGACACAACTGTGGTTGGACTTGTGTCGGGCGAGGAGGGTAAGCTGGCATACAGGGACGAAGTGGAGCGGCTGCCAGTGTGGTGCAGAGTCAATAACCTGCTCCTCAACACCACAAAAATGAAGGAGCTTGTTATTGACTTTAGAAAAAACAAAACTGACATCCAGCCACTCATCATTGGTGGGGCCTGTGTGGAGAGGGTCCCGGTGTTCAGGTTTCTGGGCATTGAGCTGGAGGATGACCTGACCTGGAACGGCAACACCAAGGAGCTGCTGAAGAAGGAGCAGCAGAGACTGTATTTTCTGAAAATCCTCAGAAAGAACCATCTCCTCAAAAATCTGTTCCTTGCCTTTTATCACTGTTCCATCGAGAGTGTGGTCATGTACGGACTGTGTGCGTGGAACGGCAGCTGCACTTCCTCAGAAAGGAAAGCGCTCCACAGGGTCGTCAGGACAGCGGAGAGAACAATTGGTTGTACCCTTCCCACTCTGGAACAAATCTACACCTCCCGATGCCGCAAAAAAGCAATAGACATTTCACAGGATTCATCACTTCCTGGTCATTGCCTCTTCCAGCTTTTGCCATCGGGTAAGAGATACAGAGCAATGAAAACCAGGACAAACCGCCTTAAAAACAGCTTTTATCCAAAAGCAATCATGGCCCTGAACTCAAAATAAAACTGCTCCATATCATTCTCCCAATGTGCAATATAGACCTTAAGTCAACCAGTGCAATTTGTATATTTTGTAAAGTACTTTTATTACTATTCAGTTTATTATTTTCTATCTTCTTGTCTTTTTAACTCTTATGCCTCACACTGAGTCGACTGCACCTTCAACTTCATTGTTCCTTTGTAAAAGTGACAATGACAATAAAGATCTATCTATTTATCTATCTTAGTAAATGAAACAGAAACCCAGAGGCATGGTTAGTAAACTGCAAACAATTTCTATCCATCCATTTTCTAAATCTTTTTATTAAGAGCAGGATGGTGAGGAAGCTGGAGCCTATCCAAGCAAGCAATGGACGCAGGCAGAAACAATTCTCGGACAACACCAATTTAACTTGCATATCTTTGAACTGTGGGAGGAAAACATTGGGAGAACATGCACACCCCACACAGGGAGCATCTAGGACCTGAACCACGGTCTCCTTGTTGTAAAGGGAACAGTCCTGCCACTGTGCCACCCAGACAAAAATATTGCAATTATGTATGGAATCCTTCCTTCCATTGGCTTTAAAGGACAATCTAAACGATTATTAGTACAAAGTGTCATTAACAGAATAAATATGGGGAGATGCCTGGTCATGTGCACAAATTCAACTTCTGCATAACACCCTTTGGCTAGCAGAAATTTTTAATGCAGCCTTACATCAGTAGGAAAAGGAGTGCCAGCATTGCCAGTTTTACAGAAAATAAATGGTATACTCTAAAATAAATACATATTATTTATACTGTAAAGCTCACATTGGATGCTTTCAAACCTCTATGGAAATTACACATTTAATAACTTTTGTTCCCCAAGACAGCAAGGTGCCATTTCAGGGTAATTTAATAGTAGAAACATTAACTTTATAACCTACCTACACCTAACCAAATTACAAGTTAGTCATAAACATCATCTTCAAGACTACATACAGCAATTCACATAAATACACAAGATACAGCTAATTTTCTTATCTTTTTAATGAAAATTAAGGAACTGCACAGCTTTAAAACTTTCATCAATCTTACAAAACACTCCAAAACATGCCGAGTTTCATTAATCTTTACTGTATAAGTAAGCATAACTCCTGTATATATGCTTATAAAATGTCTCATGAAGCAAAACCTCTTCAACATAATAAACCAAAGAGTGCAGGCAAATGCAAAGAACTTCAAAGAGGCTTTAGTAACAGTTTTTTAGACAACAACAGCAAATTGTTTCTAGAACATTACTTATTCTTACCTTAAAGAAAAACAAACGTAGTTTATCCAGCCATGCTTTGATGGAATGCAAAATAAATAAAGCAATTTGGTCATTTGACTCAATGAAGCAGGTCTGAGCGTGCTTCATAGTTGTGAAATTTCCATGAGATATATATAAAAAAAAAAAAACCCAATTAAAAGACATCTTTAGCTCAGCACTTTCCAGTCTGTTTTGTATTTGCACAATAGTCACTGGTAACCCACTGCAGTTTAAAGATATTTGGTAATATAAATAAAAACAACACATTTTTGCTTGGGTTGAATTCTGATGAGGTACCAAACTGACATGATAAATGGATTGAGAAGGGAATATGGGACATACCGATTGATTGTTCTTTGTCAGATACAATTTTGTGAGAACTGCACACAATGACAAATAAATTGCAGTTATTGCTTCTGAAATACTTAAAATGTAAACAAGAAATCAATCCAGTGATACAACATTCTGCTCCAAACTTTCTTCCTTTCCCTGAGCCACACTTCTAAAAAGAAAATTTTTACTATTACTTTAAAAAGAGAACTTGTGCAAAAAAGTAGCTTATTTCTTTTAATCTAAAATGACAAAATCTCAGATTCAAAGCATCAAGGTGGCTATTGAATAAGTCGTTGCCCACACCTACAATCCGGCTGTTTCAGATGGGTTAAGCTTAGTGCTTTGAGGCAGCAAACTTGAATGGCAAAGTCAGCCAAGCCATTAACAAGCACATTTGATTAACATTTATGGACACAATGGAAAAAGAAAGTTCTTTCGGAGCTATTCATTGAGATATCCTGCTTGTATATAATGAGTGTAATTACAAAGGTCAAGTTGGCTGCAATGAAAACATTTTTCACAAGTGGCCAATAGGCTGTTAACAAACAGCTTTAAATCACAAAGGGAAAAAAAAATCTTTTGAGAGTGCAAATCGAAAAACTACATATCATGATTATAAAAAATGCAGCAGGACTAATTTAATCTTAAAAAGAAAACAACAAAATACCTTTCATACTTGCAGCAATAATTTTGAATACAAACCTCAAATAAGTTGTGAGGATGTGGGGTGATTCGTAGGAACCCATAAACTGAATAAATTACTTATTCTTTGCTACTGGGCCCAATTGCCAGTAAAAAAAGCAAGATTCCCATGTTAACTTTTCTTATGTGAGGACAAAAATAGAGAAAGAAAAAAAAAAAACAAAAAAAAAACACACACACACTTGTTAATGCATCTCCTTTGCCTGATAAGGGCAGGCTAAGCAGTAAAAGGGCAAGTTAAGCTGTAATTGTATTGAGGCATATGACAGCTGAATTTATCGATGACCAGGGTTTTCTGTATATGCCCTGTTTAGTTAATGGAAGAGAATCTTTACATGTAGTCCTAACTAATACTTTCCTGGCATGTGTTTGTATATACAAACACACACACATACCGAGATATTATATATATGACTTATTTGATATAATACTACACTGTTTGGTGCAGGCATAGCCTATCAATCAATAACTTGAAAAAGGGCTTGAACAACTTGTCCCTTTACAAAATAGCATCCTTTTAGAGCTGTTGCAAGGCAAGTATCCTTTATTATCTATGCTGACCTTTCTGGATTCAAACATTCACCTTCAAATTGGAACATATAAAAAAAATATATATATTAACAGTGAATTAAGTATCCTAAAAACTAGAAAACACTCCTCTGAAAGCAGAACAATTCATTGTATCACATTTCATCCAGTTTTCCTTTCCCCGGTTTATTCAATTAGAAGAAACAGAGGATGGTAGTTAAATAAGCTGGACTGTAGTGTAACTACGGCAGTACACAGCATCTTTTGAGTTATAGGTAGGATGCTATAAGCAGTGAAACTTGTATATGTTTATATACATCCAGTTTTATAATAGTCCAGTTTCAAAACCACAGACCCTCACCCCACCTTAAGAAGAAAAATTATTCAAAAATACATCACCCAAATAACAATCCATAATAGGGTTTCCTCCACAAAAAGACTTTGTTTTTGGATGTAAAGAGGGAGTCACATGAATAAAAGCAACACCTTCACATAAGCCACACTGCAATGATAGTTCTACCTTCATTTTCCAATGCAGTATTTCTTAAATTAAAACTAAAACTTTCTTTCAAGTCAAACAGCAATTTTAGAAATGGCAGGACGACTTCTGCCTTCTCCCTCTTTTTAGTCTTGATGAACATTTAAAACATTTGTGGGTTGTCCCCTATAGCTTCTCACAAGACTTTTTTTCCAGGGAAATGACACACAGAGTTTCCAGTAGGGTCTTCCAGGATTCTGGAAATAGCCACATTAATTCAGCTTATTCAAGGAGATCCTGCAGGAAAAACAAATTGGGAAACAGAGCAATGTGAGCAAATACACTCAGGGCGAGTCAAAATAATGCTAACACTACTGCTATGCATATATTTACATACAATTTATGTGCCACATATTTTACATGTGCTGGACAAGATGGCAAACAGGTTGAGACATTCCTGTATATTCATCTTGCACATATGAAGTATGTATACACACACATACACATACAGTGTGTGTGTGTGTGTGTGTGTATCTGTAACGGACATTAACTGCCTTTGCCTGAACTTTTACAAATAAACATTTTCCAAGCCTGAACTAGCTTGTGTCTACTTGCTGCACACGGTCTTGACTCCTCAGTTTTTAGCAACAGCTCTACAGGAGAGAGGAATACTGAACTATGGGTTCAAGTTTTAAGATTCAACTACAACCTCTATTTAAGATTTAATTCCCTTTGGTAAGAAGAATTTGTAAGAATACTTTCTTCAATCTTAGCTACCTGGTGATTCACCCTGGGAGAAGTTTTCAAGTCAAATTACCTTTACCAGTAACTTACCTCATCAGAATCGTCATGGTACGTTTGTCTGTTAGATTCAGAACTGTTTATGTCTAATTCATCTACTCCATCAATCCCATTAGCTTCTGCATGCTGTTTGAGAATTGAGTATCTGTGTACCAAAAACCTAAAAATGAACAAAAATGAGCACATATTGACCGTCATTCCATCACCACATGTTCCCAGATTAATTCTCAGTGTCCTGTGGAGTAGATTTTTATTCCAATTAATTTTCTAATCAGATGTCAAGTCCTGCTTGACAGGGGAATTCTATCGTAACTGAACATATTCTGCCTTGGCCGTACTGTTTAGGTAAACTGTATTTTCTATACAGAGATGACAAAGATTTTCCATTAAGATTTTGTTCTATTATTTATTATATCCTATGTGAGACATAATGGATGGACTGGCATCCTGACAGGGACAGAGAGTGGTGCCTTATCCAGCTTGAAGACAATGTGAAAGGACAGCACTGTTGGAGACACACCCTCACTGGGATGGTTCCTGTTTCCTTTCCCAGTTGGAGAAGAATAAATAATGGGTTGAATGGGGAAGCTGCCTGTCAAGAACAGTGTATCTACCAGCATGACAGATGGTAGTGCTCCTTTAGCATGGCCCTAGTAAGGACACCCGTAGGGCTGCATGGGACTTGTAGTTCAGGAAAGCAGCCTTGTTGGGGCCCTGGAAGGAACCCAAAAAGTAGGTCCAGCTTGACCTGGAAGTGCTTCCTGGGTGCAGTATTGTATCACTTAAGTACCTCTGGATTTAGCATAAAAGAAGCTACCTCACTTCACTGAGGAAGTTGAAATCAGGAGGTGGTTGACAAGGTTTGCCTGAAGGAGAGTGGAAAAGGGTAAAAGAAATAGGAATTTAGACTGTGCTAATTGGTATGAGAGCCTAGGAAAAGGCACTACATGCAATGAAAATACTACATTAGAACCATTGACTGCCTGATTGGCTGTGTCTGAGGTTTGGGTGAGTGGGGTGCCACCTAGTGGTCATACCTGCTATATAAACAACACACCCTGAGAATGAGCCTTTATAAATATTTTTGGAGAACAAACCTTAAATATTTCTTAAACAGCTGTTAAGGATCAAAATTATGAAGCTATGAAAGACTGCAGAAGTGGGAAGGATGACTATGGGGAAAACAAACAGCCAAACTGAAATAGTCCAGGGAGACGAGACAACTGGAAATGCAACTTACTTCCATGACTGACGACATTTACATCCTGCCCAGTGAAAGTGTCCTTAGCAACACAAGTCTAGCATCCTCAGTAATCACAGGTATGTCCAAAATAGGTATTACATTAAATGCTGAAGTTCCAGAAGTATAATTATACAAGCGGAAATAAGACAAAATGGCATTGGCCTTGTCTAGAACATCATCAAATTTGGCAGAAAGTTTCCATAAAACACTCTTGGTATTGGTTTTGCACATGTACACATACAGTTGAAAAGATATCTCGAACAACATGCATGAGCGGAGAATACACATATCCAGAGAAACTCAGAAATTGAGCTAGTAAACAACACATCCAAAAAGATTTTAAAAGTAATGAATAAGTAATGCTAACACAAAACCAATTTAAAAAATAAAAAAATAAAAACCCTTGCCTTTTGATACTGATGGTTCTACATATAATTCTTAATGAACAAACAACTTGAGCATCCCTAATTTCGAAGCTTGAAATGCTACTGCATTGTACTGTTTCATAACCAATAATCAATCAAGCGTGTCACTCGTGCTTAGAATTTGTATACTTGCATTAATATCCGGGTTCGTATGTGATAGATTCTTTGCATTACCTGCCTATCTTCTGTCATTGTTTACACAAATGCCAAACCTGGAATTTCCTGTGGAACGACAGTATATTAGGTCTTCACCTGGGCAACTGTCAAGCCAGCTTTTCTGGGATTTTTGACTTGGACTTTTGTTCTTATACAGTATCCATTGGTTACTGTTACAGGTGTGTATAAGACCCAGGACTTCGTTAATCTCCACTCACATGTAGCTGGCTTTCACCCAGGCAGTGAGGTTTAGAATTGAAGGTGAGTTTTGGGTAGAGTTTTCAAGTAAACCTTAACTACAAAAAAAAAGCTACTAGGCATTAATAAATTGAGAATGTCAGAGTGGAATGAAATTGATGAATTATAGTAAATAATTTAAAATCATTTTCTCTGTAACTGCTGCTGAATGAGGTACTGCTTAAGACTTAATCCTTTACTACATATCAGAGGAGAGTCAACCTATCTGTACTGAAGAATAAACATTACTGGGGAAACCATACAGTACAGAACTTCAGTGAATTAGTTTATCAAAATATATCAATAAAATTAGTACAAATACAGTACTGTGACGACTCTGGGCGTGGACCAAATATCATTTTGGACCAAAATCTCTAAATGCCTAACAGACAGCCTTGGTGTCACAATCCCACTTAACCCATTAACAGCAGTGTTTGGTGTACTGCTGGATGGGCTTAAAGTGGAGAAGAGCAAATTGATTGTAATTGCTTATACCACAGTACTAGCACTTAAATTTATCTTGCTAAACTGGAAGAATCTCACTTCACCTGCCATAAGTCAGAGGGTAACTGATGTTCTATATTATTTGAAATTAGAAAAAAAATTGCACTTAAGAGGACCTGTTCAAAACTTTTTTAAAATATGGCAAGACTGAATTAATCAAATCCTAGAATAAGCATTTATATCAAGGAAAAGGACATTCTCCTTTCTTTGTTGTTTTTAAAGATTTGCTCATGTTGTATTCTCTCCTTTCTCTCAGGTGTGGGCTGAATTATGGTTTGTTAAGTTTGACATGATTGTATGGAAAGTTGTTTTTTTCACATATCAATAAATTAAAGAAAATTTTAAAAAAAAAGTATTGTGATGACACTTATTTGTTGCATTGCACAGGTCAAGTGCTAAGACCAGTGGCATACCATGTATAAGAACGAAAAACAAAACATTTTATTGCTGCATACATAGTAAAATGCACTGCTCCACTGCCAAATGCTCTGTTCACATTTAAGTCATGCATTTGGGTTCATTTTGATTTTAAAAGTGTCAAAACAAATAAAAAGCATCATATGACATGCACTTGAAAAGCATCATCATATTTAGATCAAGATCTCCAGCAGACTTTGAAAATGAGCACTTAAAACTCTGATTTATGAATATAAATAAACTGATTTAATTAAAATGAAAAAAAGAGGAGAAGTAAGAAACCTCACTTAGAATCAGTGTTTGCAATTGTCATTTAGGTACTTTTTTTCCTGCCATTGAAGTTTTTCAAGAAAAAACATAGCAGTCTAATGAGATTTTTAAGTTCAGTTATTAGCTGGCAGACCCAGTGCAAACATAAAAGCTCACAAGGAGTCACCCAAAGCAAATGTTGCCATTGTATTGATGTGTGTGTTATGTGCCCTGAATTAGTAACCCAGTCTTGCCAAGGAGACTGCTGAGACACTTGAAATACATTTCCAACAGAGTTCTTCTTATAAGAATTAACAGATTTAACTTTTTTTTTCCTACAGGTATATGATTTCAACTTGAATTTCAGTTAAATGGAAATGGAACAATAAAATACAAAACTTACCCATTTAAAACATATACATATATACATATACACATACACTCCCCTAAAGGATTATTAGGAACACCATACTAATACGGTGTTTGACCCCCTTTCACCTTCAGAACTGCTTAATTCTACATGGCATTGATTCAACAAGGTGCTGAAAGCATTCTTTAGAAATGTTGGCCCATATTGATAGGATAGCATCTTGCAGTTGATGGAGATTTGTGGGATGCATATCCAGGGCACGAAGCTCCTGTTCCACCACATCCCAAAGATGCTCTATTGGGTTGAGATCTGGTGACTGTGGGGGGCATTTTAGTACAGTGAACTCATTATCATGTTCAAGAAACCAATTTGAAATGATTCGAGCTTTGTGACATGGTGCATTATCCTGCTGGAAGTAGCCATCAGAGGATGGGTACATGGTGGTCATGAAGGGATGGACATGGTCAGAAACAATACTCAGGTAGCCCGTGGCATTTAAACGATGCCCAATTGGCACTAAGGGGCCTAAAGTGTGCCAAGAAAACATCCCCCACAACATTACACCACCACCAGCCTGCACAGAGGTAACAAGGCATGATGGATCCATGTTCTCATTCTGTTTACGCCAAATTCTGACTCTACCATTTGAATGTCTCAACAGAAATCGAGACTCATCAGACCAGGCAACATTTTTCTAGTCTTCAACTGTCCAATTTTGGTGAGCTTCTGCAAATTGTAGCCTCTTTTTCCTATTTGTAGTGGAGATGAGTGATACCCGGTGGGGTCTTCTGCTGTTGTAGCCCATCCGCCTTAAGGTTGTGCATGTTGTTGCTTCACAAATGCTTTGCTGCATACCTCGGTTGTATCGAGTGGTTATTTCAGTCAAAGTTGCTCTTCTATCAGCTTGAATCAGTCGACCCATTCTCCTCTGACCTCTAGCATCAACAAGTGACTTCTACCACACCTGGGAGTGATTCCAGGGAATCTTCATGAGCCACCTGGAACACTCCCAAGACCTGAATAAAAGCAGCCGCCTCACTCCATTCAGAGAGCCAGAGTCAGGAGGAAGTGGACAAAGTATGCTGGGAGAGAAGTAGAGGCGGAGAGAAGGAAAAGAGGACTGCACTGTGCTTTGCTTTATGTACTGTGCGATGGGGAGCAGAGAAAAACACTCCCCAACTGTAAATAAACGTGTGTGCTGGACTGGAACTGTCCTGCCTGTCTGTGTCGGGTTGCCCACTGGACATAAGGAAGACCCGAAAGAATACGTCGCTCCCTATGTAGCCTGCACTGACAGACAAGATCTCCTGAAGAGAGGTGGGGGCGGTTTCGATCCACTTACTCCATAGCAAGTATGGAGTCAACTGGAGAGTGCCGTGTTGCCGCCGATGTGTTGGTGCAGGTGGAACAGGCAGGCCAAGTGAAAGAGTGCCCTGTCGACTCTCCAGTCCATGTGCCAGAGAAGGATCTGAATGAGCGTGTGCAGGAGAGTTGCTTGCTCACTAGTTCATGGCTGGCAGCTGGGATTATGCAAATTCCAGGAACGGCATCAGCTGGTATGGCTAATGATCATGTCTTTTTCTTAAGGGTCCTAGAGTTGTTACTCCAGCCTGTACGGGAGAATTTATAGGTGATTGGCCTGTTGAGACAGGGGATGGAGGGGCTCAAGAGGACAGCTGAGGCATTTCGGAAAATGACACAGGTCTGCCTGAGGAAGCTCAACGCAGGACTTTCCATTCATGTAGATCCAGCGGTACAGGGGAGTGTTCCTTATACCGAAAATAAAATAGCGCCTCACCCCAAATACCGTCAATGGTCTCACAGAGAGAAAAAAGGTGCAGACAGCACAGGGTCTCTCTGTATGCCATAGACACTCAGACTGTCATGGCACCCCAGAGTGGAAGGAGGACCAGGTCTCCGAACACTGTAACATGTGAGCGTGTGTGCTCACGTGTGTTGGAAGGCTGTTATCCGCAGGAGCGGGCTTCCTGCACTGCTTTCATGTCCACAGGACGCGGAAAGATGGAGGGGAGCGACACTGTTACTACTGCCACCACATGGGCCGTGGGTGGAGGCGCTGACCTAGGATGGTGTCAATGGATGTCTGGAGAGGGTTGTTAGCACAGCACCTCCCCATCTCTTTCTTGTTTTCTCACTGCAGGATGGAACCATGGTCCAGGCAAAGACGACTTCCCTTCTTGGGTAAGGACGCTTCATACCACAAGGCTCAGCCGAGGGAAGGGAAGTGTGATGGGTGGGCACGGCCATTACCTGGCCAGGATGCCAACAGAATAGAACGACCTGGGGAGAGGGCATTGGTGAGGCAATATCTCCCCCTGGGATGCTAGAGGGCAGCCCACCAGATGGCTGGGTGGCTGTGGCTCAATGGATTCCCACAGGGAATGCTGGTAGCTGGACTTTGGTACAACCCTGCTGGGTTCTGTGTGGGCCATCAGGGGGAGCTGCAGAGCCTTACAGTGGAATTCTACCACACCTGGGAGTGATTCCAAGGAATTTTGATGAGTCACCTGGAACACTCCCAGAACCTGAATGAAAGGAGCTGCCTCACTCCATTTAGAGAGCCAAAGTCAGGTGGAAGTGGATAAAGCTTGCTGGGAGAGGAGTGGAGGTGGAGAGAAGGAAAAAGAGGACTGTGCTGTGCTGTAATGTGCTTTGAGGAACAGAAAAAAAACTCCCCATTTGTAAATAAACCTGTGTTCTGGACTAGAACTTGTGTCCTGCCTGTCTGTGTCACGTTGGGGCAGCTGTATATTATATTTATATATTTACTTATTTATTTCAAAGTAATGTAAAAACATACCTTCCACCGCAAACATATTTCTTCACAAAAATCACCCCAGCAATGACTGTCAGCAGTAAGATTGTGATAACTGCAGCAATCACTAGAGCAGAACTGGCAGTTGACTGCGATACCTGGTTTAAAAAAAGATGGTGACATAAACATTATCCGGCACAATTGTCATTTTTTGTAAACATGCAGGATAAAAAGTTTAAAATATACAAGCATACTGTATACTGTATATGAAATAACTTATCTGCTTCTGATTTAGAAATCAGTACAGACTTGCAATAAAACAGCAAAAACTGGCAACATTTAATTTCATATTTGTAAAAAAGAAGCAATTTAGTATTTATAGTGACTCATTTAAAAACACACATGTTCAATGCTTTACTTAAAAGTCACTGTAATAAAACACCTCATACTGTATAGCACACCTATACCCATGCAGTATATAGCTTGATATAACATGTGTGCCTGTGGACATATGGGAGAAACACTGGAGTAGCCTCAGTAATATTAATACAGAAACTGCAGACTACAGGCAATGAGCAAGTACAAAACTAGAAATCCTGAATTATGGACCCATGAGGCACTACTGTTAACCACTGTGCTACTGTGATGCAACGATTTTAAATAACTGACATGAAATAAAGATATAAGCAAAGTAGTAATACATAATTAACTTTTACTTAAAATTTTATTTTTGTCATACTTTGCAAACAAAAAAGACTCAGCTTTGCTTAACTATATTTAAATAAAAAAGTAGAAAAAAGTACACCCATTTGGAACAGTACAAAATTGAGTGAGTCACTTCAGACTAAGAAGAAGTCTGTGTACCTTTTCACTGGGGTACAGCAGAGTGCTGACACATTTCTTGCGGAGGTCAATCTCTTTACGTTCGGGCACTTTTCCACCTTGGCACTGGTCTCCTGGGATTTTACGATACCTGCCAAAACAATGTCTCATTCAACATATTCTTTTAGGGAAATGCATTATGCAACTTTCAAAATAATAAATATATTCTTCTCTTTTATGCATTGCATTCTCTGCTTTTCTTATAATAAAAAAATATAGCAACAAAGCAACTTCTATTTTATACAAATATTCTTTTCAACCCCCTTTTTTGTTTCTTTTTCCTGTAATGAATAACTGGTAGGTTGCTGATTAATATGTAATTAATGTGTGTGTGTATATTATATATTATATATATACACACTGCTCAAAAAAATTAAAGGAACACTTTTTAATCAGAGTATAGCATAAAGTCAATGAAACTTATGGGATATTAATCTGGTCAGTTAAGTAGCAGAGGGGGTTGTTAATCAGTTTCAGCTGCTGTGGTGTTAATGAAATTAACAACAGATGCACTAGAGGGGCAACAATGAGATGACCCCCAAAACAGGAATGGTTTAACAGGTGGAGGCCACTGACATTTTTCCCTCCTCATCTTTTCTGACTGTTTCTTCACTAGTTTTGCATTTGGCTACAGTCAGTGTCACTACTGGTAGCATGAGGCGATACCTGGACCCTACAGAGGTTGCACAGGTAGTCCAACTTCTCCAGGATGGCACATCAATATGTGTCATTGCCAGAAGGTTTGCTGTGTCTCCCTGCACAGTCTCAAGGGCATGGAGGAGATTCTAGGAGACAAGCAGTTACTCTAGGAGAGCTGGAGAGGGCCACAGAAGGTCCATAACCCATCAGCAGGACCAGTATCTGCTCCTTTGGGCAAGGAGGAACAGGATGAGCACTGCCAGAGCCCTACAAAATGACCTCCAGCAGGCCACTGGTGTGAATGTCTCTGACCAAACAACCAGAAAGACTTCATGAGGGTGACCCAAGGGCCCCATGTCCTCTAATGGGCCCTGAGCTCACTGCCCAGCAGCATGCAGCTCGATTGGCATTCGCCATAGAATACCAGAATTGGCAGATGCACCACTGGTGCCCTGTGCTTTTTACAGATGACAGCAGGTTCACCCTGAGCACATGACAGAAGTGAAAGGGTCTGGAGAAGCCATGGAGAACATTATGCTGCCTGTAACATCATTCAGCATGAGCAGTTTGGTGGTGGGTTAATGATTGTCTGGGGAGGCATATCCATGGAGGGTCACACAGACCGCTACAGGCTTGACAAAGGCACCTTGGCTGCCATTAGGTATCAGGATGAAATCCTTGGACCCATTGTCAGACCCTATGCTGGTACAGTGGCTCCTGGTGCACGACAATTCCTGGCCTCATGTGGTGAGAGTATGCAGGCAGTTCCTGGAGGATGAAGGAATTGATACCATTGACTAGCCACCACACTTTTCTGACCTAAATCCAATAGAACACCTCTGGGACATTATGTTTTGGTCCATCCAATGCCACCAGGTTGCACCTCAGACTGTCCAGGAGCTTAGTGATGCCCTGGTCCAGATCTGGGAGGAGATCCCCCACAACACCATCTGTCGTCTCATTAGGAGCATGCACTGATGTTGTCAGGCATGTATAGAAGAACACAGGGGCCATACAAAGTGCTGCGTACAATTTTGAGTTGCTGCAATTAAATTTTGGCAAAATGGACTAGCCTGCCACATAATTTTTTCACTCCGATTTTTGGGCGTCTTTGAATTCAGGGCTCTGTAGGTTG